>NW_012101263.1:280612-321240 GCF_000951045.1 Mandrillus leucophaeus | reverse complement strand
CTGGGTTCACGCCATTCTCCTGCCTCAGCGTCCCGAGTAGCTGGGACTACAGGCTCCTGCCACCATGCCCAGGTAATTTTTTGTATTTTTAGTAGAGGCATGGTTTCACTGTGTTAGCCAGGATGGTCTCGATCTCCTGACCTCATGATACAGCCGCCTTGGCCTCCCAAAGTGCTGAGATTACAGGCGTGAGCCACTGCGCCCGCCTCCAGCTATATTTCCTTTATTCAGTTCTAGTTTAATTCCATGGTGGCTAGACAGCATTTTTGTATAATTTCTATATTTTTAAGTTTGAATGGGTTTCTCTTGGTCAGTGTTCCAAGAGAGCTTCAGAAGAATGTGTATTGTTGTTAGATGAAGTGCTCTATAATGTCTGTTACTTCTAGTTGATGGTTCTGTTTATTTCAACTACAGTCTTACTGATATTCTGTTTGCTTAATCTGTCAATTACTGACATAAAGGTATTGAAGTCTCTGACTATAAAACCGTGTTTGACTATACCTTCTGTTAGATTATACCAGCTTGGTAGGGGTGACATAAAAAAATACCACAGACCCGGTGGCTTAAAAGACAGAAAGTTATTTTCTCACAATTCTAAAGGCTAGAAGGCTGAGATCAGATGTTGATAGGGTTAGCATCTTCTGAAGCCTTTTTCCTTGGCTTTTTCATGTAGCCGTCATGTCCTTGTGAATTCATACTCTGCTTCCTCTTGTGTGTACCTGTGTTCTAATATCCTCTTCTTAGAACCCAAGACATATTGGGGTTAAGGTCCAACCTAATTACCAGATCTTAACTTAAAATGGCCTATTAAAGATTCTTTCTTTGAATATAGTCACATTCTGAGGACCAGTAGAGGTTAACACTTCAACATACAAATGTCAAATTTTTTTTTCCTGCACTACAGCCTGGCCCCAGTTGTCTCTCTGATGGGGAAAAAATAGCCATCTAAGGGAAGTATAAATTATAATATTGTCATGCAGCTTGACCTTCTCTGTAAGAGGGAAGGAAAATGGAGTGAAATACCCAATGTCCAAGCTTTCTTTTCATTGAAGGATAATCCACAACTATGTAAAGCTTGCAATTTACATTCCACAGAAAGACCTCTCAGCTTACCCCCATATCTCAGCCTCCCTACAACTCCCCTTCCTATAAACGATAAGCTTGCTCTAATCTCCCCCATCCAGAAGGAAACAAGCAAAGAAATCTCCAAAGGACCACAAACCCCCACGGGATATTGGTTATGTCCCCTTCAAGCTGTAGGGGGAGGGGAATTTGACCCAACCCAGGAACGTGTCCCCTTCTCCCTCTCTGATTTAAAGCAGATCAAGGTAGACCTGGGGAAGTTTTCAGATGATCCTGATAGGTATATAGATGTCCTACAGGGTCTACGGCAAACCTTCAATCTCACTTGGAGAGATGTCATGCTATTGTTAGATCAAATCCTGGCCTTTAATGAAAAGAATGCGGCTTTAGCTGCAGCCCGAAAGTTTGGAGATACTTGATATCTTAGTCAAGTAAATGATAGAATGACAGAAGAAAGGAACAAATTCTTGACCGGTCAGCAAGCCATACCCAGTATGGATCCCCACTGGGACCTCGACTCAGATCATGGGGACCGGAGTCATGAGTCATAAACATCTTCTGTCTTGTGTTCTAAAAGAGCTAAGGAGAATTTGGAAAAAGACCATAAATTATTCAATGCTGTCCATCATAACTCAGGGAAAGGAAGAAAATCCTTCTGCCTTCCTCGAGTGGCTATGGGAGACCTTAAGAAAATATACTTCCCTGTCACCCAACTCCTTCGAGGGTCAATTGATCATAAAAGATAAGTTTATTACCCAATCAGCTGCAGATATCAGGAGAAAGCTCCAAAAGCGAGTCCTGGGCCCTGAACAAAATTTGGAGGCATTATTAAACCTGGCAACCTCGGTGTTCTATAATAGGGACCAAGAAGAACAGGCTGAAAAGGAAAAGCAAGGTAAGAGAAAGACCACAGCCTTAGTCTTGGCCCTCAGGCAAACAAATCTTGGTAGTTCAGAAAGGACAGAAAATGGAGCAGGCCGATCACCCAGTAGGACTTGTTATCAGTGTGGTTTACAAGGACACCTTTAAAATGATTGTCCAATGAGAACAAGTCACCTCCTCGCCCATGTCCACTATGCCAAGGCAATCACTGGAAGGCACACTGCCCCATAGGACAAAACTTCTCTGGGCCAGAAGCCCCAAAACAGATGATCCAACAACAGGACTGAGGGTGCCTGGGGCAAGTGCCAGCTCATGTCATCACCCTCACTGAGCCCTGGGTAAGTTTAACCATTGAGGGCCAGGAAATTGACTTCCTCCTGGACACTGGTGCAGCTTTCTCAGTGTTAATCTCCTGTCCCGGACAGCTGCCCTCAAGGTCCATTTCCATCCAAGGAATCCTGGGACACTCTAACCAGGTATTTCTCCCACCTCCTCAGTTGTAATTGGGAGACTTTGCTCTTTTCACATGTCTTTCTTGTTATGCCTGAAAACCCCACATCTTTATTAGGGAGGGACATATTAGCCATAGCTAGAGCTATTATCTATATGAATATGGGGAAAAAGTTACCCATTTGTTGTTCCCTACTTGAGGAAGGAATCAACCCTGAAGTCTGGACATTGGAAGGACAATTCGGAAGGACAAAAGATGCCTGCCCAGTCCAAATCAGGCTAAAAGACCCCACCACTTTTCCTTATCCAAGGCAATATCCCTTAAGGCCTGAAGCTCAGATAAGATTACAGGACATTGTTAGATATTTAAAAGCTCAAGGCTTAGTAAGAAAATGCAGCAGTTCCTGTAACACCCCAATTCTAGAAGTACAAAAACTGACTGGTCAGTGGAGACTAGTGCAAGATCTTAGACTCATCAATGAGGCAGTAATTACTCTATATCCAGTTATACCCAACCCCTATACCCTGCTCTCTCAACTACCAGACGAAGCAGGATGGTTCACTGTTCTGGACCTCAAGGATGCCTTTTTCTTCTTTCCCCTGCACTCTTCCTCTCACTTTATCTTTGCCTTTGAGGAATCCCACAAACCACATGTCCCAACTTACATGGACAGTCTTGCCTCAAGGTTTTAGGGATAGCCCTCATCTGTTTGGTCAGGCACTAGCCCAAGATCTAGGCCACTTCTCAAGTCCAGGCACTATGGTCCTTCAGTATGTGGACGATATACTTTTGGCTACCAGTTCAGAAGCCTCATGCCAGTAGGCTACATTAGATCTCTTGAACTTTCTAGCTAATCAAGGGTACAAGGCATCTAAATCAAAGATGCAGCTCTGCCTACAACAAGTCAAATATTTAGGACTAATCTTAGCCAGAGGAACCAGGGCCCTCATCCAGGAATAAATACAGCTTATACTGGGTTATCCTTGCCCTAAGACATTAAAATAGTTCCAGGGTTCCTTGAAATCACCAGCTTTTGCTGACTATGGATCTCTGAATACAGTGAGATGGCCAAGTCACTCTATACTCTAATCAAGGAGACCTAGAGAGCAAATACTCATCTAGTAGAATGGGAGCCAAAGGCAGAAACAGTCTTTAAAACCTTAAAGCAGGCCCTAGTACAAGCTCCAGCCTTAAACCTTCCCACAGGACAAAACTTCTCTTTATATGTCACAGAGAGAGAGTAGAAATAGCTCTTGGAGTCCTTACTCAGACTCGTGGGACAACCCCACAACCTGTGGCATATCTAAGTAAGCAAATTGATGTAGTAGCAAAAGGCTGGCCTCACTGTTTACAGGTGTTTGCAGTGGTGGCCACCTTAGTATCAGAGGCTATCAAAATAATACAAGGAAAGGATCTCACTCTCTGGACTACTCATGATGTAAATGGCATAGTAGGTGCCAAAGAAAATTTATGGCTATCAGATAACTGCCCGCTTAGATACCAGGTTCTACTTCTAGAGGGACTGGTGCTTCAGATATGCACGTGTGCAGCCCTCAACTCTGTCACTTTTCTCCCAGAGGATTGGGGACCAATCGAGCATGACTGCCAACAAATTGTAGCCCAGACTTATGCTGCCCAAGAGGATCTCTTAGAAGTCCCCTTAGCTAATCCAGACCTTAACCTATATACTGATGGAAGTTGATTTGTGGAGAATAGGATACAAAAGGCAGGTTATGCCATAACTAGTGATGTAACAGTACTGGAAAGTAAACCTCTTCCCCTGGGGAGCAGCACTCATTTAGCAGAACTAGTGACACTTACCTGATCCTTAGAACTGGGAAAGGGAAAAAGAATAAATGTGTATACATATAGCAAGTATGCTTATCTAATCCTACATGCCCATGCTGCAATATGGAAAGAAAGGGATTTCCTAACCCCTATTAAATACCACAAGAAAATCATGAAGTTATTGCACATAGTGCAAAAACTCAAAGAGGTGGCAGTCTTATGCTGCCAAAGCCTCAAAAAGGTGAAGGAGCAAAGTTAGAAGGAAACCATCTGGCAGACAGTGAGGACAAAATTGCTTCCAGGAGGAACGTCCCCTTAGAAACACCTATAGAAAGACCCTTGGTATGCAACGATCCCCTCCAAGAGATGAAGAACCAGTATTCCCCAACTGAAACAGAATGGGGACTTTCACAGGGGCATAGTTTTCTCCCCTTGGGGTGGTTAATGACAGAAGATGGAAAGGCACTCATACCCAAAGCCAGCCAGTGGAAAATACTTAAGACTCTCCACCAAACTTTTCATATGGGTATTGAGAACACTCATCAAATGGCCAAATTGTTATTTACAGGGACAAATCTCCTCTGAACCATCCGATAAGCAGTCAAAGCCTGTGAGGTGTGCCAAAGGAATAATCCCTTGGTCCATCATAAGTCCCCTCTGGGGGAACAAAGGATAGGTCACTATCCCAGAGAGGACTGGCAGTTAGACTTCACCCATATGCCTAAGTCAAGGGAATTTCAATACTTGTTGGTCTGTGTTGATACCTTTACCAATTGGATAGAGGCCTTCCCCTGCAAGACAGAGAAGTCTCAGGAAGTGGTTAAAGCACTTCCCCATCTCTGATAAGACTAAGAATACCCTAACAGGACATACAATCCAGCTTTTATGCTCTTATGTTTCAAACCGCACCTATTACATGAGCAATGAAAAGCCCATACACAGCCCTGTAATCACGAATATTGTCTTAACTTTCCAAACCTCTTTATGCATCCAACGCAACCTGTTATCAGGCCTGCCCCTGGGGCACCTACTATCTCATCAGTGTAATTACACCCTACAAATTCAAGCCCCAACTGATCGTAGTAACTTCTGAGTTCCCCAAACAGCTCCACTCAGATGGCTAGTCTGCTTGTCAGGGCCTCCAAAAATCATCATCTCCTCCCTGCTTAACAAACAGCCTGGGTTTTATAATGGCAAACATACTCCCTGCATGACTATTCACCCTTGGGCTTGCTGCAGCAGCACCCACACCACTAATAAATAAAGGGCCACCACTAATGAATGTCTTCTCATCCCCTCTTTCAATTACTCTGTTGTATGGTTCCTCATAGATACATTTTTTTTTTCTCTAATGGGAAAATAGAACACAGAGGGCCACTCAGTTTGCTCCCAACACTCTTTTCCAGCCACTCACCGGAGCTACCTTGGCCCTTGGCAAGTACTCTAGGAATATGGGAAAATGAAAACAACAAACTCACACATCTTTTTAACATAAACAACCAGTTCTGTCTACCCAGCCAAGGCATATTCTTCTCATGAGGAAATTCAACCTATATCTGTCTCCCCACCAACTGGACAGGCACCTGCACCTTAGTCTTCCTAAGTCCCTATATTGACATTGCCCCAGGAAATCAGACCCTATCTGTGCCCCTCAAAGATCAAGTCCATCAGTGCAGGGCCATACAAGTAATACCCCTACTTATCGGGTTAGGAATGGCTACTGCTACAGTTTATCTACTTCATTATCCTACTACCACACACTCTCAAAGGATTTCTCAGAAAGTTTGCAAGAAATAGCAAAATCTATCCTTACTATACAATCCCAAATAGACTCTTTAACAGCAGTGACTCTCCAAAACTGCCAAGGCCTAGACCTCCTCACTGCTGAGAGGAAGTTTTCTTAGGGGAAGAGTGTTGTTTTTACACTAACCATTCAGGGATAGTATGAGATGTCACCTGGTATTTACAGGAAAAGGCTTCTGAAATCAGACAACACCCTTCAAACTCTTATACCAGCCTGTGGAGTTGAGAGACATGGCTTCTCCCCTTTCTAGGTCCTGTGACAGCCATCTTACTATTACTCACCATTAGGCCTTTTATTTTTAACTTCCTTGACACATTTGCTTCCTCCAGGATTGAGGCCATCAAGATGGTCTTACAAATGGAACCCCATATGAGCTCAACTCACAACTTCTACTGAGGACTCCTGGACAGACCCACTGGCCCTTTGGCCTAGAGAGTTCCCCTCTGGAGGACACTACAACTGTAGGGCCCCTTCTTTGCCCCATCCAGCAGGAAGTAGCTAGAGCATTCATCACCCAAATTCCCAAGAGCAATTGGTGTGTCTTGTTTAGAGTTGAGTGGGGACTTGGAGAATTTTTCTTACAAGAGGATTGCAAAATGCACCAATCAGTGCTCTGTAGCTGGCAAGAGGATTACAAAATGTACCAATCAGTGCTCTGCAAAAACGCACCAGCTCTGTAGCTAGCAAGAGGATTGTAAAACACACCAATGGGCACTCTGTAAAATGCACCAATCAGAACTCTGTAAAACACACCAATCGGCAGGAGTCTAAAAGCAGCCAATTGTGCGGAGGGTGGAAAAAAGGGCACTCTGATAGGACAGAAACGGAACATTGGAGGAGACAAATAGAGGAATAAAAGCTGGCCACCCCAGCCAGCAGTGGCAACCTGCCCAGGTCCCCTTCTACACTGTGGAAGCTTTGTTCTTTCACTCTTCACAATAAACCTTGCTACTACTCACTCTTTGGGTCCATGCCATCTTTAAGGGCTGTAATACACACCACGAAGGTCTGCGGATTCATTCTTGGTCAGTGTGACCACGAACCCAAAGAAGGAACCAACTCTGGATACAATTTGGAAACAGAAAAGCTCTTTTAATTTTCTGCAAAGGTAGTTTTTAAAGTTTAATAAAGTTTCAAATTTTAAAAATTACAAAAAGAGAGTCTTTTATACTCACATGTAAGAGACAATAAATAAATTTATAAAAGTTAATAACAAAAATAATGATCCAAACTCTTTTTAAGTGTAATTTTACTTTCCTCCTATTTTTCACACACAATTAGACAACCAAGAATAATGCCTCCAGTACTTTGATTTTTCAAGTTAGTGTCAGTTGTACAATGACGCCATATGTTGTGTGAGAGTTAACTGAAGCAGGCCTGGGGTTCATCTAAGCTGTTTTACTGAAATTAAGAAGAAAATAATGTACCCTCAGCAAACTGACCATGGGTCAAGGCATGAAACTTACTGTGTCTAAGACATTTTAAGGCTGTTTATAAACACTAGTCAACGTTGTTTACTGATAACAATGAAATTGGTGATTTACATGTGTTTTTGGTGAGACTGCTGGAGGCCTGGTTATGTAACAAAAATATATCCACATGATCCAGAGTTATTTAGGTTCCCTGTCTCCAAAGTGTTCTGTGCATATCTCCTAATCTGGGATAAAAAGAGCTCTTAGAGGAAAGACAATTTGAGTTGGCCTCTCTAGACCCCTTGTTGTGAGGCACACTCTTACATGTATCTTTAATTTAATGAGTCTGTTATATTGTACCTTTTTCCTGCACTAATCTGTAAATATACATGGCTTGCCAGTTTGGATTCTGTGAGTATTCTTTAGTAGTTGAATCCTGTCTTCCTGTCTGCCACTTCTAGTGTAACATGCTATGGTGTAATATTTTAGAACTGCCCTGAGATTTATAAATAAGTTACATTCAGTCGTATTTGACATCTGTTCTATACCACTCACTTTAGGAAATGAGAGATTAAAGCAAGTTGAAATTACTTTGCAAAAGGCACATACCTACTAGGACACAGAGCTAAACTGAATATTCTTCCTACTTTGAGGATATGTTCTTCTAATATATTACACCAAATCTAAGCCTAATAAGATTATATCCAATTTACTGAAGTCACTTATACTTTCTCAAAGTTAAGTGAAGCATAGGAACAAGCTATTGGACTGTTAATATCAATAGATTATTAATGTACTGTGCTTATATCAGAGTAATGTATGAGAGCTATCCCAGTTTCATTGCTTGTATAATTTATAAAAGGACACCAGGAGAATTTGCTTTGTACACTGTGATCAAACCTAAAATGAAGAGATTCTCGTTACTCACAAAATGAGTCTAAGATCAAAGGAAAATAGAAATATAGAAAATTTGAGTCAAAACCTGATATTAAATATAAATATTTTTAAAAATATGTATATAAATTAAGTAATTAAAGGTAGATATTATTTTATAAACATCATTTAAAAGCTGTCAAATAAGAAGATAGTTTGAAAAGATAATTTCTCTATATTTGTATATGCTAAGGAATGTATATTCCAGTGTCATACATCAGAAAGAAACAATTGTGTCCTAGAATGCTAAGTTGTTTAAAGTATATATGCAAAATAACTTGGGATGTTTAAATTTTACTATAAAACATAATTTTAGGTTTCAATTCTAACTAAATTTCTAAAAGCAGATTCTGAATTAATATTGACATTAGGTAATGTTTATAAGAAATGTGAAGATATTTTTGAAAATCGACCAAAGAGAAGAAATAAATTTATTTAACTTATTGTATATCCCGTGCTAAAAAATGAGAGTCGTAACGATTACTCACTGAAAAATCAGAGACATCTCAACCTTCCTTTTGGAACGTTTGAAGTAATGATTAAATAGTGACTTAGCTTGATAATGGTTTGGCATATGTAACATTGCACTTTCTTCTCTGTTGTAGAGCATCTATACTCCCACAAAGACTAAAAAGGCTACTCTAAACATGAGATTAAAACACCTAATATTTGGAGTTGTAGGTTTATATGAAAACGTGGCTTTGATTGATTTTTCAGTAATATTAAAACCCAGCTGATTTCAGAGTGGAATTTTAAATCTAAATAGTAATGAATTATAAGTAATATACAACTTTTGATACCTTTCTTTTTTATTATCTTTAGAAAGTTGGGATTCCATCTAATATTATCATCTATATATTTTTTTTCATTTCTTCTACCTTTCAAGTCGTATTTTTTTCTTTCTTCTAATTTATTTTTATTTAGCACTCTTCACTCTAGCTTCAGTACCATATTTTTGATAACTAAAATTAGAATTGTTATGCAAAGAAGTGTGAGCGTTCTATGCCAGCAAGCTTGCACTTCTGCCTTTCCCCTCTACTAGATATAAATTTAAATATTTTATATATAAATATTTTATGCCCATTGTTGTTTTTAATCACATCTAGCATGAATTTCATTAAATTGAAAAAAGCACATTATTACCTTTTGCTCAAATGACATATATATTTTGAGATTGATTAATGTTTACTATTGATATTAACTATAAAAAATGTTTAGGCTGGGCACAGTGGCTCATGCCTCTAATCACAGCACTTTGGGAGGCTGAGGCAGGAGGAACACTTGAGGTCAGGAGTTGGAGACCAGCCTGGACAACATGGTGAAACCCCATTTCTACAAACAATTAAAAAAAATAGCTGAGGTATGGTGGTGCTCGCCTGTAGTCCCAGCTACTAGGGAAGCTGGGGCAGGAAAATTGCTTGAACATGGGAGGTGGAGGTTGCAGTGAGCCGAGATCAAGCCACTGTACTCCAGCCTGGGCAATAGACTTCGTCTCAAAAAACAAACAAAAATATTGAGGTGGAGACATTAATAATTAAAGCACTAGAAGAGAATTGTTTATTAAATTATCTTTTCAAATCAATTACCTTTTAACATAAACTTTTATTTATAGCTTTAAAAAACATTATGCTAGAAATATATGGTGCCTTAGCATGTGAGAGTGAATAATGTAAGGTGTACAAGTCACATTCTCTCCATCTCTAACTATTTCCCATGAATTAGATTTGACATAAACTATCATTATCAGCATCTCATAAGAAAATTTAATTACATTTGTCTTTCCAAGTTAAATTCAGTGTTCACAAACATGGTACTCATTCCTTAAAATAATTAGTACATAGAGCAACACCTTTTTCTATCAAATGCTCATATTCCTTAAGTACTTTCCAGAGAACACTGAAGAAGGATTCATTCTGTAATAGCTAATAAAGACTGAATTAGCCAACAATATTTAAAAGCTTATTTTAATAGAAGTATAAAACTAGTGAAATTAAACTTATTAGAATCTCAGAAAATTTGTCAAAATATTTAGGGCAATATCCTTGTAAGAATAAATAAAAGAGCATTGTCAAGATACTAAAAAGATTTTGTCTGCAACATCCAGAAGGATTAGATGTGAACTTGTGTTTAATTTGAAATATTTTTAAAGTTTCTTTGCAAGTTTAAAGTTCTCCCTTTGCGCATGCTACAACTGATTTAAATGAAGCAGTGAAACTATTTAATATTGTATGAATTGTAATATGTGGCAGAGCAGGAACACCATCATCTTGCACAAACTCCACCATTTTAAGTCCCAGATCCCCTTCTAACCTCATACATTTCAAGAAAATCACTTCTCTTCTAACTTCAAGCAGCTAGAAAGAGCAGAGTGAAACACAGGTAAGATAGTTCATGCACAGAAGGAGAGGGAAAAGTCTCTTCAATAACCACTAATCTTCACACTCAAAAAATGGTCCCCAGTAAAACAGTGGGCCCTAATAAGCACATTCCTTTCCCTTTAGGTTCACTAAGATAGTGAAGCTAAAAGTAGACTCGGGGCAGGGGCTGGGTCAGGGGTGGGTAGTAAGCCTGCAGCTGCAGGAAGATGTACAGTAACAGACACAAAAACTCTCCCTCCCAGATAAGCAAGACAAAGTGTGAAAAGCTCTCCCACCCTGAATCCATAAATACTTTTAGCCTATAAGAGACAGTGTTCCTGTCTTAACTTGGCCAGAAGCCCCTCTCATGTTTATTCTTTAAAACAAACATGGCTCTGACTGTTAAGCCAGTTTTCATGTTTTTTTTTTTCTTCCTTCTTCAACTCCTGCAATATGAAATGTAGATACTGCATTTTGTTAATTATTTTAAAACAATTTAGTGTGAGTTTTATTTGCAAAACAAATTCCAATAGCTCTTTTTCAATTATAAAGAAATAGAAAACACTAATGAGCAAATAGTGAAAATTAAAATTAAACATAACCTCAACAACTGCAAAACAATCCTCTGCCAGTACTTTTATTTTGACATTTTTAAAAATAATATAAATAACTACGTTTCTAAACTTGGAGTGTCCCAGATAAGCTGTTACAGAACAACAATATCCCTTTTTTTGTAATGATGATTTAAAATTATTTCATTTCATAATTATAATATAACATTTTTAAAGACTATACATTTATCATTTTATATTATACTATAGAATGACCAGAGGTTTTCTTAATGTTGGCCATTACATTTGTGTTCAAATTATCTAATATAAATAATTCATAATAAATGTATTTTATTTCAACTGTTGCTTACTATTATATTTAGATTCACAAAATGGATATTATAGGTATGAAATACATGTTTACTTTAATGTCCTTTGGTAGATATTACCAATTAATTTCCCAGAATTGTAGAATCAATATAGCCATATGTGTAAGACTGCTCATTTTCATGGAGTCCTGTCCTCACTTAATATTTGTTCTTTAAAGTCAAATAGGGAGGAAACATCATCTTATTATTAATTTGTTTAATATTAATAACATTATTTCATTCTTAAAATTTATTGTTAATATTTTTTAAAAATATCTATATTTTTAAAATTCCATTATTTTATATGACATATGAGTTTGTAAATATTTTCATTAACTTTCAGAGCTTTCTATATAGAAGTCATTAGTCTTTTGGATACAAATTTCAAATAGTACAAGACATTCCACCAAAATTTGTATTAGAAAAATGATTGAAAATAAAATAAAATTGGTAGAATCCTGAGAATATTGATAAGTATTTTTGTTGTTAACTGTATAATCTTTTTATTTCTAGGTTTATTGTTCTTGACTAAATTTTCTCATTACACATAGCTGCCTCCTTATTTGTCTGGTAATTTTTTGATTGAATACTGTACATTGTTATTTTTACATTGCTAAGAATCTGAAATGTGTTTGGCTTCTTTTAAAGAGGGTTGAGTTTTATTCTTGCATGCTAATAACTTATGTGTGGATCTTAGTTTGTAAAGTTGATGCCTGGTAAATAAGGTCACTGAAGTCTAACAGAAAAAAAAAAATTGGGAAATTTACTCCCAGAAAATATTTACAAAAGGAATATATCTACTATATTAAAATATTAGAACTAGAATAGCTTTGTTAATTAATACCTGAATTACTTACATGCACAATACATTGTGAGGAGTATGAAGCATTAGTAAGAAAGACATAAATTATTATTCCCATTTTGAAATATATTTTAAAAATATTTTACAACTTTAGTTCATCTGTTGGGTGAAAATACCAATTTATTATTAAATAATAAATGAATAATACTATTTAAGTAAAATTACCTTAAAACTATAAATTGCTAGAGAAGAGTAAGGCTCTTTCATTTTTAAAAATATTCCAGCAAGAATTTTTTTTTTTGCATATACAAGAAGAAAAATAAGAAATTACAATTTTTATTACTTTCCAGAAATTGGAACCAATATTCAGAATTGTGGATTCTGTTGGACAGTAATAATTCTTCATTTAAATGTCTATCAGAAACCTAAATTTTAAAGAAAATATGCCTTAAGTAGTTGTTTGTTTTTCTAAATATTCATAAGTCTAGATAAAATTGTATACTGACTCATTTCTCTTTATAAAATTATCTGTGAAGTTAGAAGGTAATGCAGATTCAAAGCATCATGGGAAAATCGTTTAGCCTTTTTTACTCTTTGTTCTCCTTATCTGATCAAAGGCTTAATAGCACTATGATGATCTGTATTTATAGGATTCCTAAAATCCTATGGATGTTAGCTAATGGAGTGAAACATTTTGATTTTTATAACCTCATAATATAAGAATTAATTGTATAATGAAGTATATTGAATAAAACATGTAAAAAATGATTAAAAGTTGACTATACCTAAGAATTCAATGTGGTAAAATGGATCAAACATTTATTTAATTATCAAAATATTAGAATATATTTTGAGGACTAGAATACAATAAGAGAGCAAAATTATAATATTGTAGAGTTACACATTTTTATAGTGATTTGCTTTCTGTCATTTATTTTACAAAATTATCTAATATAAAATTGTCTCCCAACCGATCTCTGTTAACCCTGTTGTACCATGCTGTAGTAATTTGATGGCTAATAGAAACATTACAAAAAAATTTAAAACTTTTACCTGTTTTAAATTAGAGAGAAAACTATGAGAACATTTTTCCTCATGTTGGTATAGGTAGGCCAAATAGAGTAACTTCTGTAATCCTACAAAACAGCATTAAACAAGGGAAAGATATTTATAAAGGGAGCACAATTAGCATTTTTCCTAGGCCTCTAATAAAGATGAAGCCTAACGGAAAGTTAATTTGTATTTTCAGGGTTTTTTTGGAAAATTCTAAAATTATAACATCTTTTCACAATATTCTGCTATCAAATATTTCACACATTTTTAATTAATTTATATATTTTTACAATTAAACATAAATTACATTATTTACCTTAAAACAAAGACTTCTGTTAGCAATGAACAATGCAATTAATATGAGGGTAATTAGAAGTCATAAAATATATTTGCATTGTAAGAAATAATAGAAGTGTAAATTGCTAGAAAATGAGCTTATTAACTGAGTAAAGGAGATAGGAGTCTTCTGGAAAAAAGACATGAAATTGAGGGAATAGCTTTATGTTTTATGGCTCTGTGGTTTTTATGGCCATGCGTTTCACTAAATATGTTTCTCAAATAAATACTTTTTTGATATAATTCCTGTATTTTTGGAATATGACTTGAGGAAAATACAACAGAAATAAAAATTTACTTGAATTTGACAAATAAAATAAGAAAAATAAATAAATGGAAAAGGAAAATGAAAGAAGGAAGAATAAAAGCAATCATCGCAACAGGAAAAAAAGGGAAAAAAGTCAATAATGGCAAGAGAAAATAATCAAATCTACTTTTCAGTAAATAATGTAGGCAGATAATCTCCCATGCTGTCATGAGGTCACAGAAATCTAAAAAGATTTCAGAATTATGATAAGTAAGAAGAAGCAAAATGATACAGCTCTGTAGATCATAGTCTGCTTTTCTGTAGGTTCTAAACAACACTTTTATTTAATAGAACCCATCTGGATTTTCATCCTAATTTTTCTTTTAAAATTATGAAACCTTTCATATTTTTAATAGTAAATAATATATACACGTGGAAAAGATTATTTCCATTTTGGAAACTCCAGAAAAGTTTTTATCACTTACATATAAGACACCTTTAAATAATATTGTAAACAATGCAAAAAGAAACCAAAACTTTAAATCAATACTTTTATTAAATAAGCCATATTTGGCCTTTCTTTAAAATATTCTCTATGATGCAATATCACAATATTCTTTACATTTTATTATATTTGGGAATACTTGTCATTGACATTTTTCTTAATCCATGAAAAAGAAATTTATTATGAAAACTTTAGCTATGTGAGTTACGATTGGGCCACCGCACTCTATCCTGGGTGACAGAAAAAGATCCTCCCTCTATAAAAATTAAAAATAAAAACAAAAATACCACTGTGTTATTCATGTTTACTGCTGCAAAATTTAATTAAGCATATATTTAAAAAAGCAATGAGAAAAAAATAACATAAAATAAGTCTTACAGCTATGGGAGTACTATTTTTAAAAATCAATTATTCTCAGAAACACAAAAAGCTTTTTTTCAGAAATTACAACAAAGCAAACTGCTGGTAACTATTCTAGTGTATATCCATTTCTCAAAATAGTACAAGCACTTTTACAGAAAAAGTCAAGCCATTCATTATAAAATGCCCCAAAGACAAAGATTTTCTCCAAGTGAGATCCGCATTTCTCCTTTGCAAAGGAAATCAATTTCAAAAATAGAGATAACTGCTTAGCAACAGCAATTCAGTTGCTTTAAGCATATGTGCTGACTATAGAGTGTATAAATACATAGATATTTGAATATCATTTATATTTATAAACAGTTGAGTTGATATTTTCACTGAATATTTAAGTGCATAGCACATTTGCAATAACATTCATTGTATACCGTACCCATGTAATGAAAGCAGCATTCTTATGATAATAACATTGTAAACTTTTCAAATTCATAATTATTCAAGTATTTATTTAAGTAGGAATTTTATGAAAATGAATGGGTATTACATAGCATTTTATAATAAATCTTCCTTAAACTAGAGTCTTCCAAATACCTAAAATTGTTTTTAAGAAAAACACTTCCAAATATGCACATTGATATTTTATCAATGAAATAATACATTATTTTAACAGTTTCCAGCTGTTGTAGTTCATCTTTTGTAATTCCACAGATTAACACTAGTTCAGAAAAATATTTTCCTTTTTTTAAACTTAAATATAGTGACATAGCTGAAAATGAAAGCAAGTTTATTAGAAAATAAATGTTGTCATTTTGTAAGAGGTTAATTTTTCTGATCTGTAACTTGACTCATGCAAACAGCACCCTCTAAATTATGAGTAGAACGTTTGGCAGTGAAATAATGCCCCTCCCAGACAGCATCTCTCCTTTGCACAATATTCAGCCACCTTTTTAAATGATGTAAAAATATAATCACTCAAATAGACGTTAGTAAACATAATTTTCTTATTTTTCAAGTTAAAAACTCTCTCCTTTAGAATATTAGAATAACAAATCCAGAATAGCCTGTTATGCCCCAAAATTATTGGTGGTGTTAACTGTTTATGTATACGGGTAGCCTATTTTTTGAAATCTGCTTGTTTTCTTGGAACACTGTAACTTAGCCAAAAAGAGTTTGTCCACGCCTTTAGGCTTCAGTCATTCTCCTTGTGCCAGTAGACTGAATGTCTAGGTTTATACTTCTAGTTATATTTTTGGACATTTTCTCAGCTGGCTACATTTAAGAATAACAAAACAAAGGAAGAGTAACTGCAAAATGAACAAATTATTCTTTTGTTGTTGTTCTTTACTCTACTAAATATGTTGGAAACAAAACTAATGTATGTACATATAACAAATTTGTATATATGTTAAAATGGTGCAAAGATAACATCATTTTTACTTATACTGCACATTATGTTTTTCAAATTGCTTTACATGCATATTTGAAACTCAAAATATTATAGGGAAGTAAACATTACCATGAGATTATTTTTTTTTAATCAGATGGGAAACTGAAGTTTAGGCTAAAGAGCTTGTCAAAAATCACAGGGCTTATAAATTAGATTAAATTTAATACTAAAGATAATTTATTACCTTTACTCCCTATGAATTTTATATTCTAGTATATCAAGATGAAACTGCATTTTTTCTTCTACTTTCATCTGTACTGCCTGAGAACTTTAACAAGTGAAGAAAACATGCTTGGCTCTATGTATTGGGGGAAAGCTACATCTACCTCCCATTATAGGCATTTTAAAATAAGTTTGCATATAACAAGTTCAAGAAATCCATTTCCTATTGCTTATGTCATGAGTTTAGTAGTTAACCAGTAATAAATAAATTACACCACATTTGATATTTGATGGCTGACAGATATTAAGCCTCACAATCCTCCCTTTTTCTCTACCAGCCCCCACTCCCTATCTAGAAAAGCGTGGGTGTTCCCTCCCTTTTGCCCTGGTAGGTAATTTATATTCTGAAAGCCCTGGCCTTCTTGCATAGTAACTGTAAACTGGGTTCATCTCCTAACCAACATAAAACCCTAAGCCAGTCTCTTTTTGCTCCTGAAACCGTTTTTTGGTTGGTGTGGAAACCTACCCAGCTCTCTAGAAAATGCCTAATTACAAATGTAGTCAAACTTTTCATACTTGCTTCTGGTTTGTGTGGAGTCATCAGAGCAGACTTCTGAACCAAATTTTGTGTGAGAAGTACACGTCACCTCTGTGTAGAGTCCAAAATGAGGCACTGTGTAGGATATCCCTGTTATCATCCAATGAGGCAATAACAACTTGTGAAATGAAGCGTAGAGAAACGTTGACACATGTATCATTATCTCCCCCACAACCATCACCATTTTGTTTTTGGCTTTAAGAATAATGTAAGCGAATTAAGTTCATAATTCCTCTAGAGTAAATGAAGGCAAGGAAAACATATTTTTTGGATCAGTCTTGGTACGTTTAATAAAAATCGACCCTGTTTTCTTAGCTATATCACATTTAATGCTCATAAATTATGTGTACCTACACATTGACTTACATTTACATATTTAATCACTGTGAAATATGTGTTGTTAATATCTGAATGTATCACTACTCTTTGAAATTATTTATGCAAAAATAGGTTGAAGTTGCTTTGTGCAACTAAGAAAACCGTCTAATCTTTTTACAAGTTAGTGTCTGGCTATGATTGTGAATCATCTTCTGTAACAATCTCCTGTGTGCCAGTTGGCTTTGTTAGTGATATCACTTTCCAAATTGTCAATCATATAACATTGTGTAAAGCATGTAACCAATAAACAAATTGATCTAGAACCCAACTGCATGTCTTTGCTACCAAAAATAGTGACTGTATTTCTACTGAAATATAGGTGGTTCCTTGCTTTTTTATTTCTGATTATTCATACATCATCTGCTTTGAGTAAAATATTCTGTATCAACATTTAGCTCTCACTTTAAGTAAGAATATGTGGTATATGGTTTTCTATTTCTGCAAAAGACATATTTTGTTCTTTTTATTGACTGTATAGTATTACATTGTATGTATGTACCACATTTTCTTTATCCAATCCATCATCAATGGGCACCTAGGTTGATTCACATCTTTGATATTATGAATAGTAGCGAGGAACATATAAGCTCATGTACCTTCTTGGTAGAATGATTTATTTTCCTTTGGATAAATATACCAGTAATGGAGTTGCTGAGTCAAAGGGTAGATCTGTTTTAAGTTATTTGAGACATTTCCAAATAGCTTTTCACAGTGACTGAAATAATTTACATTCCCAACAACAGTCTATAAGTGTTCCCATGTCTCCACAGCCTCACCAGCACCTATTATTTTTTTGTCTTTTCAGTAAAAGCCATTCTGACAGGTACAAGATGATATCTAGTTGTGGTTTTGATTTGTATTTCTCCAATGGTTAGTGATAATGAGTATTCTTTCATGTTTATTGGCCACTGGTAGTCTTCTTTCAAGAAGTATTTGTTCATTTTCTTTGCCCATTTTTTAGTGGGGTTATTTGTTTCTGTTGGATGATTTATTTAAATTCCTCACAGCTTCTGGATATTAGACCTTTGTAGGATGCATAGTTTGCAAATATTTTTTTCCCATTCTGTAAGTTGTATTTTTACTCTGTTGATAGTTTCTTTTGCTGTGCAGAAGCTTTTTAGTTTAATTAGATCCCACTTGTAAATTTTAGTTTTTGTTGCAATTACTTTTGAGGACTTTGCTGAATTGCTTTTGAGGACTTTGCCAAAAATTATTTGCCATGGCAGGTGTTGAGATTGGTATTTTCTAGGGATTTTTTAATAGGAGTTTTATAGTTTTTGATCTTACATTTAAATCTTTAACCCATTTTGAGTTAAGTTTTGTAGCTAAACATTGAATACGCATGGACTTAAAGACAGGAACCATAGTCATTGAGGACTAACAAAAGGAAGAGGGAAGGAGGAGTGTGGTTTGAAAAATGAGCTAATGGGTACTATATTCACTACTTGAGTGAAAGGATCCGTACCCTAAACCTCAGCATCACACAACATACCTATGTAGCAAACCTGCACATGCACCCCTTGAATCTAAATAGAAATTCGAATTATTAAAATAACAATAATAAAATAAAAAATTCCCCATAATGGATAAGACTCCACAAAAGTAATCATCTATAACTTTTCATGACATCATATTAATTTTGTAATGTGCTATCGTATTTACTTAAATAAAGTCTTAAATCAGTTACAGTAAGTTTTCTATCAATTTTCATACCAGCAAAGTAAGATCCAGTGCTTATGTCTTTCTTTCTTCATTTTTCAGTTTGGAAGAATGAAGAGTCTCTTTTCTTCATTTTTTGGTTTGGAAGGCATAAAAAATTTGGCTTTGGTTTGTAGATGGTTACTTTTGAAACTTGAAGCTATGCTAGCCTGCAGGAAGAGGTTTAGCATTTTCGGGAAGACTGAAAACTGAAAAAAGAAAAAAAAAAATCTTTGGAAAAAATTATTTGAAGGTAATCTATGGGACTTCCAGATCCAAATACTGAAACACCAATACATTTGGCATCTAAAAACTTCACATTTCTGGACAGCAATTTGTGAGTCTGAAGTGGGAGGATGACTTGAGATCAGGAGTTCAGAACCAGCTTGGGCAACATAGTGAGACCTTGTTTATACACAAAATTTTAAAAAATTCACATTTAAAAATCTTTCCATTTAAAGTTTTGTTTAATAAGAAAAGGGGTCAGTTAAAGAAAGAAAAGAGACAGTTTTAACCAAATCAACAGCAGCCATAGAAAAATGAAATTTAAAACATTATAACAAAAATAAATATAACTGTTGACAGCATCTGAAACACCAGATAACAGTATTCTGGCTAACAATTAGAGTGAAAGGTCAATTTTACCCTTTGCCAATGTCTGCATTTACTAGTCTCCCATTCCCACATTCCATTATTCAAAGTTCTCTATGTCCAGACATTTATCTCCTCTTTAAGTTGGTACTTGCCAGAGTTCTCTGATTTTTTCATCAATAACCTACATAAAACTGATAGCTCCAAATATCATAATATATTGACAACCCTTGAACCTTGCCCTCTGTGCTGTGGTGTATGATTCAGGTTATGCAATTTGCACTTAGAAAATCTGCTCCTGGCTTACCTAACTTTCTGAACTCTTGATCATGATAAGACTAGTGAGGATAATCAGAATTGTATCCTTGGCATACCTTGAGGAAGTATGCAGGGATAAATTACGGTGGGCTAACTCCTTTAATTTTTGTGGAACTGCCTCATATCCCCCAAGAGCAAACACATCGACTGATTCCATATTTTTATCTCAGTTCTTCCAAATAAAATAAATAAATAAAATGTTTAAAAAGTAAAAAGTCTTGCCTGTTTGCTCTAATGGTAACATATCACAAACCTATAATACAAAATACAATGTATTATATCAAATACATTGATATAATCCGCTGATCTTATTCGGATTCCCCCAGTTTTAATTGTACTTAATTGTGTGTGTATATGTGTATCTAGTTCTATACCATTTTATCACATCTGTAAATTTATGTTCCACCGCCGCAGTCAGAATACAGACTGGTTCTATAGCCACAAGTATGCCTCCTGCTGCCGTTTTAAAAACACACCCACCTTCCTCCTTCATTCTCTAAATCTTTAGTCATCATTAGTCTATTCTTCATTTCTAATGTTTAGTCATAAAACTTTTATTTCAATAAAAATATACAGAATGTAATCTTTGGGGATTGGTTTAATTCTCTGGAAATTCACACAAGCAGTTGCATGTATCAATAATTCATGCCTTCTTATTGTTGTATACTATTCCATGGTGTGGATGATAAATAACAGTTTGTGTATTTATCCATTGAGAGACATCTTGGTTGTTTCCAATTTGAAGCTATTACAAATAAAGCTGGATGACCTTTTTTTACAGAGAAAAATAAAAATAAATCTTAAATCAATATTTTACAAATTTAACTATAATCATAAAAGTCCACTAATATAAGTAAGTTGTAATCGTAGTTGGATTTAATCTGCTTCATCACTGTTTTCTAATAAATTTATGTATTTTTGTTATAGTTTAGGTAAATTTACTATTTTTAATATATTTTTTTGAACATGGAGTTATATCATTTTAATGTCTATATAATTCTTTTAAGCTATACTATTGCTATTTTGATTTTATTGTATTTTTGTCCTAGAAACTACTTGATGTGATTTTCAAATACTTTCTCCTAATCTGTAGATTGTCTCTTCACTGTGTTGTTTATTTTTGTTGCTGCATAAAGGCTTTTTAATTTGAGTAATCCTATTTGACTGTTTGCTTTTGTTGCCTACACCTTCAAGGTTTTATTTAAAAAAAAAAAAAAAAAAAAAAAAAAAGCTTGCTGAGATTAATTTTATTAAGTGTTTTCCCCATGTTTACTTCTAATATTTTCATAGTTTTGAGTATTATATTTAAGTCTTTAATCCATGTTGTATTGATTTTAATATGGTAATAGATAAAGGTCAAGTTTCATTCTTCTATATGTGGATATCTAATTTTCCCAACACCATTCACTGAAGAGACAGACCTTTCCTTGATGTATGTTCTTGGCACATTTGTCAAAAATAAATTGGCTGGAAAGTCACGGAGTTATTTATCTTCCATTGAGCTATTTCTCTGTTCTTATACCAACACCATGTAGGTTTTTATACTATAGCTTTGTAGTATATTTTAAAGTCATGTAATTTGATGACTCAAATTTTTTAAATTTATTTATTTTGATAAAGATTGCTTGGCTATCCTAGATCTTTTGCCTTTCTATTTGAATTTTAAGGTTGATTTTCTATTTATGCTAAGAATGCCATCATTAATTTTGTAGAGATTTTATTGAATCTGTAGATTGCTTTGGGTAATATGGACATTTTCATAATATTAATATTCCAATCTATGAACACAGGGTACAGTTTCATTTGTATCTTCTTTTGTCAATGAATTAATCAATGCTTTATATTTATTACTGTATAAAACTTTTAACTCTTGATTACATTTATTTCTAGCTATTTCTTTTTTTAGTATTGTAAATAAAATTGCTTTCTTGATAACCTATGTATCTGACAAAAGGTGAATATTCAGAATATATAATAAACTAAAATAACTCAATAGCAAAAAGTCAAATTAATCTGATTTTCAAAATGAATAGAATGCCTGAATAGACATTTTTCAAATGAAGACATACAAATGGCCAAGAGATATATGAAAAATTGCTAAAATCGCTAATTTTTAGACAAATGCAAATCAAAGCCACATGAGTTATCACTTCACCCCAATTAGAATTATTATTATTGAAAAGACAAAAAATGATAATAAATGATGACAAGACTGTGGATAAAAGGGAAATCTTACAAAGTGTTGATAAAATATAAAGTAGTATAATCGTTATGGAAAACAATATGAATATTCTTTGAAAAATTCAAAAAAGAACTACTATATGATTCAGTAATCCCATTACTGTGTATATATTCAAAAGAAACAAAATCAGTATGCCAAAGAGGCTTCTGCATACTAATATTTATTGTAGTGCTATTCAAAATAGTCAAGATATGGAATCAGTATCAGTTGAATTGCCTGTATTGGTATCAGATGAATAAAGAAAATATTGCACATATATACATATATTTATTTTTCTAAGGAAAAATGGAAGATTTTTTGTAAAATACATATTAGTTTTGTGGATAAATAGTATTCCATTTTATATACCGTGTGTGTGTGTGTATATACATATATGTGCCATATATGCATATATAAAGCATACATGTAAGAACTAAAAATATATGTATATGGCATATATATGTGTGTATATATATGGCATATACAATAGAATACTACTCATCCAAAAAACAAAATAAAATTCTGCCATTTACAACAACATGAATAAACCTGCAGTACTTTAATTGAAATAAACCAAGCACAGAAACACAAACACCACATATCTTACTAATATGTGAAAATGTTAATTTAAAAAGCTGATTTCATATCTGCAGAGATTAGAACTGTGGTTACCATAGACTGGTAAGAGGATGGGAGAGGTTGAGCAACTGGAAAGTTTGGTAAATAGATACAAAGTTAGTTAGACCAGAATAAGTACTGGTATTCTATTACACAGTAGGGTGACTATGACAAATACCCATGTTTTGTGTATTTTAAGACAGTTAAAAGATTTTGGATGTTGTCACCAAAAATAAATCATAAAAGTTTAAAGTGATAGATGTGGAATTACCACTATTTTATCATTATTCTATGTATACAACTATCTGTCAATAAATGATATTGAAAAATCAAAATTTACCCCATAACTATGTATAATTATATTGTGTTATGATTTATTATATTAACCAATATTTATCTTTTGAATTCTATTGAGGCTTAATTTTTGGCATATTACATACTTAAATATTTTTGGAAGATTTCATGCATTCTTAGGAAAAAAGTACATTCACAATTTGTTAGTATTGAAATCTAAGGATTTCTCATAAATCATTATAATGAAAAGTATATTTTTTAGTTTTTTCCCATATATATTTATATATATACACACACATAAAATTGTACAATAAAAATGTTATCGTACGTATTTATGGGGTACACGTAATATTTTGATACATTCATACACTGTGTATTGATCAAATCAGGGTAATTAGAATATTTATCACCTCAAACATTTATCATTTCCTTGTGCTGAGAGCATTTACAATTTTATTTTTTAGCTAATTTGAAGTGTACAATAGGTTATTGTTGACTAAAATCACCATACTGTGCTTTTAAACACTAGAGTTTACAGTATTTTTGGGCATACTAATTAACCTTTTTCATCTGTCCCATTTCCCACTGTTTCCAGCCTCTGGTAATCATCATTCTATGCTCTAGTTTCAGAAGATAAACTTTTTTAGTTCTCACATATTAATGAGAATATGAAATCAAATTTAGTAAAGATGCAGAATATAAAATTAACATGTAAAAATAAGTAGTGTTTCTAAAGTCAGGTAATGCAATGCTGCCAATTTTATTTATTTGAACTAGTGGAAAGAGAACTTAAGAAAGTCATTTATTTAACAATTGTTACAGAAAAATACTTGGGAATAAATTTAACCAAGAAGGTGAGAGATATTTGTAAACAAAACTATAAAATATGGATAAAATAAGTTGAAGAGTCACAAACAATGGAAAGAAATTCCATGTTCGTGAATTTAGAGAATTAACATTTTTAAAAGACAAAAAGGAATCTATAGATTTAATGCGATGCCTACCAAAATACCACTGACATTCCTCACAGAAATGGAAAAAAAAAATCTTAAAATTGTTATGGAACCACAAAAGACCATGAATGGCCAAAAAGAGCAAAGTTGGAGTCAGCATATTACTTTGCTTCAAATCATACTACAAAACTATAATAACCAAAGCTGCAAGGTACTGGCATAAAACAGACACATTGACCAATAGAACAGAATACAGAACCCAGACATAAATTCATACAATTACACACAACTGATTTTTAACAAAGGAACTAAGAACATTAAATAGGGTAAGAATAGGCTCTTCAATAAGTGGTGATGGGAAAACTGAATAATCATATGCAGAAAACTGGACTATTATTTTTCACCATATAAAAAGTAAATAAAGCTAGATTAAAAACTTAAATGTAATACTGGAAACTCTATCACTACTAGAAGAAAAGAATGGGGGAAATGCTTCAGGTCAAAGATTTGTTGGAAGAGATTTCAAAAGCACAGGCAACAAAAATCAAAATATGAAAATAGGATTGCATCAAACTAAAAAACTTTTGCATAGCCAAGGAAACAATCAACATATGAAGATACAACCTATGGAATGAGAGAAAATATTGGTAAACTATCTACCCAACAAGGGATTGATAACCAGAATATATAAGGAATTCAAATAACTCAAGCAAAAATAAATCTAATTTAAGAATGGATAAAACACCTACATAGACAGTTTTCTAAAGAAGGCATTTTAAATGGCCAACAAATACATGCTCAACATTACTAATCATCAGGGAAATGCTGATCAAAAGCACAATAATATATCGACTCATCCCAGTTAAAATGGCTATCATCAAAATGACAAAAAATCACAGATACTGGCAACAATGAGGAGAAAGGGGAATGCTAGTACTCTGTGGGTAGGAATGTAAATTAGTTGTGCCACTGTGAAAAACAATTACTTAGAAAACTAAAAATAGATCTACCATACAATCCAGCAATCCACTGGGTATATATCCAAAAGAAAGGACATCAGTACCTCAAAGAGACATCTGCACTCTCATGTTTATTGCAGCACTATTCACAATAGCACAGATATGGAATCAACCTACTTGTCCATCAATGAATGAACAGATAAAGAAAATGTGGCATATATATACAATTGATGCCATTCAGCCATAAGAAATAATAAAATCCTGTCATTCGTGGCAACATGGATGGAATTCAAGGTCATATTAAGTGTTTCAGTCTTTGATCTGCATGTTTTTATCTACTCAATATACTAGTTTCTGATAATGGTAATTACCAATTACAATCTTGATTTAGCTTTTCTCTTTGCGTTTATATTATTTATCATTTTATACGTTTTAAGATGTCTTGGAATATAAATATATTAATGATATAGTTTACATTTCTATATACCGTTCACGTATATACACATTATTATTTTACGCCCCATTTAAAACTTGGACTATAATTCTTAATTTGATAGATATTAAGATTGATACCTCATTTTTGGGGTCCATATTTGCCTACAATGTGTTTCATTCCATCACTCCATTTCCAAACTCTCTATTTCTATTTTAAAGTCCTCTATAGACAACAATAAAACTATATATTATTTATAAATACTGTGTGAGTATTTTAATTAGGTAATATTCATACACATTTATTATAATTATATGAGAAACTAGTTATGCTGTATACTTTATATTTTTCATTTCTGATTTTTCTTTTTTCCCATTCCTATTTTGTTTTTATGCTAGCTGCACCTAACTCTAGACACAATTTATATTTATTTCCCATAACAATATTTAATTTTTAAAAATCATCATCTTCTTCCTCCATAAGAAACAAGATCTCATGCTCTTTTTTTTTTTAATTTCGCTTTTCCTTCCTATTATTTTGATATATGGAATTTGGTTTGGAATTTTGTCTATATATTATACTCATTTTTTTCTTTTATTTTATTTTGAATTATGAATATTCAGATATATTTCCTTCACTTTCCAAAGCTTTTGTAACAGATCTTGTATTTATTCCCCTTATTATCATAGTACTTTAATCAAAATTGTTTTCACTATGAGTACATATTAGCTTACATGCCTAATAATATATTTATAGTTCATAATTTAATAAAAATATATTTCTATATAAGTATGTTTAAAATGATACACCAATAATTAAAAGTTAATACTCCATAATTTTTAGAATACAATATCTTTGTCATAAAAATGATTTTCAATGGATTCTTTTCCTTTGTGGATGATCAGTTGCCCTTTCTTTAGGAATAATCTTAGATTTTCTCTTTAGTTTAGACATTTTCAAAAATTACCATAGCATATTCCAGGTCTTGAGTTGTCATTTTGTTTCTTGTTTGGTATTTGATGGGTCCTTTCAAAATAAGGAATATGAAATATATGGTATTTGTACAAATATATGAGGTAGAAGTTAAATTTTGTTACATGTATGTAATGCATACTCATAAATTTAGCATATTTAGGGTTCCATCACCTCAGTAAAATAAATTTAGGTGAAGTATAGTCACCCTACCCTACTTTCAAACATTAAATTTATTCCTTTGGTTTCATTCTATATTTGTAGACTTTAACCCACTTTTCTTCATCATCCTCCCTGTCCCCTACTCACCCTTCCCAGTCTCTGTTATCTATTTTTCACTTTCTACCTCCATGTGATCTAATTTTTTAGCTCCCACATATGGCTGAGAAGATGTGGTATTTGCTTTTCTGTGCCTGGTTTGTTTGACATAAGATAATGACCTCCAGTTCTATCCAAGCTCCCACAAATAACATGATTTCATTATTTTTAATGGATAAAGAGTATTACAGTGTGTGTGTGTGTTTGTGTATGAGTGTGGATGTATAGGTAGATATATATACACACACATATATGTATACATATACATATATATGTATGTGATATATAAAATATATTATAAAATGTGATACATATCACATTTTCTTTATTCATTCACCCATTGATAGACAAGTAGGTTGATTCTGCATCTGTGCTACTGCGGTTAGTGCTGCAATAATAAGCATGCAACTGCAGGTCTATCATTGAATATATTGATTTATTTTCCTTTGATAGATTCTTCATAGTTGGATTGCTAGATTGAATGGTAGTTTTGTTTTTAGTTTTTTGATAAGTCTTGGAACTGTTTTCCACAGTGGTTGCACTAGTTTACATTCCCACTAACAGTGTACAAGAGTTCACTTTTCTCTATACTCTCACAAATAACTCCTTTTTTGTCTTTTTAATACTAGCCGTACTAACTGGGATGACATGATACCTCACTTTGGTTTTGATTTTCATTTACCTGTTTATTAGTGATTTTGAGAATCTTTTATATATCTGTTAGCATTTGCAGTTCTTTTGAGAAATGTCTATTCATGGCTATTGGCAACTTTTTAATGATATTATTTGTTTTGTTTTGTTTTTCCTTTTGAGTTGTTTGAGTTCCTTGTGTAATCCAAATATTAGTGCCCTATCATATGCACTGATTGCAAATATTTTCTCCCATCCAACAAATGATCTCTTCACTGTGTTTATTATTCTTTTTTTGCTGTGAAGAACATTTGTAGTGTAAGTATGCCATGTTTATTTATTTTTGTTTCTGTTGCCCGTGCTTTTGTGGTCTTTGTCATAAACTTTTTGCCTAAACTAAGATTCATAAGAGTTTTCCCTAGGTTTTGTGCAGACATCTTACATTTAATTCTTTAATTCAGTTTGAGGTGAGTTTTTCATATATGGTAAGAGAATAGTTTCATTTTTATTCTTCTGTATGTATTATAATTATCCAGTTTTTCCAATATCATTCATTGAAGAAGTTGTACTTTCCTCAATGGAAGCTCTTGTCAGCTTTGTCAAAAATTATTTGGTTGTAAGTATGTGGCATTATTTCTGGGTTCTGTATTCTGTTCCATTGGTGTATGGGTCTATTTTTATAACAGTGCCATAATATTTTTCTTACTGTAGTATTGCAGTATATTTTAAAGTCAGGTAACGTCATGCCTCTAGCTTTGTCCGTCTTGCTCAGTATTGCTTTGGCTCTTCAGGATTTTTTTTTTTTTTTTTTTTTTCTTTTTGGTTTCATATACTTTTAGGGATTGTTTTCTAATTTTGTGAAGAATGACAATATTTTGATAGAGATTGCACTAAATCTGTGGCTTTTGGGGGGCAATAGTCACTTTAACAATATTAATTCTCCCAATCCATGAGAATAGGATATTTTTCCATGTGTTTACGTTATATTTAATATCTTTCATCAAAGTTTTCTAGTTTTCCTTGCAGAGATCTTTCACTTCGTTGGCTAAATTCCTTCCTAAGTGTCTTCTTTGTTTGTTTTGTTTTGTTTTGTTTTTTGCAGGGATACTACAAGTGGGATTGTCTGCTTAATTTCTTTTTGGCTAAATCATTATTGATGTGTTGAAATATTACTAACTTTTGTATGTTGATACTGTATCCTGCAACATTTTAAAATTAATTGATCGAATCTAAGATTTTTTTCAAAGACTCTTTTTGACTTTCTAGATATAAGATGATATTATCATCAAAGAAGAATGATTTGACTTTCCCTTTTTCTAGTTGGGATCCCTTTTATTTCTTTCTCTTACCTGGTTTCTCTGACTAGGAGTTCCAGATCTATGTTGAATAGGAGTGGTGAAAGTGGACATCTTCGTCACTTTCCAGTTCTTAGAAGAAAGTCTTCTGCATTCGGTATAATGTTAGTTGTGGTTTACTATCTATGGCTTCTATTATACTGAGGTAGATTCCTTCTATACCTATTTGGTGTAATTTTTATCATTAAAGGGAGATGAACTCCGTCAAACATTTATTTTCATCTATTGAGATGAACATTTGGTTTCTGTCCTTCATTCTGTTGATGTAATGTCTCACATTTATTGATTTATATATGTTAAAGAGTTATAGCATCTCTGGTATAAAACCCATTTCACTATGGTACATTTTCATTGTATTTGCTGTTAGATTCAGTTTCTTAGCATTTTGCTGAGAATTTTGCATGAATATAAGGGATATTGAGCTGTAGCTTTCTTTTTTGTTGTATCCTTATTTCTTTTTCATATCAGAGCATGCTGGCCTCAAGGAATAAATTAGCAATAATTCTCTCCTCTGACTTTTTTTTTTTTTTTTTTTTTGGAATACATTCAGGAGAACTGTAGTAGCTCTACTTTGTAAGTTTGGTAGATTTTGGCTGTGAGTCTACTTGGTTCTGGCTTTTTATTGTTGGAAACTTTTTATTACTCATTTAATCTCACAATCCATTTTTGGTCTGTTCAGGTTTTCTATTTCTTCTTGATTCAATCTTGGTAGGCTGTATGTTTCCCAGAATGTATAACTTTTTTTCTAGTTTTTCCAGCTTGTTAGTATATAGTTGTTCACAATAATCTCTGATGATCTTTAGTACGTATGTAGTATCAGTTATAATGTCACCTTTTTTGTTGATTTTGTTCATTTGGGTCTTCTCTTGTTTTCTTGATTAATCTATTCAGTGATTTATCACTGCTTAAACTACTTTTGAAGATCCAACTTTTCATTTCATCAATCATTTGTAATTTTCAGTCTCTATTTTAACTATTTCTAATCTGATTTTCATTTTTTCTTCTACTAATCTTTGATTTTGTTTGCTCTTGCTTTTGTAGTACTTTGCGGTACATTGTTAGATTGTTAATTTGCAATATTTTCTACTTTTATAAGGTAGTCATTATCGCTATATATTTCCCTCTCAGCACTGCTTGTGCTGTATCTCACAGCTTTTGGTATGGTGTGTTTCCATTTTCTTTTGTTTCAAACGTGTATTTGCATAGTTGGCAAAGTTCCTCTTGGTGTTAATATCTAGTTTTATTTTCTTGGGCTTGAGAAGATACTTGAAATAATTTGATTGTTTAAAATTTTTTGAGACTTGTTTTGTGACCCAAAATGGTCAATGGTGAAGAGTGTTTCATATGCTGATGAAAAGAATGTGTTTTCTGTAGTTGTCAGAAGATACTCTCTATAAATGTCTGTTAGGTTCATTTAGCCTAACATCCAGTTTAAGTCCAATGTTTCTTTGTTTATTTTTAATCTCGATTATCTGTCATATGCTCAGTAGGGTGATGATGTAACCTATTAAGTTGAGTTTCTTGTAAGCAGCATATAGTAGAATCCTGTTTTGTTTCTGTTATTTTTTCAATTTAGCCAGTCTATATCTTTTAAGTGAATAATTTAATCTCTTTAAATTTAAATTTATTATTGATGTGTCTTTGTTCCTGTTGCCTTGTTAATTGTTTTCTGATTATTTTGCATATTCTTTGTTCTTTTTTTTTTCTCTAATTGATTGTCACTGTAGTTTGGTGGTATTCTTGAAGTGGTACCCTTTGGGTGCTTTCTCTTCCTCCTTTGTGTGATTCCTTTACCAGGAAGTTTCATACTTTTGTGTATTTTCATGATGATAAACATCATTCTTTTGCTTCCAGGGTTAGGATTTCTTGAGCATTGCTTGTAGGACCAGTCTCATGATAACAAATTCTTTTCACCATTGCTTCTTTCAGAAAGACTTTATTTCTCCTTCATTTATGAATAATAATTTTACTGGTTATAGTAGTCTTGGGTGATTTTTTTCAGCACTTTAAATCTATTTTTCCATTCTCTTTTGGCCTGTAGCATGTCTATTGAAAAATCCTCTCTCTAGTGAAGTTTATTTTATAGGTGACTAGATGCTCTTCTCTTGATGTTTTACATTTTGACTTTAGACAGTCTGACTATAATGTGCCATGGAGAAGACCTTTCTGCATTGTATTTAACTGTGATTCACTGAACTTCCTGTATGTGAATATTTAAGTCTCTTGATACACTTTAAAAGTTTTCATCAACTACTAAGTTAAATAGATTTTCCAATTTTTTTTTCTGTGTCTCTTGGCTATCAGGGATGACAGTAATTCAAATATTTGATTGGTTTGTCTTGTCCCAAATGTCATAAGAGCTTTGCGCATTCATTTTCTTTTTTTTTTTCTTTCTTTTTGTCTGACCAAAATATCTCAGAAGATATGTCTTCAAGTTCTGAGATTCTTTCTTCTGCCTGTTCTAGTCTATTGCTGAAGCCTTCAAGTATATTTTGTATTTCTTTCAATGAATTTTTCAGTTTCAGAAATTTTATTTGTTTGGTACTTTAAAAAATCTTTTTGATAAATTTTTCATTTATATCCTCAATTGTTTTCTGATTTCTTTGTGTATTTTTTTCAGAATTATCTTGTTTCTTACTAAGCTTTTAAAAAAGGAATATTTTAAAGTTTTAATTCAGGGTTTCAAAAGCTTTTATTGAGATCTATTATTTAAGAAGTTTTGTGGTCCTTTGAACGTGTAACATTTTCTTGCTGTTTGATTATTCCTGTGTTCTTATGTTAATTACCTTGAATCTAATGTACCAGCCACGTCTTCTTATTTTAGAATTTCTTTTCATAGGGAGGGACTTAATCCTAAAAATTAGTTTTTAGTGTTGGCTACGTAGGAAACTTTGGTATTGATTCTGGATATGTACATTAAGTAGTCTCTGTATTATTTATTTGGCTATAAACAGCATTCATGCTTCCTGTGATTTCTTTAGAGGGTTATGGTGTGGTTATTAGTGAAGGCAGTTGTAAAGTTGTGCTGGGGACTGAGAAGACAGATGGCCCAGGCTTCAGGCACTAGTGATAGCAGTGATGGGTTGATGTGCCTATGTTTGTGCCCTAGAGTGCTGTGTGTTGGCACCTATGTTGGCAGTTACTAGGAAGCTGATTTTTGAGCCTCCAGGTGGACAATAGACAGATGTCAGTAGTGGCAGCAATGAACAGGCAATCAGGACCCTGGGCAGGTGGCATAGAGTGGGCAATAGCAGTAGCAGTGGAAACATGACCCTTTCAGTCCTGAGTGGTGTAGGCCAGTGTTGGTTGGGGCTGTGTTGATGTTGTACATTTTTCTGCTCTCTGTACAAGCAGTGCCGCACCTCCCCTGAGAGGGAGTAGAGGGACCCTGCCCTTTGTGCCCATGCCCAGCCATAGAGGCTATGCCACTATTGGGGTCATAGTTGCCATTCAGAACCACAGACCAGCAGCCATCTAGTTCTCCCACCTCAGCCTTCAGAGGCAGCAGGAGTGAGTATGCTGGGGTGGGTAGTGGGTTAGAGATCACAATCTCTATGCATGAGCCCCAGAATGAAGATGTCTCCACCAGTGGGAGGGAATTTCTCTCTTTGTTTGTAAAGTTAAGCACAGAGATTTTTCTGCTTCTAGTGGTGGGGTCAGTTCCTACAGCTCCATGCAGGGAACTCTCAGCCTGTAGAAAGCATGTGCTTTGCTTTTCTTTGTCCTATGTGCTTCTGTTTGTAGCACTGCACCATCCTTTTTCTGGGGAGTAGTGCTCTCTGTGGGCTATAACATCAGGGAACTTGCAGAACCTTTTGGTCCAGCAAGCACTGTGCCATTGTTACCCTCTCTCTGGATCCTTGGGAATGTCAGCAGGAGCTCCTGTGATGTGGAGGTTTGGGAACTGTGAATCCCAGGGCTGAGTTTAGTCCTGTGATGGCTATGCTCCCAAAGTGGCACCCTGTTGTCACCAGTCAGGTCTTGAGGTCAGTGGGAGGAGATGAGTTACACAGAGCAAGCAAGTTTCCTTTCTGGGTACCCTTGTGGGGTCTGCAATTTACCACCCACAGTAGTGGCAGGGTGAGTGTGTGTAGAGGAGCTTTCCAGTGCTTTTAATCCAGCAATCTTTGGTGAGGGTGCCGAAAACCAAAGCTCTTTTTCTCTCTCTTACCCTTTCCCTGTAATACTGAGCTCTTCCAGGCTTCTGGCCAATTTTGGCCAAGCTGACCACTTTTCCTTCTCTTTCTGTGCCTCACGTATTTCTCAAGAGTTATCTGTTGGATTTTACTGTTTTACTTTAGGTATTATTATCTATTCATAATTTTTGTTCTTCTTTCTGGAGAGGGTGGTTCATGACTCTACTCAGCCATCTTGAACCAGAAACCAGGTTCCTTTGTTCTTAAGTCTGAACCATGTATCTTCAATTTTTTCTCAGTTTTTTTCCCATTGACTTTTTTTTTTCTTCTTATGTGATTTTCATCTTCTCAATACTGACTTTAATATATCTAACTTCTCAATCTCTTAATTTTTATTTTTTTGCCTATTTCTTTATTTTCCCATTCTGTGTTCATTTTGCTGCCTCTTTGGGGCCATTTATTTATCCTTTCTTAGGCTTTTCATTAACCTTTATAAGTTTTATGAAGTAATATTTTTATGTAATGACTCTTGTGTGGCTTCTGGTTCATATGCTATTATGTTCCTATATCTTTCTGCTGTGTATATGTGTGTGTGCATGTGTGTGCACTTGTGTACTTGATACAGATAACCTCTATATTTTATATATATGCATAATAACCCTAATATATTAGCATTATAGTTAAAATAATTAAACATATTAATAAATAATAAAATAGATTATTTTATTTATATAAAATATAAATCTATACTTATATGTATTTTTTTTTTTTTGCCCTTTCCTCAGATCATTATGGGTTCATTTTCTCTGGATATATCAGCAAATGTCAACCCATTTAAATTGGAGAAAGACTAAAGAAATAATTCTGTGTTGGTCTGGTAAGTCTAGGAGGAGGCCCAGGTACCTGTTAAAGACTATTAATTATTTGTTTTTACTGCCATGACAACACAAAACTTGGCTGATAAAAATTTCATTTTTAGATCTTTAGCATAAAACAACAATAGTAAGAGACAGTCTTTCAATCAACCAATCCAGAGAATTTGGATCAAAAATGATTAGGAAAAAAAAAAGCCCAAGTGTATTTTGCCAGTTTGCATAAAAGTAGACACATTATCCTCCTTTTCTTCTTTTTTCCTTTTTTTTTTCTTGAGATGGAGTCTTGTTGTTGTCGCTCAGGCTGGAGTGCAATGGCCCCATCTCAGCTCACCACAACCTCTGCCTCCCGGGTTCAAGCGATTCTCCTGCCTCAGCCTCCCAAGTGGCTGGGATTACAGATATGTGCCACCATGCCTTGCAAATTTTTTTTTTTTTTTCAGTAGAGACAGGTTTCTCCATGTTGGTCAGGCTGGGCTTGAGCTCCCAACCTCAGGTGATCCGCCTGCCTCAGACTCTCAAAGTGCTGGGATTGCAGGCGTGAGCCACCATGCCTATGCTCCTTTTATATTACCAAGTGGTCTGGTAGCTGCTGCTATGTTGCTGCAGTGAAGAGGCAGGCAATAATTATGCTCAAGCAAATCAGGGGAAAGACATATTTTCAAAGAAATCTTTCAACTCCCAAGTATTTTTTTAAATTTTTTTTCTTATGTTTCTTTTTCTCCCTCCCTCTATCTTTCTCTTTCAACTAGTTCTTGTGATCTGTGTTTGTCTTTCATTTCTGTAGTTTCTCCAATTTTGATTTTGAGACAGGAAACTATTTTAGTTATCCACATTAGGAGAAACTGCTTAATTCTATTTAGTAGCAATATTTTTTTAGTTATGTATATTTTATTCTTGAAAAGCAAACTATACAAATGTAGGTTACATACTATGTTAGCACAACTCTGCTATTCCACTGTATTATGCTATTTATCAACATGACTTTACTGCTAAAGCAGACTCTTGTCAAAGAAGATACAAGTTTCAATAACTTCATTATTCATTCCCGGGATGTTTTACAAAACCTACTGAAATGAACAGCAAATTGTTCATCTTTTTTATTCCATTACAATATTTATATTTGATTTCCTGGCTCTTCAGAACCCTTGCCTCAAAATTCTCATTCATTATCATCACAAATATTATTATATCACAATCACTACTGAATCCCAATAAACTTTTTGGATGTAAAGATCATAATAAACCAGACTTAAAAATACATACAAATCCCAACTTCACTCTCTCCCACTTCAAGATTTTAGCAAGACTCTCTCAAATGAGTGTTCTCCATTGTCACAGAATAAATTTAGATTTTTCTTATTAGTAGTTCATTTTAATGGTATTTTGGGAGCACCATTATCTTGGAAGCCTAGCAAGTTCCAACTGAGACCTCTTCATTGTCATGAACCAAGATTATCAATTCAAAAACAATGCACTCCTTTGAGACCCCTAGCGATCCCTCCCAAGGCAGGCTTGAAGACTATGTCACCTGTGCGGTCACATAGCCCCCCAAACTTAAAAGGTCTCTGTACTTGCTTTAAAGCTCCTCTATTGCTATCTTAATTTTTTAACAGTAGCTAGAAGTGGGCACTGCATTTTTGTTTTAAACTGATACACCCAAATTACGTAGTTAGTTTTGCTTTTCTCACAGAGGTATCTATGATTAAGAATGAGATAAAACTTAATGTATGCATTTTTTTTTCACGTTATTTCACTTATAAAACCAAATGAGAACATTTTGTATCTAAGGAATAATAGAACATTTTATAGAATATTTTGATTCTCTGAAATCTTTTGATTACCTTGAAAACTTTTGTCTTTGGTGACCATTTGCCTTATTATTAACAGCTCTACTATTTGTCCTTGTCTGGTTTTGTCACTTTTATTAGTTGTACATCTCTAAGAGGAAAGATCTTGGGAGAAGTTGGGCAGTTTTCCTTTGGGACCCACCTAGGTTTTTCAAATGCCAGTTGCATGTATTAAATCAGTTGTTTTCCTGTGTAACTGGAATAAAATGTTAGGTGACCTTTTAGATGGTAAATTCCACATTGGGCCAGAAAGAAATTTTAACTGCCTATCATATTTTACTTAAAAATTACAACAACAAAGATCTTTTAGGAAAACTATATTTTATTCCAAACTATTACAGAAACAGAGCTTATATGACCTCTGGTTGTAAATCATTTTTTATAAATATTACATTTAAAAAATGTACACCTAAAGGAAATTAGATCATTTAAAATGTAATAATTCTCTTTTTCATAATTCTCTTTTCAGGTAGTATTATGTATTACAATTTTTTTTTTTTACCTTTACTTTCCAATTTGTGTCTCTTTTGCTCCAAATGTGTAGAAAACTGTAAAAATTTTCAATAGATAACAACATTAGTGTAAGATAATGCTTTCTAAATATTGTTTCACCCCTCTTTGACTCAAAATATAGTTTAATATGCTAATTCTTAAAACACAAAATTCTTTCCAATTTTACTGAGTAAACTTTTGGTCAGTTATTAAATTGTGTAGGATGAAACCGAGTTTTCTTATACCTCAACACACAATATATGTTTAATAACAAAATATACATTTTTGAAAAGACATGAGTTTCAGAATAATCAATGCTCCTTTTCAGTCTGTATATTATTAAAAATAATATCCAGTGTATTTTTAACACTACTGAAAGAACTTTCCCAATGAAGTTTTAAATAGCTTTCAATCCTATAAGTCACAGACTTATAGGGTATTTCTCACAGAGGTTGCTAAGGCAGAAATAAGCTCATATCCTATTTATTGAATAAAATTAAACAACATTAAAAACTATAATACCGAATATTATTTATTCATGCTTCTGCGTTTTTCCATGAAAAAATAATGAGAACATAAAGTCAGTTCATTTCTTATTTTTTAAAAGGTAAACTTAGTAACCATGAGCTAATTCTCCACACATAAATTAATAATATTCAAAAAGTACATTTATAATTACTTTTTAAATTAAAAATTTATTTTATAATATAAAATCTTTATTTGATAAATTATAATAATGACTTGCCATTTATTAAGAGAAGAGATACTCTGCTAGCTACTTTACAGACATTATCTGATTTTTTCTTTACAACAACCTTGTGAGTTAGGTAATATTATTATTTCAAAGTTGCAGAAACTGAGACTTTTAATAATCATACAGGCGATGATAGGTAGATAGAATATTAAATACCTGAATCCAAAGGCAAGACACTTAATAACTATGTTATGGCATCTCCCTATAAGACACACAAACAAAATGCCCTATGTTTTTTATGACATACTCATAATAGGATATTAAAGATAATTTTAACATTTCTACCCCTTCAATATACAATCTGAAATCCAACTAGAGACACTGAGTAGACATTACTACTGTTATCTGGAAAGTGGAGAGTTGACATTCTGCTCCACCGAGATAACCATGGGACATTTAGTTGCTTCATTCCAGAGAATATTGGGGATTTTTGGGGGGCTATAGGAAAGTTGATACAGTAAGTTGGACTTAATCACATGAGATGTAGAGGTGCACTTTGATTTATAGTGAGTGGGATAAGAGTTTGAGGGAGGAGCCAAGAGTAAAAGCATAAACATAAGAAGATAACAGATGGTGTTGAAGTTAGGATTAGAGTACAAGATGAGAATAGGGTAACAGAATGAAGTTAATTGTTGCATAGAGAAGAGAGGAGGACATTTGGAGAATAAGGGAAGAAATGTAAACCAAGAATTTATTACAGTTGCAAACAGAGGTGGCAAAAATGAACACAAAATTTACTTAAGCTATTGAATAAATATATAAGATTCTCTCTTATACTATAATGTACTTTAATATATTATATATAGTTGTAATATAATAGATATATGATAGGTAAATATTAAAGAAAAAATGTTTTTCCATTTAGAAGTAAAAAATGCAAGTATTTTCTGATTACTTTAGAGATGATATTGACGTATTTAAAGGATAATTATGTCAATCGGAAAGGAGTTATATTGACAGGGTACATATCTAAGCCCAGACATTACCATCCAGACAAAAGGATGTACTAAGAATCCAATATTAATACATCATGTATATGAAATTTTATTTTACAGAAATGAGATTCTGAAAGAATTAAATATATGAATAATATTGCTGTCTTGCATTTTACATTTATTCTATGCTCATCTTATGTACTTCATATATATAATACAAAGATTTATTTCATCATGTATACAACACACTGACCCAATCAAAATAAAATATTTATTAACTTTATAATTCTAGTTTAATTGTAAATTAATAGAAGAATAATTTGTTCTTATATTTTAATACATAACAAATTTAGTATGCATAAATCTGGAGCACAGAAAAGATTGATTTTAAACAGCTGAAACACTAAGAGTCAGTTGCTATACTGTAGTCAATTTGCTAGGTAGGGAAATTAGTAATCAATTATGTGAAAATTCTGACAATAATGTCATTATTTTGTAGAGACTTGAGCTTAACCTTACATCTAAATTTAAATTTCAATTAGATATATTAGCTGTGAGTGATAAACATGAATAAGTGACAAGAGAAATTTCAAAGGAAAAATCCAAGGGAAACATTGAAATAAAAGTGGTGTGTTTTGCTATTAGTAACCAATGTATAAACTGGTACATTACGTACTTAATAGAATGCAAAAACTAAAAAAACTTAAATGAGCAGCAAAGATAAAACAAGTTCTATTTTCCAGAAATACATATATATACACACACACACACATGCAAGTTGTTTATAGAGTACTAGGCTTCAGAATCCTCCTGGAGATACATATATATTATATACATATGTATGCATACATACACAAAAACATACATACATATATATTGTGTATGTACACCTTTTATATGTGTATATATACATGTGTGTACATATATACATATACATATACTGTGTACATACATACACATATATACATAGTATATATACACATATGTATATGCACATGTGTGTATGCACACACATACATACTATATATGTGTGCATGTAAGTTTGGGTGTGTTTGTATATGTATACATCAATGTATATATGATATACATGTATCTCCCAAAGGGTTCTTAAGCCCAGAACTCCATAAAGAAAATGAGTTCACACTTTGGGAGGCTGAGGCAAGTGGCTCGCCTGAAGTCAGGAGTTCGACACTCACCTGGCCAAAATGGTGAAACCATGTCTTTACTAAAAGATACAAAAAAATTGGCTAGCACATTGGCATGTGCCTGTAATCCCAGCTACTCGGGAGGCTGAGGCATAAGACTTGCTTGCTCCCAGGAGACAGAGGTTGCAGTGAGCTGAGATCACGCCACTGCACTACAGTCTGGGAGACAGAACAAGACTCTGTCTCAAAAAAAAAAAAAAAAAAAAGAAAAGAAAAAAGACAATGAGTCCAGACTATTCTGAATGCAAATTCTGAAATAAAAACAATTATTTTACTATACATGTGCTTATGTAAAATTAACTTGAAAGCAGTATAAAGGTCTCCAGCTCCTCCTCACTAAAGAACTTAAAATGATGGTCCCTGAAATGTTAAGACCCGTAAACCATGAGAGCAGACTTGTTATATGTATAATTCAACTACTTAGTCAAGTCCTTTATGGTAAAATATTAGTTGTAGGTACCATCCTAAGGCACATAAGTTACAAACCAATGTTTCTTAAATTATTTATTTTCTAAAAAGGAATTTAATTCCTCCAAGAACCTTAAAAATATTGGTTTTTGCTTTGTGTTTCTATATTTCTCTTTCTATCCTTAAATTTGGATTTGTGTTTCTGGAAGCTATATTTTTTCTGGGGGTACAAAATTTGTCTGAGATGAAGAAATTCTCTGTGTCTGGAAGCATTCAATTTTGTCTTGAGGTCATAGATGGAAATGAATGCTTTACTGTGCAGAAATTTGAAAAAGAATTACTTCTTATACAAAAGCATTAAAAATATTTCTTGCAGCTATGCTCATTCCCTTGTTAAGTACCTTCATGTAATCATCTCAGAAGAAATAAATAAATAAAGTTAAAAAGAAAAATAATATCCTTCCATTTCAATAAGAATCTCAATATTTGCGGCTCAAAAAGGGGGTCCACATCAAAGGTCTTGGAACTTTGGTATGGGTTTAGCCTGACCAGTTCAACTCTTCAATGCATTCTTTCTCTTAGATACTCAAGACATATTTACCTGTATTCACCTGATGAGCTTTCAACACTTCTAACCCAGATGTATATTTGAATTACCTCAGGTGGTTAATGGCAAACCAATAATACTTCAGGACAACAGACGATAAATATATCTATAATCCAGAAATGATGAGATTAGATTGATTAAAGTTATAATTCTTCTCGCTCAAATTTTCTAGCCTTGAGATACTAACGCACCTGTCAAAATGGAGAATAGGTAATCCTCTGCTATTCGCTTACTTTGAGTTTCTGCTTAAACTAAAATATCAGATATATTGGTTCTGACAGCCAATGTGAAATGGACACTCTTGTTCAACCATTGTCTCTGTGTCTAGACCAGTGTAGCGGTGCCAGTAAGTGCTCATCAAACATTTGTCAAATAAATAAATAAATAAATAAAAATAAATAAACTGCTCTAATTCCAAACTAGCTCCATGAGGAGTATTTTACATTTTCTTGTTTATTTCCTTTCAATCTTTAAGAAAAGTAAGAAACCTTT
>NW_012101263.1:268859-280115 GCF_000951045.1 Mandrillus leucophaeus | reverse complement strand
CTCCGCCTCCCGGGTTCACGCCATTCTCCTGCCTCAGCCTCCCGAGTAGCTGGGACTACAGGCGTCCGCCACATCGCCCGGCTAGGTTTTGTATTTTTTAGTAGAGACGGGGTTTCACCGTGTTAGCCAGGATGGTCTCGATCTCCTGACCTCGTCATCCACCCGTGTCGGCCTCCCAAAGTGCTGGGATTACAGGCTTGAGCCACCGCGCCCGGCCCATAATTTTTTAAATTCAGGATATTTTACTTTTTTCAAATGGGATGCCACAGAAAAAGAATTTAAAATTTCACATATATTTGCATATATACATATATAATCTAATATCTCTAGAAATTTTGATTACTTGTGTTTAAATTTATAGTACAGGGAAATATTAAATTACATATAAAAAAGAAATCTAGGAATCAAATGCAAATTATGTTTTTCTACTGAAGATACAATTTTCCTAATGACTATATAATACATCCAATTCACATTGATTAAGATTATTGTTATTAGGCTTCATTTAATTCTTCCTTTTAATGTGTTTTAAATTTCAATTTAATAGAGCATGTATTGTAATAATATAATATCAATTAAGGTCTTCCATAATGTTCCAGATATTTTCTCCTGATGCATAACATGAAAACTCCAAACTTTCACGGGCAAAGAATGTGGAAATAATCAGTACTGTAAGTAAATAAAATAACATTTAAATTATTTGCTGAAGTTTATCATGGCAAATTAAGACAAAGTATAATTTATAAATTGAACACGTCTTCTTAATGAAATAATTCTGTGGTGTGATCAGAATTTTATATTTTTAAGACAATTTGGTTAAGGAAACCATGCTCTGATGACACATCCTGAGGATGACAAAATAATGATATCCACTAATGATAGTGATGATGAAACTGGAGTGCTCCCTTATCCCCCTGGCAGGATGTGTAACAGGGGTGACAGGGGTGTGGCTTGCTCCTTTTGCCCTACTGCTCAAACTCCCAGAGGGAGCATGCAGTCTCCCGGGTGCCCTGGCTATGGGGAGTGCTTTAGAGCTATAGCAGCATCTAGGGGTCTATGACTCCCGAAGCCCAAGTGAGCGTGTGTTACAGTGTGCTCTTTCAACTTTGCCTTCTGCAGACCATTAGTGTTAATCAACTCGATGGATCCTCTGCCTTACTGCAAGGTTAGGGGGCCAGTGTGACAGCCTGAGTTCTTGCCCAGTGTACCAGAAGAATCAGATCATAGGTGGGCTGGAAGAATAACTGCAAAATTTTATTGAGTGGTGGAGGTGGCTGTCAGCTTGATGCCTGGGGAGCCAGAAGCGGGGGATGGAATGGGAAGGTAGTTTTCTCCTGGGGTTGGGCTGCCCAGCTGCTGGGACTCTTCTCCAACTGCCCCATCTGAACTCCACTAACTGTCCTGACATCCTTCCTCTTCTCTCTTTCTGCCAATGTTGTTCCCCTATCACTGGTTTGCTCATGTCTTCTGGTCTGTTTCTCTTCTCCTGTTGACATTCAGTTGCTCTGTCTGTGCCCACTAAGGTCTCGGGTTTATATAGGCACAGGATGAAGGGTATAGCAGACCAAAAGGCAACTTTTGGGGCATGAAAACAGAAATGCCTGTCCTCATTTAGGGCCAGGTGTCTTCAGGTTTGAGAGTGGGGCCTTTGCCAGGGAATCACCCTCTTCTACTGGTATTTCCCTGTCTTATGTCCATATCGCTGATTCAGGTAGAATGGCCTTAGACTTTGATGAGAACATGATGGTGGAAACTACAGTTTTAATTTTATAGGGAAGACAAGACATTCACCACATAAATATACTGTTTATTCAAATATCCTGTCATTAAGAAAGATAATAGATCTTCATAGCACGTAGTTATGTCCCCCAGTTTTATTTCAATTTGTTAGAATTTAATTAAATCATTTGTTTGATAGAAGATGAAAACCATATATCTTTTTCTAAGGTACAACCTCTCACTGAATCGATTTCCTTAAAATAATTAAGTTTACCATGGTTTAATGAATGTATAAACAGCTTAATATTGAAGACAACAGAAAAGTGTTTGCCCTTAAATGGAACATTTTTTGGAAGTTCTGAACACTGACTAACCCATATATTAGCTTTTATGTGTCTCTTCAGAGGGTCTGAGCATGGAGAAAAAAATATCACAAAAGAACATATTGGTGTCGTCTGTAACTCTATGATCAAAAACCTCAACTGGATCTTCAGCACTGCCTACTAATCACACAATATTTCTCTGATAATATTACTCTCTCACACTATATAAGTCCATTTTCATGCTGCTATGAAGAAATATCTGAGACTAGGTAGTTTATAAAGAAAAGAGGTTTAATTGACTCACAGTTCCACATAGCTGTGGAGGTCTCAGGAAACCTACAATCATGGTGAAAGGCATCAGTACACAGGATGGCAGGAGAGAGAATGAGTGCAAGCAGGGGAAATGCCAGACACTTAAAAACCATTAGATCTTGTGAGCACTCAATCACTATCACGAAAACAGCATGGGGGAAACTGCCCCTATGATTCAGTTACCTCCGTCTGGTCCTGCCTTTCACACATGGGGATTATTACAATTCAGTGTGAGATTTTGGGTGGGGACACAGAGCAAACCATATTCTGCACTTGGACTCTCTCACATCTCATATCCTCACATTTCAAAACACAATCATGCCCTTCCAATAGTCCCCCAAAATCTTAACTCATTTCAGCATTAACTCAAAAGTCCAAGTCTAAGGTCGCATCTGAGACAAGGAAAGTCCCTTTTGTCTATGAGACTATAAAATTGAAATAAAGTTATTTACTTCCTAGATAAAATGGGGGTACAGGCATTGGAGAAATATACCAATTCCAAATGGAAGAAATTGGCTGAAACAAAGGGGTTACAGGCCCCATGCAACTCCAAAAATCCAGTAGAGCAGTCAGTAACCTTAAGGTTCCAAAATGATCTCCTTTGACTCCATATCTCACATCCAGGTCACACTGATGAAAGAGTTGGGCTCCCATGACCTTGTGCAGCTCCTCCCTGCAGCATTGCAGAGTACAGCCAGCCTCTTGTCTGTTTCACAGGCTGACATTGAGTGTCTGCAGCTTTTCCAGGTGCATGGTGAAAGCTGTCTTTGGATCTACCATACTGGGGTCTGGAGGATGGTGGCCCTCTTCCCATACGTCCACTAGGAAGTGCCCCAGAGGGGACTCTGTGTGGGGGTGCCAGCCCCACATTTTCCTTTACATGCTGCCCTAGCAGTGGTTCTTCATGAGGGTTCCTCCCCTGCAGCAAACTTCTGCCTTGACATCTAGACATTTACATATATCCTCCAAAATATAGGCAAAGGATCCCAAATCTCATTTCTTAACTTCTGTGCATGCACAGTTTCAACACAACATGGAAGTCAACAAGACTTGGGGCTTGCAAGCAATGGCCCAAGCTGTGCCTTGGCCACTTTTAGCCTTGGCTGAAACTGAAGCAGCTGGGACACTGGGCACCATGTCTTAAGGCTGCACAGAGTAGGAGCGACCAGGGCCCGGACCAGAAATACATTTTTTCTTCCTATGCCTCTGGGCCTGTGATGAGAGAGATTGCCATGAGGTCTCAGACATGCCCTGGAGGCATTTTCTCCAATTGTGTTGGTGATTGATATTTGGCTCCTCGTTACTTATGCAGATTTCTGCAGTGGGCTTGAATTTCTCCTCAGAATTTTTTTTTCTTTCTTTTCTATCACATCATCTGGCCGCAAATTTTTCAAACTTTTATGCTCTGTCACCTCTTGAAAGTTTTGCTATTTAGAAAATTATTTGACCAGATACCATAAATCATCTCTCTCAAGTTCAAAGTTCCACAGATCTCTAGGTCAAGGGCATAAAAAAGGTCACCTTTATTCCACTTCTTAACAAGTCCCTCACCTCCATTTGAGACAACTTCAGCCTGGATTTCATTGTTCATACCACTATCAGCATTTTGGTCAAAACCATTCAACAAGTATCTAGGAAACTCTAAATATTCTCACATCTTCCTGTCTTCTTCTGAGCTCTCCAAACTATTCCAACCTCTACCTGCTACACAGTTCCAAAGTCGCTTCCATAGTTTTGGGTGTCTTTATAGCAGTACCCCACTCTCTGCAGTATCAATTTACTGTATTAGTCCATCCTCATGCTGCTATGAAGAAATACCTGAGACTAGGTACTTTGTAAAGAAAAGAGGTTTAATTATTTTACAGTTCTGCATGGCTTTGGAAGACTCCAGAAATGTATAATCATGGCGAAACGCACTTCTTCACAGGTCTGCAGGAAAGAGAATGAATGCCATCAGAAGAAATGCCAGATGCTTATAAAACTGTCAGTTCTCATGAGAACACATTTACCATCATGAGAATAGCATGAGAGAACCCGCATGATTCAATTACCTCCACCTGGTCCTACCCTTGACCTGTGAGGATTATTATAATTCAAGGCGAGATTTGAGTGGGGACACAGAGCCAAACCATGTAACTCCCCATTTTCTATTTTTTACAAACTTCTGAAAATTTTTAAAATGTCTCATCACCAGTAAATAATAACTCTGTGTACTTCACAACAGAAATAAAAACTATAGGAAGTAACTAACAACTTTCGTTAAAAAAATCTGCATAAATCCTTATTTATTTTACTCTGTAACAATATGAAGATGACACAATCTGAGCACTTATTTTTATTCTTTCCATTTTCTTTCATCCTCATAAGCACATTCATATCACACACAAATACACGCACACAAATACACATACACACATTCAACTTTCAAATGTTTTCAATTCAGTTTCTCTCTCCTTCTCCTCATTTTATCTCCTCTGGCCCAATAGAAACTTCCTGTGTTTCTTTTTTTTTTTTTTTTTGATGGATTTCTATATTTCCTAACTTGAAGTATTTCTTACCGATACTCAATACAGACATACATAAATTCACAACAAAGTTTTGCTAAGGTTACTTCTTTTTTGGCATTTTCTTAGTGATTTGCAACCAATTCCTCTTTATCAAAATCTGTATTTGCTTTGGTCATGACACCTGGGATATAGCACTTTATGTTTTCCGTTAGTAACACATATCATTATCACAATTATAATTAAATAAATAACATAAATTTCTTATTTAAGATTTGTAATATTAAATAGGAAATATATACTCTTTATTTAAATACATAAAATATATTTAAATATATATATTTCAAGAGGCAAAGGAAGAAATGACTTGTTCAAATAACTCAGCATATTTCATAGAGGAATCAGTCAGTAAATGTTACCATTTGTGTCAGAACTTAGTGATTAAATGATAGTAACTTCAATGGAAATATCTGCAATTGTAAGAAAACTCTATATCTGTACTACCAAATATGGTAGCCAGTAGCTGTATGTGGCTCATGAGCACTTGAAGTGTAGCTAATTTGACAAACAAACTGAATTTTTTATTCTATGTAATTTTATTTGCTTTAAAAATAAATAGTCACAAGACACTAGTGGCTATTAATTTAGGGGTTCAACTTTGAAAAAAAAAAGGATAAGTAAAACACACACACACACAGAATCTCTATAGAGACAAGAACAAAGATTAGAGAAAATATTTTTAAAATAGCTATATATGTGCCATTTTATTATTAATGAGAGAACTAAGCTGAAGACTCTCGCTGCCAAATTCTGGCCTGCTGTTTTACCGTACCAGGTATTGGATCTGCTTCTAGGTCTGAAGGCCTCCCCTGCCTGACACTGTTTCCCTCCCCTTTCACCTTTCAAAGATGGTATCCTGTAATAAGTGTCTTGCAATTGTAACTCTATGTCAACTACTGCTTCCAAAAGACCTGATTAACACAAGGACTTTATAATATCCCAGAAATAGGATTCAACATGCAATATGAAAAAAATTGCCATAATTTCACTTAAATCACACTTAATATAATTCCTCCTCATTATTACCACATATAAGCAATTTGTACCATTTTGCATTTTAGTTTATGTGGAGACTGTCTTTTTCTAGCCTCTTTAGTATGGGACAACTATGAACAGCAATGAAGCAAGAATTTCTTCTTAGATTTGAAAATAATTTTATCTGAGAAATTATGGAATGGCATTTTTTCTAAGAAAATAACTCAGCATGAACAATGAAAAGAATTTCATGATTAATGTAGGCTTCAGGTTTTATGAAAAGAAAACATTAAAACAATATTAATGATTGCAGGATTTAATACATGTGAATTTTTAAAAATATTAATAAACATCCTAAAGTGACAGAATTTTACACTGTTTACTTTCTTGGTACTACTTATGGAAATCACTTGTATCAAAAACTCTTCTTATATGACAAATTCTATCACAACATGGAATTGTTCATAATTAAAATTCAATTATTTGTAGGTTAGGTAAAATATAAATAAGGACTGTGAAGTAAATAGGTTTTAACACTACGCATCTTTTGCAAGTGTTTTTTCTTTCATTGGTCAGTAATACAATACTAGGCTTCCTACAATGCTTGTGTTTAGGAGAATTAAATAGGTAAGTAATGGTATACAAAACATAACCATATTTTTGAAGGAGAAAATTCAGAAGCTGCCTTAATTAAATATCTATCTGTGAAAAATATATTTAAAAATGACGGTATACTTACAAGGAAATAATAATCGAATGATTTTTCTAATGTTATTTTAAAAAATATTTTCTGATTTGAGTATACATCAAAGAGTGGGAAAATTCTACATCCTTAATTGAAGACTAGATGGATTTTTATACACTCCTTGAATTGGATAACCAAGATACTCTGTACATCCACCCAATTTTTGTCTTGTTTAAAATAATCAACATACAAAATAGAAAAGACAACTTTGTTTAAAGGTGTTACACTATTATGATGAAGAGTAATATGAAATCTGAACAGGACCTGAACACATTTTTTCTACATCATTTAAGAGTTAATAAACAATACTATAGAGTTTATTAAAATTGGTCTTTGTTCCAAATGTATCATGCTGACCTTTTAACTTTATTTCCCTGTGGTCTGTTGGACTATATAACCTTCCCTTTGATTTTATCGCCAATTTCAATATTTTTATTTTTATTTTTATTGTTTGCGACGCCTCAATATTCTATAACTTAGATTATTCACTGTGTAAATGAACTGTAATTCTTATTTGGTAAATATGATTTTCATTTAGCAAAACTTTAACATATTTTCTGGGCAAAAACCATGTCACATAGTAATTATTAGTAGACACTGAAATATGCATGGTGAAATGAAAGTAATTCTTTTATACATTTCTAACTTAAATTTTCAGTATCAATAAGATGCCTACCCTTGTATAACAAATAATCTCAATGTTGTGCATTTATCAGTTATTCTCCAGATTCACTGAATTTAGTAAAAGAAATGTATTTAGTCTATACTTTTCCTCTTAGATATTAATTCAAGTGAATAAACTTGAAGCAGAGTAAAAATTTATTGAACTTTGCCAGAATGCTCTTCAAGAAATCCCGAAGTATAATTACTCTCAAACTAATCTCCCCTGACACACTGGGATCTAGCAATACTAGTCTCCTTGCACTCTCCAGGCATCCTCCCCTTTGAGATTTTTGTACTAGATTTTTCTCTCTTTCAAGTGCTCTCCCCAAGAATCTCCACAGCTAACTCTCAACTCTTTCAAGGCTTTAATCAAATGTCACATTCTATTTCTAGATATAGTTATAGTTCCCCATTTATAGTTATAACTCCTACTCTCACCCCTTACTCTCAATTTTCATTATCCTCTTCTGATTTTATTTTCCCAAAGTCCTTTTCACATTTTATATTATATGAAATGTAGACTGTAAATTGGTTACATTTATTCTTTATTTTCTGATTCACACAACAAGAATATAAGCTAAGCCCTATGAGGCACATATTTTTTGTTTGTTTTGGTCATTATTATGTCATATATTGCATAGTAGGCACTTAATATGTGTGTATCAAATGAAAGAATGTAAATGAATGAAGTTGTTATAGATGATTTTATGGTCAATTGATATTTTCAATATATATTATCTATCATGTGTCAAGCACTGTGTTTTCTGTGAATATAATCATAAAAAAGACAGTGCGGGGCTATCCTCGAGTAGATAGCACCATATAGTACAAGATGGAGATTAAAGAAATACACAAAAGACTGATTATGAAAAGGCTTTGAAGGAAAAGTGTGTGGACATTATGGATGCATGAAAGAAGAAAGTTTTCCTAGTCTGAGGGAAAAGGAGAAGGGTAAAGGGAGAGGAAGATACTTATAGTAAGTGTTACATAACTGCTATTAATTTTGAAGATTTTTTATATTTTACGATCAATGACAAAATGAAAACTATAAGCTACATGAGGATTTTTTTATTTAAAATTGAAATTAGACCCCTCTCTTATACCATATACATGAAACAACTGAAGGTGGATTAAAGACTTAAATGTAAAACATACATAATAAAAAACCTGGAACTTAACCTAGGCAATACTGGGCCTGGACAAAGATTTTATAATGTGGATGCCAAAAGCAACTGCAACAAAAACAAAAATTGACATATGAGATCAAATTAAATTAAAGAACTTCTGCATAGCAAAAGAAATTATCGACTGAATGAACAGGCAACCTACACGATGGTTAAAGGGTGTATTTTAATGTTTGTTATATAGGTAAAAAAAACCCCTGCAAACTACACCTCTGACACAGATCTAATATCCAGAATCTTTATGGAATGTAAACAAATTTACAAAGAAATATGAAAGACCCTGTTAAAACGCAGACACAAGATATGAACAATACTTTCAAAACAAGACATACACACAGCCAACAAGCATATGAAAAAACGTTCAACATCATTAATCATTAGAGAAATGCAAATCAAAACCACAATGAGATACCATATCACATCAGTCAGAATGGCTATTAATAAAAAGTCAGAAAATAACAGATGCTGGAAAAGCTGCAGAGAAAAGGCAATGCTTATACTCTGCTGGTGTGAATATAAATTAGTTTAGCCACTGTGGAAAGCAGTTTGGCAATTTCTGAAAGAAATTGAAACAGAATTTCTATTCTATCCCAGAACCCCAGTGTTGGGTATTAACCCAAAGGAAAATAAATTATTCTATCATAAAGACACATGCACACATATGTTCATCGCAGCACTATTCACAAAAGCTGAATCAACCTAAATGTCTGTCAACGGTACACTGGGTAAGGAAAATGTGGTAAACATACACTATGGAATATTACATAGCCGTAAAAGCAATGAGATTATGTTCTTTGCAGCAACACGCGTATAACTGAAGTCCATATCCTAAACAAACTAACACGGAAACAGAAAACCAAATACCACATATTGTCACGTATAAGTGGGAGGTAAACATTGAGTATCTATGAACAGAAAACAGGAATAAACAGACACTAGGGTCTATTTGAGAGTGGAGGGTGGGAGGAGGGTGAGGATGAAAAACCTGCCTATCAGATACTATGCTTATTACCTGCATGATGAAACAATCTGTTTATCTTCACGTGGCATTCTCTGTGTGCCTCTTTTAAGGATAGGGTCATATTGGATTAAGGGCCCATCCTACTCCAATATAACCCTATATTAATTGGCATCTTAATTATATCTGTAAAGGCTCTATTTCCATAAGGTCACATTCACAGGGATTAGGATTTCAACAGCAGTTGATAGTATGGCATATCATTTCCTACCCTAGGTCATAAATTTACCTGACTTAATTGATTAGCAAAATTCGAACTGAACTTATATGAGGCTACTTATAGATATTACATTTATTATTCATATTTTTATATATAGAACTTTTATATAGACATTTTTAACTATACTTGTGAATAGTCCTAAATTCTGTTGCAGAAACACTAATACTTTTCCAAGTGTTGCTCTAGGTCTTTCTGGTGATATATATATTTTTAATTTTTCCATAGGTTATTGGGGTACAGGTAGTATCTGGTTACGTGAGTCAGTTCTTTAGCAGTGATTTGTGAGATTTTGGTGCACCTATCACCCAAACAGTGTACACCGCACTCTATTTATAGTCTGGTGGGATAATTGACTAGCCACATGTAGGAGGATGAAACTGGATTCTCATCACTTACCTTGTGCAAAAATCAACTGAAGATGGATTAAGGACTTAAACCTAAGACATAAAACTATAAAAATTCTAGAAGATAATATTGGAAAAAACCCTTCTAGATATTGGCTTAGGCAAGGATTTCCCAAAAGCAAATGCAATCCAAACAAAGATAAATAGTTGGGACTTAATTAAAATAAAGAGCTTTTGCATGGCAAAAGGAACAGTCAGCAGAGTAAATAGACAACTCAAAGAGTTGGAGAAAATCTTCACGATCTATACGTCTGACAAATAACTAATATCCAGCATCTACAATGAACTCAAATCAGTAAGAAAAAATCAACCCTGTCAAAAAGTGTGCTAAGGACATGAATAGACAATGCTCGAAAAAAGACATACAAATGGACAACAAACATGAAAAAATGCTCAACATCATAATGATCAGAGAAATGCAAATCAAAACCACAACGCAGTGCCACCCTACTCCTAAAAGAATGGCCATAATAAAAAAAACAGTTGATGTTGGCGTGGATGCGGTGATTAGGGAACACTCCTACACTGCTGATGGGAATGTAAATTAGTACAGCCACTATGGAAAACAGTGTGGAGATTCCTTAAAGAAATAAAAGCAGTCCGGGCGCAGTGGTTCATGCCTGTAATCCCAGCACTTTGGGAGGTGGAGGCGAGCGGATCATGAGGTCAGAAGATTGATACCATCCCGGCCAATGTGGTGAAACCCCCTCTCTACTAAAATACAAAAAATTAGCTAGGGTTGGTGGTGCGCACCTGTGGTTCCAGCTACTTGGGAGGCTGAGTCAGGGGAAACGCTTGAACCCTTGAGGCGGAGGTTGCAGTGAGCTGAGATCGCGCCACTGCACTCCAGCCTGGGTAACAGAACAAGACTCCATCTCAAAAAAAAAAAAAAAAAAAAAAAAAAAAAAAAAAAAAAAAAAAAACCTAAAAGTAGAACTACCATTTGATCCAGCAATCCCACAACTAGGTATCTACCCAGAGATAGAGTAGTCATTATACAAAAAAAAAAAAGGTACTTTCATATGCATGTTTATGGCAGCACAGTTGGCAATCGCAAAATCACAGAGCCAATAAAAATGCCCATCAATCAACTAGTGGATAAAGAAATATATACATATATATTATATAC
>NW_012101263.1:226813-268474 GCF_000951045.1 Mandrillus leucophaeus | reverse complement strand
TTTGCCTAATTTTTTTTCTTGGCCAAAATATTTGTAGTTGAAAAACACTCTTTCTGTAGACACTGAGGTACCTTGTAGGCTCATACCAAACTCTGACAATTAAAGGGTGTTATTAAGCGCTATTTTTTGCATAGAACATTTCTCTTCTTTATTTTGGCCCTTATTCAAAGTATTTTTCTTCAAAAACTATTTTTACTATACAAGCTCATTGATTTCTTGTATTTACACTTAAAAATGTATTGCTAAATTTAGTCATGGCAAAATTGTAGGCCTTTTCGATTTTATTCCATTCTGTTTAAGAATACAAATTCATTGAATTGTAAATATAAGCTCAGTCTAAAAATTTATTTCACAAAATGAAATGTTTCAAAGTATAATGAAATTTTAAAATTAAATTATGAACATATTTCTAATTGTTTAACTTGTGTAGTAACTCTTTCTTTAAAAATAAATTTCAATTACTTTATATTTGCAAGTTTTAGTTTTAATAAATCAATTCAAAGATACTACAAAAGCTGAAATTTTGACATTTGATTCATTGAATAAATTGAGCTTCTCATTTGGTCGTGAATATAATCAAAATTTCAAGGAGTTACTTATAAAATCTTTTAATCTTAGTGTAAAACAATTATATTTGAAAAATTTTTTTATGAAATTTCAAATATTTCTGAAACTGGACTTAGGACAGATAGCAAAAGAGAAAATACCTACTGCTGTACTAAAGTATGCTTTTATTTTAACATTTAATATTAGCTGTCAAAATTTTTCATCTCATTTTATATGTGTATACTCCAAATATTTGTATATTTTTATAGTCATAGCTTCTAGTTTGATTGGTTCCAATTTGAAAGTAATTATAAACTACATGAGTACATGACTAATTCTGAATATTTTACTGTGCTTAGGTTTCACAATGTACTTAGAAATATGTGTTCACCTTGATGTTGTGCTGTGCTAAAATTTGTACTCTTACCACCATAAAACTAGTAAGTTTATGTTTAATGTTGAACATTTAAACAGAATATATTGTATCATGCACAGTGATACTAGAATGAACTTTTAAACTTCATTTTGATTTCATATATTAAAGGAAATCAATCCTTTATTAGGATTAACACAGTTGATTTTTTTGTTTGAATCATCTGATGACATAGATATAAAACTGTATCATTCCATTGTTCTTCAAAAGTTCTTCTACTTATACTTCCAGCACATTAATAACTCTCACAACTTTTTGTTATTGGTCTATTTCTCCAAATATAAGAGTTGAGTAAAAAGTAGTGTGTCTTCAGCGCGAGACGCCGTCTCAAAAAAAAAAAAAAAAAAGTAGTGTGTCTTGAGAGATTATGAATAGGTTGCAGCTACTTTTCTTGTTTTGATATCTGTTTTTTTATAGGAAGAAAATTTATTGTGCTTGAATAAAATTAACACACATAGTATTTAGAGAAAGTTCGTTTGATTTATATATGATATCATTTGGAAGGAACTCTTGTAAAAAAGAATGAAATAGTGTGGACGGAATCATGTTGATAATTTTTAGGATTCTGCTGATATAACTCAGTTTAGTAAGATGAAGGAACTTCAGAATACTTATATGTCTTTGATGACAAGAATGTGGAAAGCAATGAACATATTTACATAATTCTGAAAATATGAACAGGGAAAGGTGAGTATGTGTTCCAGTTAGTTCAACCTAAAGAAATTGTTTCTTGGGAATTGGGAAGGGTATGGAGGTATAAATAAGTAATGATTTGAAAGGGGAGTCAGGGACTTAAAAGACAATGAATAAATGAGCATGCATACATAAAAACTATTTGGCATTGCTAACTTGATCAGGATGATTTTTAAAAGTGTCTCACAACTATTTCCCATCACTTGTTCTACTCAGTAGCCATTGGGAGAAGCAGCACTACTGGTCCAAAGAGGAGTTTTTTCCCTTAATTGCCCTTTCAGAATTGATTTGGATTTTGGAAATCATAGCAGTCTGCTGTTTTTACTATTCATCTTGGCTTATTGTCACTGGCAGCTTCTTTGAGTTTTACGATTACATTTTTAAAAAATGCATAAAAATATTATAAAAAAGGAAAATGAGTAAAACAGAATTTCCCAGAACATGATTCACATCATATTTTTGATATTTTTGTGTAGCCTTGTATAGTATTTGTTCCCTCTACATAAATATATATAAATATATTTGGAGTTATGCCCATTGTTCTATAGCCTAATTTCTACATTTAAATGTTTCTAGAAGTCTTCATGTTCTTCAATACATTTGTAAAAATATATTGAAAACCTTAATGACTTAAGTTTTCCATAAGATTAATGTGCTATTATAATTTAACCAATAACTTATTGATGAATGTTATTGATGAACACTGATGATATTTTTAAGTTTTACTCTTGTAATTAAGCTCACATTAGGTATATTTGTGATATTTAGAAATACTAAATACTAACTAGTGGAATACATATATATACTTATGCATGTATATATGTATGTATATTCTAGCATTTAGTATATATGTGTGTTCTAGAATTTAGATATTTAATTTGTGATTATTTATCCTTGTGTATTACTTTTTAGTCTTTTTTTTTTACAAAATTTTTTCTACTGCAGGTTTTGTCTTTTTGTTTTATGCAATTCATATGACACTAAATAATCACTTTTAAAAAAATAGAAAAAACTTTGTCATATTTATTCTTAAATAAGAAATAGTCACTGAGAAAAAGCGGTGAAAATATGAGAAAGAGGGAAGCTCATAGTTCCACATAAGTGAAAGGGAGATTCTTTCTTTTTTTTCTTTTCTTTTTCTTTTTCTTTTTTTCAGTACAGGGAAAAGAAAGCTAGAATAGCAACTAAACAACACAAAAGTTTGCATTTCCGTCACAAAATCTGATGGAATATCTTGTCTTTATCAAAGACCCAAATGCTTTTATGTTTGTGTGGCTATGCTAACATTTGTCTTCCATCCTTAACTATGCATCATGATATATGGTAGCTTTTGATGCTTCAGCATTCGTTATCCCATTTAGACCCAGAAGGATATAAAGGATAACGAGGATATAAAGAGTGATATTTCAGCTGATTCCATTCATTCTCAATGGGTTTTCTAGATTTCCTATCATAGTTTTTTTCTCTCTCTCCAGCTAGAAGTAACTCAAATAGACATGTGAAGCAACCAGTGAAACTAGGCAATGCAATCATTTTACTGGGTGCATTGTCTCTCATAATAAAACCAGATTTTGTGTCCTTTTTGTACTTTAAGAGTTATGGTCTGAGCAGTCAAATTTTCTGTTTGTTTGTTTTGATAATAGATATCAATAATTTCATAATTTTATTAAATATCATTGTGCTGCTCTTTCAAGACAGTTGTTTTGGCTTCTTAAAAGTTTTCATTGTTATTGTAACTATTATTCATTGTTTCCATAGTCTAGGATATGTTTAATTTTTACTTTTATTTTTCAATTGGATGCTATTTGCGTTTTTCCTCATCAGTATTATAAAGACATTTCTTGAGACAGTAAATCTTATTTGATGAAACAGTGTGTAAAAATGTTCCAAATCTTATGAAAATTATTAAAATTAAAACTAGAAAATTAAAGTTTTCTGAGATATACTATAGCAGGAAGAATCCATCATTAGCAGAGCGTGATGGTAAGAATGTTAATATAAAAACAATGAGAACAAATAAAAATATAGATGTATATCGAAAATGAAAACAACTGAAAATAATTACTATATGGGCATCTTCTATAGCCAGCTAAATCCTGCAGAAGTCCTATGCACATCTCCCTCAAATACACATGTAGAGCAACCAGTGAAACTGGGCAATGCCACCATTTCACCGGGTGTATTGTCCCCAACAATGACCACTCAAGGAATGGCTGATTCAGTAGTTGTGACCTTTGCCCACCTGGTTCATAATCTACCCCATCACGCTCAATAGAAAGAACATCAACTACCATATAGTGGAGATTGACTGTGCTGGTGGACAAGTGGTAAATGGCACCTTCCACAACTTGTACCTGTCAGCTATTTAGACCAGGTGTCGAGCTGCTAGTAGGGGTAGGCATTTTACCCATAATTCACACCATAAAGAGCCACCAACAACAGGTCTACAGTGGCCATGCCATTGCTCCATTCCAGTGTACTCAGACACTAGAGTGTTTCAGATCCTTTAGAATCTGCTTCTTGATGACTGAGTACACCAGTGAAATCCAAGGCAACCACCTGCACAACTCTCCCCGTTTTGTTAGTGGGTGACAAAAGCCTGAGGATTCGTCATGAGCAGGTCCTCAGGATGGAGTATTTTTCAATTAAAAAATACCAAAAACTCAGTATTTGGAAACACTAAACTTGCTTCAGCCAAATTGAATAAAATAGTAGAGTGTTAAAGAGGTTTAAAAATGGTCATGTAGGAATGTAGGGGAAGACTGCAGGGCACCAACATAAATGTTAGATTTTCAGCAGAACATAATGGAAAAACTTGTAGGAGATACAACATTGAGATAGACTATTTGAATTAAAATCACTAAAATTCTCTAAAAGGAAAAAGAGACATGGCTAAAATTTAGAATATTTTTCAATTATTAAACAGAACAAGTAAATAAATAATATCCAAACATTCTAATAAAACCGAAAGCCACAAAGGATAAAAAATAATGTCTGAAATTATATCTAAAGTGGAGGATGTACAAGACATTTTTATTGCAAAGAAACAAATTAGCCTTACCTTAAACTTCTTCAGGCCAAATTATATCTGCACAATTTTTTGGCCTACTAAAGAATTGCAAACTATCAGCAGATTGCCAATAATACAATTTGCTACTCACTACTTACAGAAACTAACTTTGCTACTTATAAATTCTCTCTGATAAAAAACAATTACTAACTTATGTAACTTTTCAAGATGAATTTCCTAAAGGAAAGAGGTAGATGCCTGAAACAATGATGAGAACAAAAATATCGCTTTAAATTTAATTAAATATCAGCAGTACAGTTGTCCCTGGACATCCACAGATAAAAAATCCACAGATGCTCAAGGCCCTTGTATAATATGGCATAGTATTTGAGTATAAACTACTCATATCCTTTCATATAATTTAAATCATCTCTTGAATATTATACCTAATACAACATAAATGCTGTGTAAATAGATGTTATACTGTATTGTTCAGGGAATAATGACAAGAAAAAGTCGGTACATATTCAGGACAGACTCAACCATCTATTCTTTTTCTCAAGTATCTTTCATTTGCCACTGTTTGAATTCATGATACGATATCCAGGAATATGGAGGAACAACTGTTACACAATATTTATTACTACTGATAATGCAAACTGCTACTTCTTACTAAAAATGTTAGAAGTAAAATTCTAAAATACATAAACAAAGAAGATGGAAAGTATGGTTAGAGTGCACCCTGATTCAAAGAAAGTATGAATTATGATATAATTTGGGAAATTTTATAGACAGTATGAGTATGTAAGATCTACATGTAAGCAGTAGAATAATAAATATGAAATCTATGTGTCTTCCACAACATTATAATAATAGAGAAAATAAAACGCATTATTCCTAGTGTTCCATTATTGGAATGCTAAGCATATAGGAGTTATTTGTGTCCTACTGCTCAAGGTCATCACCAAGGTCTGATTTTGCAATTCAAATAATTGCAACCTCAGGCATAAATGGGTTAAACAATATGGAAGCACAAAGAAAAAATATTAAAAACCCTAATGTATTCAAATATAAGGGCATTAAATTGTCCTTTTAAAATCAAGGAATGTCTGATAAGACACAAGAGCAAATAAAATTATTTTCTTATAAATTTATAAGTCAGAGAATGTTTGAAACTAAAAATCTTAAAAATTAGATCAGATAATGATATCAGAATCATGCATATTTTGGTCATAACAACATTTGGTCATAACAACATTTTGGTCAATGACGAATCACGTAGTCAATGGTGGTCCCATAAGGATGTAATCAGCTAATAAAAAAAGCCTATCACCTAGTTTTACTATACTATAATTGTTATCATTATTTTACAGTGTACTATTTTTACTTGAATATTAAAAAGTTAACTGTGAAACAACCTCAGGCAGATCCTTCAAATATTTCAGAAGGCATTGTTATCATAGGTGTTGACAGCTCCATTCATGTTATTGCCCCTGAAGACCTTGTAGTGGGAAAAGATGTGGAGGTAGAAGATGGTGATATTGCTGATACTCACCCTGTGTAGGCCTAGGCTAATGCATGTATTTGTGTCTTAGTTTTCAACAAACTTGTGTGTTTGTGTCTTAGTTTATAACAAACTTTAAAAAGTGAAAAATAAGTAAATAAAATTTTAAATAGAAAAGAGCTTATAGAATAAGGGAATACAGAAAGACCATATTTAGTGAATTTGTACAGTGTGTTTGAGTTTTTACCTAAGTATTATTACAAAAGTCAATAGTTTTTAACAAATTAAAAATTTATGAAGTAAAAAGTTAGGGTAAGTTAAGGTTAATTTATGATTGAAGAAAGAAGTGTTCTAATAAATTTAGGATAGTCTAACTGTGTCATGTTTATAAAATCTGGAGTAGTTTACATGCTATCCTAGGACTTCACATTCACTCACCACTCACTCACTGTCTCAACCAGAGCCACTTCCAGCTTTCCAAGCTCCACTCCTGGTAAATCGCCTGTAAAGGTGTACCATATTTTATTTTTGATATCACATATTTACTATACCTTTTCTATATGTAAATATGTTTAGATTCACAAATACCATTGTGTCACAAATGTCTACACTACTGAGTACAGCGACATGCTATACGGATTTGTAGCATAAGAGCAATAGGCTATACCACATAACCTACTTGTGTAGCAGGTTATATCATCTCGGATTGTATTAAGTACATTCTGAGATGCTAGCACAATGACAAAATTGCTTAATGGTGCATTTCTCAGCATGCATCACAATTGTTAAATGACATTTAACTGTAATTTGAAAGCTGCATCCATATTAATTTCAGACCAGTTAGAATTTTTAAACAAAAGAAGTATGAATAGAAATGAAATTTTAAAGTAACAATATAAAAATCTTAATTAACCAAAGTGATAAAACTCTTGAGAGGTACATATTTTATAGCCTTAAATTTATAAAGCCAAAAGTGACATAATTATAGGAAATTTCAAAGTTAGATCTGAGCTAACAGAGGTTAGTTCATGAGGTTTAAGAAAAGAAGCCAACTTTATGACATAAAAGTGCAAGGTGAAGCAACAAGTTCTAACATGGAAGCTGTAATAAGTTATCCAGAATATCTAGCTAAGATAATTGATTAAAGTGTCTACATTAAACAGCACACTTTAAATGCAAATGAAATAGCATTATATTGGAAACATTTGCCATTTAAGATTTTCATAGCTAGAGAGGAGAAGTCAATGCCTGGACTCAAGGCTTCAAAGAAGAGTTTCACTCTCTCACGTCAGGGGCAAATTCAGCTGATGACTTTAGACTTAAGTCAGTGCTCACTCACCATTCTGAAAATCATTGCGCCTTTAAGAATCACGTGAAATGTACTCTGTTTGTGCCCATAAATGGAACCACAAAGTCTGGATGATAGCACATCTGTTTACAGCAAGTTTTTCTGAATAATGTAAACCCACTGTTGAGGCTTACTGCTCAGAAAAAAAAAGATTATTATCAAACTACTACTGCTCATTAACAATTCACCTAGACATCTAAAAGCTCCAACAGAGATGTACTGTACATGTAAGAGCTCTATTGTACAAGGAGATTAGTGCTGTTTTCATGCCTGCTAACATGGCATTCATTCAGTAGCACACGATTAAGGAGTATATTCAATACAACTTCAAGTCTTATTATTTAAGATGTACATTTCATAAGGCTATATATATTATAAATACTATATTCCTCTGATGGATGTGGGAAAAGTACATTTAAAATCTTCTGGAAAGGTTTCAGTATTCTAGATGCTACTAAGAACATTTGTGATTCATGGGAGGTGGTCAAAATATCAACCTTAACAGGAGTTTGGAAAAAGTTGATTACCACTCTCATGGGTGACTTCAAAGGCCTCAAGCCTTCAGGAGAGAAATTTAATTGCAGAGGTGATAAAAATAGCAAGAGAACTCAAATTAGAAGTAGAGCCTGAAGATGTTACTGACTTGCTGCACTCTCATGATGAAATTTTAACAGGTGAGGAGTTCCTTTTATAGATGAACAAATAAAGTGGTTACTCAAGTGGAATCTACTCCTGGTAAAGTTGTTGTGAACATTGTTGAAGTGACAACAAAAGATTTAGACTATTCCATAAACATAGTTGATAAACAGCTGCTGGGTTAGAGAGGATTGCTTCCAATTCTGAAAGAAGTCCTACTGTGAGTAAAATGCTATCAAACAGCATCACATGCCACAAAAGAAAATTTGTTTTTAAGAGGAAAAGTCAGTTGATATGGCGAATTTGATTGTTGTCTTATTCTTAAGAAACTTCCCTAGCCACCTCAGTGTTCAGTAGCCATCAATATGTAAGCAAATTTCCAATAGCAAGAAGATTATGGCTCACTAAAGGCTGAGATGATTATTAGTAATTTTAATTAATAAAGTATTTTAATTAAAATTAGTGCATTACATTGTTAGACATAATGCTATTGCACACTTAATAGACCACAGCAGTATAAATATAACTTCCATATGCACTGAGAAACAAAAATATTTGTGTGATTCACTTTGTTACAACATTTGCTTTACTGTGGTGGTTTGAAACCAACCCAGCAATGTCTCCAAGGTATGCCTATATAGAACAATATTTATATTTCAGTATTGCTTATATTTTCTTCGGTCAAGTAGCCATCACTGCCATCCTTTCTAAGGTTTCCTCTACGTCCCAGAGAAGAAAACAGAAACTTTCAATTCCCAGAGTACATTTCTACCATTTCTCTAGCTCGTAGGTAGAGCCTGCTAATAAAAGGCCATTATACTTCCTAGCATTTTCAGAGACAGAGCAGATGGGATATGAGGTAGGTAAACTTCCTGAGCATTACTTGATTCTGTTTTGTAGGCTGAGTCTTTCTACTTCTCTTCCCTTCTCTTCGAAAGCACTTCTAGCAAGTTTCTAATCCCTGCCTTTAAACACTATATACCTTCAGTACATTGTGTGGATTCTGCTTTCTTGACAAAAGACTAGTGAAAAGCTAGTGAAAATCAGAAAAAGTGAGAAAATCAGAAAAAGTAACAAAAACATCAAATTATACTATTTTGGCACATCATTCATTTTGAGATTTTTGTCTTCCACTTTCTTATTAGTCCATATATCATTTTACACGGGTGTAACCATTGTTTTAAACATAGATGTTCTATTGATATCTTCATTTGTATGTAATATTGATATGGACAGGGGATAGGGTAATACTGGGTAGAAGAGGGCTGTTTCCCGGCAAAGGCCCCTTCCTCAAGTATGAAGACCTGTGGATCTAAGTGAGAACAGGTGTTTTTGGCTTTTCACCCAAAAAGTTGCCTTTTGGCCTGCCAGGACCACCCCATCCTGCTCCCATATAAACCGAAGACCTTAGCGGGCACATACACAAGTGGCTGAACATCAAGAGGAACAGAAGAGAGCAGTGGTGGAGACAGGTATGGAAGCACAGCAGAGAAAGAGGGAAGAGGCTTCTAAACATTGGCCAAGAACAGCGGGACTTCAGGGGATGATGACCTTCCCTCTCTATCCCCTCTTTCTACTCCTGGATCCCCATGCATCTCACTGAGAGTCACCTCCACCATTCAGTAAAACCCTGCACTCATCTCTTAAGCCCAGATGTGACTCAATTCACCCCTAGATGCCGCCGTGGGGCAGCCGGATCCCAAAAGTTCTCCCCAGGGCCCCTGCACCTGCCCCTCTGCACGCTCCCTCTAGGGGATTGAGCAGTAGGTAGATCAAAGAAGCAAGCCATATTCCTCTTGCAAGTCCTTCAAGGAGGATAAGGGAACTTTCCAGTTTCAACAACACATCTTAATAGTTTTCATCATTTAACACTATTTGTATTTATTTTTATTAAAGCACAGTAACCCATTGTATAAGATTATCTTCACTCTAAAGCTGAGAGTTTAAATTATTTGCTTAACATATAGCAGTAAGAGGCTTTATGTTTGAAATTTTGTCTAATTCTCCATGGATTTTGAGATGGTGCCAACATAGACAGCATGCGGATATGTCTTATTCTCGTTCCGATCAATATCCTAGTGAATTTGACAGGTAAAGTTTAAATAATTTTTATTGAAGAAAACCCCACCACTGATATTCAACATGCGTTCTTTTCTATTTTCCTCAGTGTCAGCTGGTATGAGAAGTACAGAAAAAGAGTAGGAGAGAGATATTTCAAAGCTGGGTGCCCGGGGGAGACATCACATGTCAGCAGGTTCCGTGATGCTCCCTCAGCTGTAAAACCAGCAAGCTTTTATTAGCGATTTTCAAAAGGGGAGGGAGTGTACAAATAGGGTGTGGGTCACAGAGATCACATGCTTCACAAGGTAATAAAATATCACAAAGTAAATGGAGGCAGGACGAGGTCACAGGACCACAGTATGAGGCGAAATTAAAATTGCCGATGAAGTTTCGGTCACGCATTATCATTGATAACATCTTATCAGGAAACAGGGTTTGAGAGCAGACAACCTGTCTGACCAAAATTTATTAGGTGGTAATTTCCTTGTCCTAATAATCCTGGGAGTGCTACAGAAGACTGGGATTTATTTCATCCATTTGGCTTCGACCATGAAAGACAGCCACCCCAAGGGGGTCGTTCATAGGCCTACCCTCAAGGGCGCATTCTCTTTCTCAGGGATGTTCTTTGCTGAAAAAAAGAATTCAGCGATATTTCTCCTATTTGCTTTTGAAAGAAGATAAATATGGCTCTGTTCTGTTTGGCTCACTGGCAGTCAGAGTTCAAGGTTATCTCTCTTGTTCCCTGAACATTGCTGTTATCCTGTTCTTTTTTCAAGGTGCCCAGATTTCATATTGTTCAAACACACATGCTCTACAAACAATTTGTGTAGTTAATGCAATCATCACAGGGTCCTGAGGTGACATACATCCTCCTCAGCTTATGAAGATGATAGGATTAAGAGACTAAAGTAAAGACAGGCATAGGAAATCACAAAGGTATTGTTCGGGGAAATGATAAGTGTCCATTAAATCTTCACAATTTATGTTCAGAGATTGTAGTAAAGACAGGTGTAAGAAAGTATAAAAGTATTAATTTGGGGAACAAATAAATGTCCATGAAATCTTAACAATTTATGTTCTTCTGCTGTGGCTTCATCCAGTCCCTCCGTTCGGGGTCCCTGACTTCTTCCAACAAATCTTTGTGTGTGTTTTGTTAGATCTACACATAGTATTTGTAACTTGTTTTCAGTTTACCCACAAATATTAGGAAAATAAGCTTTCAAATTAATTAATTTTAAATAATTAGGATAAAAAGCATATTAGGACATAAAAAATAATAATAACTGATTCCATTTACTCTCTTGTGTCATGGTCATGAAAAAAATTTAGGTAGGAAAATATCCTTATTTTCACTTTTCCTGATGAAGTTTCTCATATAATTGAGAGCATGACAGTTGAATTAAATCAGCAGAAGTTGATTTCTGTTTAAATATTTAGGGTTTAAGTTAAAGATAACTTAGTTGTTATCTTTTGTCCAATTGCTTTAGATTTCGTTTAACTCCAAAATGTATATCGTGAAAATTCAACTTCCTTTGAATTTGCAGTGTACTTGATGGGTCTATGTATCAGGTGAATTTGATGTATTTTAATTCAGCTTCTGAGGTCTTAAGAAATCGATCTTTTCATGCTGTGAATAGTACCTAAGCATTTACATAGGTGATTATTTTTAATATTTGGATTTTAAATATTTTCTAGATGAGGGAGGGGAACACCAATTAGAATGCTCTACTCTCTGTTTTCCACCTCTCCTATGATTAACTCAAAGAGAAAGATAAAAATAAAGAGATATTAAAAGACAGAAAAAGAGAGACTATCTGACCACGATATTAGTTATGCTTATTCTGAAATGTTCTGGTGAATGCATTTGAAATAAATCAGCTTTATCCTTGACATATGCTGTATTTTTGCCCAGGGGTTATTTTGCCTTTCTCCTAAATGCCCTGCTGACATATCATATCCTAATTTTATGGTATGAATAAAACCATCTCTCGGAGGGTATAAGAAGTCAATAATTTTCCATTAAGTTGATTTACAAAAAGCTTTATTTTATTTAGTCTACACTACTGGAAATGGTCTGGAGAATATCTACTCATGCTCTCTCTGGGTAGAGAGACCTCTTTGCAGTTTTGCTAAAAATCTTTCTTCTGGCAATGAGTCGTGTCTTGATAAGTTGTCTAATGTCTTATCCAAGACCCCTCTAGTCTTATATGCCCTGCTCCTTTATAAAATGTTGGATTGGCATCTTGTTTTCCAAACAAGTGAATAATTTGTTAATGTATTTGTTATGACTTATGTTCTTGTAAGTCAGGAATAATCAAGGTGTGCTTTTTTGTAAGTATTTTCAAAATAACGATTTTTAAACAACCTGTTTACTTTTTGTTAGTGGTAGTAGTGGTGCCCAACTTATTTCACTAAATATTTTGTCCATCAGTTTACATTAATAAGCTGTGGATTTCAGGATGATGTAATATTATAGATGATATTAGATTTAAAAGATTATTATTCATGACAGAGTTTTGGAAAGTTTCCTGACATATCCTGATGTATATTATTACCCAAGCATTCACATCCTGATATACATTATTACCTAAGCACTCACATAATTTCCTTTTCATTTAAATATTACATATCCCTTCAAAATTCATACATTTATGTGTGAATTAGCTGAGAAACTATTAAGGACTTTAATCAGGCCTAAACACTTAGAAGTTGATAGTATAAAGCTAGCTTGGATGTCAGGGGTGCTTTTCTCTTTCTTGCATGTAATAGGTGCAAACTAGGCCCAGTAGCTTTTTTTGTGCACCCCACCATTGTTATTTTTCCTTTCCTCCCCAGATTGAAACCTTTATTTGCTTCTAATACTTAAAGGAAGTTTGCTTCTTTTAAACAAACTACAAATGAATAAAAATTATCCTCATTCCTGTGTTTCATTACTTTTGCTAGTATTATGCTCATGAGACTTAGAATTGTTTGGGGATGGAGCAGAAGTTTATTCACTTGCATTGTGAATTAGTAGTATTTCACTATATGAATATAGCACAATATATTTATTCATTTTATTGTTAAATAGTAGTGACCATTTCCAATGTCTATTATTTATGAATAATGCTGCTCTGAATATCTTGTCCATCCATTTTGGAGTTCCTTTCTGTTTGAAATATACATAGAAGTAAAATTGTTGAATTTGGAGGTACACATGTTTAGCTTTATAAGATATTGCCAAACAATATCTAATGTGCATAAAAATTTTAATTCTTAGAGGACTTAGAAAAACTGATGTCTCAATATATCTCACCAAGGTTCTACTTTTGGATTACTGGGATCATAATCTAAGCTTGAGCAGTGTAGGGGTAAAAATCTGCCACCCTTATATATGGGTTAAAAAAATAGAAAGACTTAGTGTTAAAAAAAAAGAGAGAGAGAGAATTGCACAAATATGAAAAGTAAAACATGAAGCCTCCTTTTACTCTTTATTCTCTGTCCTCCATACTTTACCCTTTGCCATTTTGTTACAGTGATTCCAATCTCCATTTCTACTTTTAAAATGTTATCACAAAAGAATGTGAAAAAGTAACTTCCAGTAAGTTATGATTTACTGATAAATCTTAACAATTATCAGTAGTATTTTAATACATCAAGGAGCCATTATAGCTGTTTAAGGTTTTAGCCAACATCATAAAAATACGTGTTAAATTTTTTATGCTAATATAAAGTTTGAAGAGGCATTTTGAGAACACAAGGCCCTTTTATGGCTGCTTTTCACTGTAGAGAGAAGGTTTTACATTTCCCAGTGTAAACCCAGTACAATAATTATTTTTAAGAAAGTGATATAATGTCCTTAATGGGAAAGACTCTGGACTTTGAAAATAACGTCTGAGGGATAAAAATAATATCTGAGGAATACAATTCAATCCTAGGATTTTTTTAGCTTAAAAATAACAAACTAAATTAGTAGTCATCTAAGAGATTGTAGTTATTTCAAATTAGAATTAGCTTTTAGGAGGGCAGTAGGATCAGGAGTTTTGTTCCTGTAGACTCTGTGCCCTATTCTGCCTTCTGCAAAGCCCGGTTAAAGTGAAAGAGTCTGTAGTCCACAGTGTGAGAAGTACTATTTTAAAGAAATATATTATACTAGGGTCTATATTTTGCTGCAGTGCTTATCATGACCAGTAGCTACTAGGTTTAAAATTTATAGGAGGCTTTTTCTGTCTTGAGGCACTTATTTAAAGTAACATTTTTTTTAATTGCTGCTCACTTCTATAACTTTATGAAAATTTCAAAATATTTAACATTCATGTAGCCTACTAGGGATTGATAGAAAGGCTACCAATCATGACAATTCCCAATTCTCATTTATCAAGTGCAACAACATGCATTGAACACACCTGTTTTGTGATAGATTAAATGAATTGCCACATACATTATTAGGTTCCCTTATAAAATGTGAACTTTACTACACACTGAATATCATTTCCAAGAAAGATGGTCATTTTAGTATGTATAAGCTTGAGAAAAGGCATCAAAATAGATGAATTCTTAATCTATATATGTCTGAATTTTATGTCCCATTAAGACATAAATTATTTTGAGCCAGCATATTGTGCAGACCTATATTATAGAAAGAGAAATGTTTGCAGTATGCAGAAAATATATACAAAGGTAAAAGTCTGAATCAATATTTCCTCTCCTCAATATGATTTATACTAAAAATTTTATGAACAATATTATGATACACAATGGGATAATTCAAGAAAAAGTTGAAATGAAATGTTTTCTAGTTTAGTAGTTATTGACTATTGACAATCAGCATCAATATTCCATAGGATTTAAAATCAGCAGATGTGATTTTTAGTATAACCCAACCCTATAGACTCTATTTTCCACCTTTATACCTCCATGACCTTATATTACTCTTTCGGTACACTTCAAGTCCCTCAATGTCTGCTAAATATGTTATATATTTTCTTCCCCACATGGCATACTTTTTACTAACATTGATTAAGTTTGATATATACTAGACAGACAAGAATAAAAGGACACGCTCCTGTCATAGGGTTACCAAATTCAGCAAATAAATATTCAAAATCAATAGTTACAACAGACTATTGGATTAAAAAAATATTTTAGATCTGGGAAATATTTCTACAAAAAATATTTATTGTTTACCTAAAATTCAAATTTACCTAGATATTTTGCATTTTATCCAGCATTCTTATTCTGTTCTCAGGATGATCACCATTTGATTAGGAAGACAGAAACATGCAAAACAAGCATAACAAAATACTCTAATTACCATGGTCACACTCTGGAAAATAGTCATGTATTAAATCTTGGATGTTCACTATTCATCAAACGTGTTGATGAAACATGATGATGACTGACAACTCTGTGGTAATCCCTCTGTTGGGAACTTGGACAAAGAAAAATGAGATTGAGTTTTCCAATCTCATGAGTTAATGAATAATTTAAAGAAACAGAGTTGAAATTCAGGTGAAGTGTTTAAGAAGGAGATCAATCAGACAGAATGATGATTTAGATATTTCAACATATAGCAGGAAGTAAAACACAAAAGTAATTCATCCAAAAGAAGTATAGAATGCAAAATGTGAATACTTAGGCAGAAAACATAAACCAGCCCGCAGTGACCTAACAGGAAGAAAGCCAGAAGAATAAATATCTCAATCCCACTTGCCCTTCCTCTCAATTTCTCCTGGAGCTCTGCACTGGCTAAATCCAAGAAGAGAACAAGGGATTCCTGTCATATAGACCACACAGCTCAAATTCCCATTTGTATCAGCAGAAATTTACAATGTATTTACAGATAACAGAAAGAGAATTGAAAACAACAACTACTACAACAAGGAAGATTAATAGAGGAAGTGACGAAAAAGATGCCACAGAAACAGAAGTTTTGCATGCAAGAGGAAAGAGGGAACTTAGAGCAGAGATTTAAAAACAAACAAACCAAAAAGAAAAAAAAAAAAAAACTACACATATTCTATGCTCAAAAGTTATTTCTTTTTCTATCAACCCTTCATCTTTTTTCATTTTCTTTTTTTTCAGGACTTGCTGAGCTGTTGAATTGACACAAAAACAGTATATAAATATAATAGCTCAGTAAAGTCAATGAATACTTGATGTTTATCCCTATCTAGGAGAAATAATGATAAGCACTAGCATAAGTTTTCTAGAGGCAATGTGTTTTCTAGTATTTTCTAATACATCATCTGTTAAAACAAAAATGCCTAATATGAGCTGGATACTGTATTCGGCCCTGGAATACAAGAGTGAGGTTGATGAACTCAAAAGCCACTCTCTAGGTCTTCTTTTGTTTTGTTTATTTTTTAGAATTTTTGCTATCTGAAAATGTATTATTGATTTAATTGTTAATATGTCTTCACTCTTAGAATAGAAACTTTGTGAAAGTAGCAATTTTATTTTTTTAAATTATTGCCATATTCTCAAGTCTAGAACGGTACCTTGTTTATTATAGGTACTTAATAAAGACTTTTTAATTAAATAAATAAATGACAAAATAAATAAGCCCTTGTTATGTGCAGGCTAATCTAATGTGTTATGCCACAAAATGATGTCATAAATGCCATGATACAGAAAATGCAGACAGCTTTGCATCACACAGTAGTTCTTCCTGTTTTAAGCACAGAGAGGTAACAGCCTTTTAGGAAGAATTATAATCCCATAGAATTATAATCCCATATAATCCATATTTGATTTTCATAAAGTAAAACACTCGGTGAGAGACATAGTTGGAAAGAGAGAGGAACTGTCACTTTTCAAATCATATGAGAGGCATCAGTGTAACCAGTAGGGTTAAACTTATTACCATGTACAATATCAATTAGATTATCAAGTATATGCTACATGTAATATAGTTAGAAACCATATATATATATATATATATATATGGTGTGTGTGTGTTTAATAAAGGTTTCTTATATTTTTTGAATAATCTAATTGATCTTACATATTTTATAATGACATTTCCTTTTTTGTTATTTTGCTGAACGAATTCATATGTAAAAATTTTAACACAGTAGATATAAGGTATACTATCCCAATTCTTGCTAGACAAGCTACATATATAAGTAATGATATAGGTTAATATAGTTCCTCAGACACTGAAATTAATTTGAAAATAAGACATATACCATTGTTCTCAATTTACTTCCACTCCAATTTTTTAACAATTAGAAATTATAAGGCTCCTGCTTTTTACAAATATCCAATACCCACTATGACAAAAAAGCGAATTACCTCATTTGTATCACCACTCTGTAATCCAACTGATAAATAAATGGGTCATTTAATGGAGGAATAACAATACATATAATAAATGTTGTAAAAATACTATAACAAATTAACTTCTAAAATTTAGTGTTGTGCAAACCTATAGAATAAAATGTTGTTGAATATCTTTTTAATCTTGAGGTAAAAAAAAAATTATTCTGTATACAGAAGGAATTAACTTTAAGAGGAAAATTCGGCATTAAATTAAGTATTTACATTTATCCAGAAATACCTTAATAAAAATAAAGTATGAGATATATTCTGGAAAAGGACTGTTGTAACACTTTTAATCAGCAAAAAGTTTAGTTTCCAGAATTAGAAGAAAATAATTTCTAAACATCAAGACGGTAAGATATAAAAACAATAGAAAAATACACAACAGATTTGAATAGGCATTTCATTAAAGAGAGATAGAAAAATGAAAAAAGATACAAGTATAGTACTTGACAAAAATTCTCCGGGAAACACGTGTGTCTATCTTTTAAATTCAACAGTTATGTACCACATTTAGTAATGGCATTCTGAACATATACTCTAGGTATTTTTTTACACATATGCCCTAAATAACTTGTGCGTAAGTGTTTTTAAAAATTGACAATAGTGCTCAAAGTAGAAACAAAAAACTACATGCAACAAAATAGAAAAATCTTCGCAAATAAAAATTAGTGAAATAAGTAAGTTGTCAATAGAGTATGATATCATTTGTAAAATCCTCAAAATCAAGCAAAGGAAAACCATATATTGTTTATACATATATAGCATATATGTGATAAAGCTGTCCAAAATTCAGATAAGGATGAACTTTTGGTGGAGAGAGCATAGAAGGCACAGATTTCTAGACAGATTTTTCTTTTTTATGATGTTCTAGTTCTTATACTGAGTCCTGGGTTCACAGGTATTCATTTCATTATATTTTATAATTATAATAAAGGTTGCATCTATGCTTTTGTTTGTATCAAACTTTCCATGCTATTTTAAGATCACATTGTGTTAGTCAAGGTCCAGGAAGAAAGGATTGATACAGTTAATACAATTTTGGAGACTGTTTAATAAAAATAATATCTACAAGATTTGGGTAATTTGAAAACTCTAAGCCCATAATGCAATTCCTAAACTTAGTAATATTCTGGAATCATTCCTAGACCTAAAGATGTGAAGAAGGCAAGTAACAATCATATCTGTGGAACAGGGGAAACTGAGGATATGAAGGTTTATGTGAAGACTAGTATTTTACGGAAGGTGAAAACGTGCATAGAAAACATAAACCAGCCTTCAGTTATGTCACAGTAGGAAAGCCAGAAGAATAAATATCTCAATCTCACTTGCCCTTCTTCCCAATTTCTCCTGGAGCTCTCTGCACTGGCTAGATTCAAGAAGAGAAGAAACAAGGGATCCCTGCCATGTAGGCCACACAGCTCAAGTTCCCAGAAAACAGAACAAGGTGAAGTGTGGAGTACATACTTACAGGAGTGAACGGAATATCTCCAGCATGTCTGGCAATTTCATGTAGTCAAAGCTCGCTGAATAACCATTGGTATTCAAAACTTCCTTTTCAAAACTCATTTTGCATCTTCAGAATGTAATTCGTTTTGCAAAAGTTGCCATAATTCAACAGAATATAGAATTTTAGCCAATGTGGAAAGTGTTTAGGAATATAAGCCAAGATTTGGAAGAGTCCCTGATTTCTAGATCTTTAATTTTTGTCTACTAAGTTTATACATCTTTCTCAAAATTAAGAGGTGGCTCTACGCAAGTATGAAAATGAACTAACTATAGATTAAAACTGCCCTATTTAACTAAAAAGAAAGTCACTTTTTCTAAAATAGAAAAACATTGTTGGTTCTTATAAGGTAAATTTAAATTAGTCTTGCCCCATGGCAGTCTAGAAAAATTAGATGTCTCATTTATCTTCATAAAGACCAAATACTTTCAACAGAGAAACCCTTATTTGCACAGAAAATAAAGCTATTATTTTATAACTATGCTCCAGTAGTTGCCAAACATCTTTAAAGTGACCTTACAATTAATTTGATATCTTTTCTATGAACTTTCACAATACACCATTTGATGTGAGCGTTGGACTGTTTCTTAGATGTGTTATTTCTATTTCCCTACAATCTGCTTAATAAAGAAGGTTAAATGAAGAAGACACAGTTGTGAGGATTCAAAATTTGTTCTCTTAAGGTGAATTCTTATTGACTTTAGGCAACTTGTTTAACTTATCTGGTGTCAGGTCATCTTTAAAAGGAGGAATTTGGACTTAGATTCCTTTGAATTCTAGCTTGCTGAACTGTTCTAACAACCATACTGGTTTAAGTGTTTAACAGGACTCAGACTGACCTGAGTCCTGTTTTCTTCTATTTTCTTCTTCTATTTTTAAACTAAGTATTGCTTTAAATTATTTCAGTCAGCATTTTTTTTTAAAAAACCACAAACTAAGCAACTATAAAATATATTTAGTTATTTACAGAATTCAGGTTACACCGTTATTATGATTACATGTATTTCTGAGTCACTCATATTTGCTATCAAATTGCTAATACGATATATTTAGATAGTATGATTTACGTGTCCTGTGCATTTGTTACATGTGTGTATGTTCAGTAAAATTTAAAAAGTGTTTTAAAAATATCAATTTATTGTGTTCCTAAATTGAAAGACTCAAATAGTACATATATATTAGAGTAACAGGAAAACTGCTGACAATTCCATGTGATGACAAGAATGTAGAGCAACTGAAACTCTCTTGCATTACTGCTGAAAATGCAAAATGTTACAGCTACTCTGGAAAACAGTTTGTTATTTCCTATAAATTAAAACATAAATGTACCAAATGATGCAGCAATTTTACTTTTAGGTATTTACGCTAGAGAAACAAAACCTTACATTCTCAAAGAAAATATGGCACATATATATCATGGAATATTATGCAGCCATAAAAAGAATGAGTTCTTATCCTTTGTAGGGACATGGATGAAGCTGGAAACCATTATCTTCAGCAAACTAACACTGGAACAGAAAACCAAACACCGCATGTTCTCACTCATAAGTGGGAGTTGAACAATGAGAACACACGGACACAGGGAGGGGAACATCACACACCGGGTCGAAGGGTGGAGGATAAGGGGAGTGAGAGCAGTAAGACAAATATCTAATGCATGTGGGGCTAAAACCTAGATGACTGGTTGATAGGTGCAGTAAACCACCATGGCACCTACATAAAAAACGTGCACGTTCTGCTTATGTATACCGGAACTTAAAGTAAAAAAAAAAAAAAAAAAAAAAAAAAAAAAAAAAACTTTGAAGCGTCTGTTCATACTGATCCCGCTGAAATCTATCTGACCAAAATGTCCTTTAATGCAAAAACAAACAGTGAAGCATCTGTATGATGAAATTCGATACAGCTAAAAATGACTGAAAAGTTGGATGACTCTCCAAAGCTGTATAATGAGAAAAGCAAGTCAGTCTAAAAAGTCATATACTTTGTGATTTCATTTTTAGACATTTTCCAAAAGACAAAACTATAGTAATGGAGAACTCATTACTGGTTGCCAGTAAGAGGAAGATGTGGATGCAAGGGATAGCAAGAGTGAGTTATTTTGGGTGAAGGAACAGTTTTGCATTATGATTGTAACAGTGGTTTACCATATCACTCCCTCCGTGAGGGGTGGGATTTCCTAAGTCACTCCCCTCCATGAGGGGCGGGGTTCTCATGGAAAATCTGGGATAGGGCAGTGCAGAAGGGAAATGTGGGGTCTGAGCTCCCACACAGTGTCTACTAGCACATTGCATAGTAGAGCTAGGAGAAGAGGGCCACCGTCCTACAGACCTCAGAATGGTAAATCCAGTAACAGCTTGCACGGTGTGCCTGGAAAAGCTGCAGACACTCAACACCACCCCATGAAAGCAGCTGGGAGAGAGGCTGTACCCTGCAAAGCCACAGGGAGGGAGTTGCCCAAAATATTGGAACCCACGTCTTGCATCAGCATGACCTGGATGTGAGACATGGAATCAAAGGAGATCATTTTAGAGCTTTAAGATTTGACTGTCTCAATATATTTTGGACTTGCATGGGGACTGTAAGCCCTTTGTTTTGGCCAATTTCTCCCATTTGGAATGACTGTATTTATCCAATGCCTGTACCCCCACTGTATCTAGGAAGTAACTAACCTGCTTTTGATTTTACAGGCTCATAGGTGGAAGGGACTTGACTTGTCTCAGATGAGGTTTTGAACTGTGGACTTTTGCGTTAATGCTGAAATGAGTAAGGACTTTGGGGGACTGTGGGGAAAGCATAAGGTTTTGAAATGTGAAGATGTGAGGTTTGGGAGGGGCCAGGAGCAGAATGATATTATTTGGCTGTATCCCCATCCCAATCTCACCTTGAATTACCACATGTTGTGGAAGGGACCAAATGGGATATAATTGAATCATAGGGACAAGTCTCTCCCATTCTGTTCTCATGGCAGTGAATAAGTCTCACAACATCTGATGGTTTTAAAAAGAGGAATTCCCCAGCAGGAGCTCCTCTCTTTGCCTGCCTCCATTCACATAAGATGTGAATTGCTTCTCCTTGCCTTCTGCCATTTTTGTGAGGCTTCCCCAGCCATGGGGAACTGTAAGCCCAATAAACCTTTTTTTGGGTCAATTGCCCAGTCTCAGGTATGTCATTATTAGGAGCGTGACAACAGACTAATACAGACCTGCTCTATTTTTACATTAGTGAAAAAATAATATAATCTTAAACTTTATGTATTTTATATTTGGCAATTGTACTTATAATTGAATCTACTTACGGGTTATCATTAGCCAATCGATTGTTAAGTAGCTTTCAAAGTAAGTAACACTTTAAAAAAAAATCCTATCTCACTTTTCATGTAAAGAGATAATTTTTGAGAAGGTTACTACATTTAAACCGGATTTGCATAGAATGCGTTCATTTTGTATTGTCTATCTGATTATCTTATTTTAAAATCATTTTTATTTTAATTGACAATTAAAAATCATACATATTTATCACATACACATTGTTTTAAAATGCCTATACATTGTGAAATGGTTTAATTGAAGTAATTAACAGATAAATATGGGACAACTTTTAAATTGTTGAACAGAAAACAACCTAGTTTAAAGCAACACATTTAAAACATTTGGCAAACATAAAAAATTTATTACTACATTTGCTTATATTTTTAAACATTTTACTTTGCTTTTAAAAAATATGAAAATAATTTCTAAAAGTATTATTGAATTACACAATTTAAATTTTGCATTTAGATTTTTAAAATATCCTGGTTAAAATTTCATTGAAATTTTATAACAAAAGACTTTAGAGAGGACAAAATACACAAAGATTTCTAATGTTACAGTGTTTTGAAAAGGGAATCATCATCATAATATATAGTGTATTTCTATCTCTAGAAACAACAATAAAACTTTTTCCTAAATCACTTAAAGACAAATTAGATGTTCAAGTTAAATATCCCACCTTTCCATTAAAAGTGGCAAATTTTTAATTATTAGTCAAATATTCCGGGAATTAATTTTCCCAAGCTGTTCTAATTATATCTTAGATATTACAAGCCAGAAAACGCTGGTATATGAAATAACTTTTACTTGTTCTGGAGAAAAGTGTGTTTCCTAAAATATTGTTGGTGAAATTTCAAATATTATTTTCTAAAGATAACATTGTAGATAAGATTTTGTTATGTAATGTCGACCACCCACATTTAGTTAGCATTGTTTCTTTAATCACAGTTTCCCTCATATAGACCCCAATATCAAATGTCAATGCTTTCCTTGCTTGTATAGTAACTTGAAAGCTCCTAAATGGTAAGTAGTAAGGTTATATAGCATATTGAGAATAATTTATAACACAACAGTTGATTTATAGCATAGGAATAATAACCCTTGTTTTTAAGTCATATATAAGTTTTATTGTTTTAACTATGAATAGTTTCTATGTATTTCTTTCTTGTTTTTTTCTTATAATCACACTCTAATTTTAGCTCATCTATCTCTTCTTCAACTAATCTGTCTCATAGGTAGTATCATACAATTCTGAACACATTATTATAATAGAAAAGACATGTATGTTGACTCTAACTTTAACTTTCAATTGCATCTTGGTCTTGTACATGAGGAATCCCTAGATACAAAATATTAGGGTCATTATTAATGACTTTCTCTTTCTTGTTCACTTTTCAAAGTGTTTATGAATTTATATATAGTTTTATTTTCTTAATGCTTCTTTCATCTCTGCCTTCCTCTTTTCAGTCAGTACTTTTGTTCTTGTTTTTGTTTTGAGACAGGGTCTTACTCTGTCACCTGGGCTGAAGTGTCTGCCTTCCTTTCCGTTTTCACAGCCGCACTCCTAAATCAGGGTTTTACTATTTTCTGTTTCATCACTATCTCTCTTTTTCTCTCTCCCTCTTCCTCTCCTAACTCTTTTTTCATCTCTCCAAACTGAGTAAAATCTAATTATAAATATTTTGCTAAATTATGTATTCATGAGAGATCAAATGGTTTTGCAAAAAATATTCAGAATATCCAAAAACCAACGTAAGACTTTCATAATTAATAATATAATTAGGTAAATAGGGCAGGTAAAAGAGCAATAAAAATTACTGATCTTCCTGTACAAAAATAACAAATTAGAAAATGTAATAAAAATGTTACTGGGAATTCCACGTTGTGACGGACCCTATAACTGAGTAGGTCAACATAGTTGAAGCTCTGGGCCAGCAATCTTGGTTCTTGTGACAGTGAGCAAAGAATTGCAAACTAACACCAAAATGCAAGCTTAAAGAGACATTTATTGAAGCACAGTAATGTACTCTCAAAGAGAGAGTGGATTGATTTCTGAGAAGTGAAATCATCCCCTCTTTACAAAACTTGGGCTCTTATGAGGATTTTCTGGGAGGAGTTGAGGTTCCGGCTATGTCTGAGTGACAGGATGATGTCATTTTATGGGCAGTTTTTATGGTTACATAGCTAAGTCAAACTGCATATTCTTACCCATAAGTCATTAAGACCATCTCACTGGGAAGCGGGGTAAAACCACATGTAAATCTTATTATATTGATGATATAATGAGCTTGGAGTGAATCTAAGGACACAGTTCTATGCTACTGGGCATTTGTCACTTTAGGGGATTTCCACCTGTGACCTAGTTTCTCCTTCTGCAGGATGTGCTGGCCACCGACTCTACCACAAACTGCATCTGTTAGTGAGTTTAGGGCGGGTGGTTCTGGGGCTGAACTTAGGTGGATCATGGCCTGCTGTTTTAGGGCCAGTCTTTCTGTTCTCTTATTTTACCCCCTCCCAGCTGCTAATGTCTATTTAACTACCTGACAAAACTACTTTCACAACAACAAAATGAAAAGTAGTAACACCTAGGAATATACATTATTGCATTGTGAGACATAACTGAATAAAATGTATACTTTACTATTTGTAGTTTTGCTATATATTAACTCTATGATATTAGCAAAGCTATTTGAATACTTTAAATTTTAGCATCTTCGCATATAAAGATAGAACTGATGGTTTCTATCTCAATGAACAGTGGCAGAGATTTTAAAAAGAGAATTATAATAGCTCAACTTATATCTTTATCTGTTAAAAACAAAATCAGTGTTTGCAGAGGTAACTCTGGTGACAGAGAATGTTTTTTACTCTTATCTAAAGAAATACTATTCTTTTGAAGAACTCTGAGAATAACTTTTGAAACTGTAACAATTTAAAGGGGTTTAAAACAAATTTGAGACTATGTTCAACTTTACCTTCCTGTAATTCTCATGCCAAGTAATAATTAAGATGTTTTAAAACTTTTTTTTTAATTTAAATTCTTAAATTTTATATTGTTTAAAAATGAAAATGGTAGTTTGGAATAGTAGAAGAATAAATTTAAAGACACTAATTTAAAGTAAATTGGTAGAAATTCTTTAGGAAAATGTATGGCAGTACATTAGAGGAGATTTAGATATCCTTGCATTTGACTGTGGCAGATTTGCTTGGAGAAATTTACCAAAAGAACATAATGAAAATATTTTAAAATGAATAATTACTTACAAAGTTCAATATATGGAAGACAAAAAATCCACTAATAATATTTCATCATATAAATGACAGTACATATTTCAGGAAATATTAAATTGCATAACCATTTATTGTGAACACCTTTTAACAACATGGGCACCACACACACATTCACGTGCACATATGCTCCCCCCAAGACACACACACAAACATCCCCATGAGATTACAGAGATATTATTACTGTGATTATTTCTATCTAAAATATTCATGTGTCACCCACAGAACAATAGGAAAAAATAAAAATAGTCATGTGAACAAGTGTTATTCAAGCCGTATTTTTTCAATAATCTATAAAATTAGGGTTTTTTTTTGTTTGTTTTGGTTTTTTTTAATTAAATTAGTAAGGTCTTTAACATTAACTTGTTATGATTAAATAAAAGAATGCTATATAGTTTGGGGCAACTGCAAACTACTCCATTTATAGCCACCCTGAATTTGGCTTCTCAAAGCCTTGCGGTTCTAACCAATATAACGCCTTTCCTGCATTTGCATTCACCAACTCACTTTGCAAACTACTTCTAAAATGTATTGCAATAAATTGGGTAAATTGACATTTCCTTATTTGAGTTTCTTAAGGAACTGCCACAGGTGAAGCATATTCACTTGAAATTTTACACATTGATCATAACTTCACTAAAACAGCTTTGTTTCTCTTCATCTCAGTAATTTTTTTCTCTTCTCTACTATGTGACCTCCATACTTAATATATATGTTTTTAATTTACTGTGTTTATTGTCTCCAAGTTTTGGCATAAGAAATTTCTCCCTCCTGCAATGACCTTTCTCTAATACATGTTCTTTCACTTATTCAAGGAACTTTCCTTATAATAGCACTTAATACTTAAATATCCATCCTACTTATATCTAATACTGGATATAAAGTTGAATAACATTCATTCTATATAAATTGTCTTTAGTCTTCTTCCCACAGAGTAAATTTCCAATTTTATTATAAGTTCTAAGTTGCCAGACACCAAGCCTAGTTTTGTTCATACCTGCCACTGTGTTCTGATAAATTGAAACCTTACTAAATGGAGTGACTGAAATATTTTGTGCAACAACCTAATAATCATCCAGTTAATGTACAACTTCAGTTGAAGCCTTATCTGTGCTGTCACATCATCTTGCAAATCCCTGAGACCCTTTATACTTGTTACCTTTTTATCTGTTGGAGATTTAGCTACAACTTGTAATCCCATTGATTTCTAGAGTTGTTTTGTCTGCTAGATGGATATCCTCATCCTGGAAGCAATACATGAGTGAAATGCTGTTTTTCAGGTCAAAGCGTAAGAGTAGATAAGTTCACTTTCCAAGACTGCTAAAGAAGCTCTCAAATTTCATAGTATTAATCTTATTTTGATGATTTTGACTTGTTACAGAAACTTACATCATATTTCCCAGAAATGTTCCTATCATTAGTACCCTATGAATATTAAAAATGTCTACAGCTTTGACATTTTTATTTGCATTGTTTCTTCTTTGACACAAATATTAATATTTCTTTGGTTATTATATAGAAAATAATAACTGTATGTGATGCCCAAACATACCTACAGACTTGAACCCAATTTGTACAGATGATTGCCTAGAAGGAATAGAGGTGTTAACAAATACCAGCTAAAGTCATATAGCTTCCAAAATGTTTTAGCAATTACACAAATCCTTTAAAAGCTTGCAAGTCAAAATTTCATGGTTCAAATGCCAAATGTAAATAGTGTTTTTCTTTCTCACTTCTTAATTGTTGTTTTTATAATTTAATGAAGGTTATTCAGCAAGGCTAAACAGAGTTCTTTATTTTGTTGAGATTTACCAATTGAGGAAAACTACAATTTTTCAACTAATGTAAGGCATTGGTTTGGGACACATTGACTGTTTTTAACTGAGAGAAAATCAGTGACTGTTTATTGTAAAGCATATGTCTCTCCTCTTTTTGGTTTAGTGTCCCCTCTAGGAAATCATTTGATTCTGTCATACTCCATTGTTATTGTTTCACACAAGTTTCCCTTCTCACTCTCTATCTCTTTACCTCCAAGGTTAGAGGAGTGTTGAAGTGTCAGGCACATTAAATAAATAGTTACTCAGATCATTATATGTATCCTCCTCTCCAACTCTCCTCTAATTCCTAGTACAAACAGTGCCTGACTTATGGTGGCTCTACTTACTATTTTTCAACTTTAAATCATAGGGGAATGTTGCAATTTCAATGTACCTCAAATTTTGAATTTTAATATTTTCCTGGGATAGTAATATGTAGTATATAAGATTCAACACTTAATTATAAAACAGCCTACAGTTAGGCAAAACCATCTTACACAAAGTCTAATGTAAGTGGTCTGAGCACATTTAAGGTAGGCTAGGCTAAACTATGATGTGATGTAGATTAAGTGTATTCAATGCATTTTATGCATACAATATTTTCAACTTACAATGAGTTTATTGGGATATAAGCCCATTGTAAGTCAAGAAGCATCTATATGTTAATGATCACACATAGCTCATTTGTCTTTTTTATTTTTTTTTAACTCCCATCCATCTTCCTTCAATTAAATTCTATGAGACACATTCCAATTGTGAGTAAGCTTCTCAATCAATATGGTTCTTTTGGTTTTAATATTCCTTTCTTTCTTATCAAACTTGAAAATAAGGCTATTCCTAATAGTTCTATATCTAAAAAATCTTAACTGAATTACTAATATTATTTCATTTTTCTTTTTTACAAGACTCCAAAGGTCCACATTTATTTTTCCTTGCCCATTATATTTGAATATGTTTATTCTATATTTTTTGCTTATTAATACTGTTTTGCTTATTAATAACAAAGCCTCACTTTTCATTTGTAAAACCCTGTGTTTTAGTAAAATTAAAAGATAACTGTTCATATTTACACTTACTGTGTATCCAGTACTATTTTACAAAGGACACTTTATCATTCAGTTATATACACATATATGTAAATACGAACTAAATGTAATTCCAGCACCTTAGGAGGCTGAGGAGGTGGATGAACTGAGATCAGGTGTTCAAGACCAGCCTGGTCAACGTAGTGAAACCCCATTTCTACTAAAAATACAAAAATTAGCCAGGCATCTTGGTGCATACCTGTAATCCCAACTATTCGGAAGGCTGAGGCAGGAGAATGGCTTGAACCCAGGAAGCAGAGGTTGCAGCGAGCCAAGATTGTGCCACTGCACTCCAGCCTGGGTGACAGAGTGAGGCTCCATCTCAAAAAAAAAAAAAAAAAAAAAACCTAAAGGGAATTCTACTTATACCCTCATGTTTTGGAAGTTTGGACAGTGATTTTGGTCCTAACTTTGCCATTCACTAGCTTTCTGACCAGTAGTAACTATACATAACCACTTTGCATCTTAATTATTTTTATATAAAAAATAAAGATGATATTTATATCTGTCTCAATGTCCCCACATTATTTTTATAGAGATCAAATAAAAGAATACATAAATACCATTTAAAAATTTAAAGTATAAAGTATAGAAATCTTAATATTTTGAAAAAAATACCCTACTATTGATGAACTCTCATGAATCAGAATAGTACAAAAATATGTATGTGTTACTCATACCTGTAGTACCACCCTATCACAGTGTTATCAAGGATAGCCTCTAGCAGGAGAGTCTATGTTTATTGAACTATTTCTTTATTAGTTTTCTGACATGAAACCAAAACCACTGTAATGCTTTTTAGATGAGAGTCAAAATTTCCCTGCTCTAGTCCCTCATATTCATTCTCTTGTTACTCAAGTAACGGCACTTTTTCCCGACTCTTCTTTTCCAATGGCTTACTCTTTATTCTCATCTTTCAACTCAAACACTGAGATATATTCATTGACTTACTATAAAGTGTTCTATTATGAGTTAGCTATTTGATCTTGGATACAAGATCTGTCCCATTTTTCCTTTCCATTTGCAGGAAATCCTTTCCCTCATTAATTTCCTCTGAAAGCTAATTACAACCCCTCTCCTCAATATTGTGTCTCTAATTATTTTCTCATTTAAAGTGACTAGCAGCTATTATATAATGTTTCATAGCTTCCCGGTCAAAGAAGTTAGAAAAATTAGAAAGTGGCTTGTTTTTCTTGAATGGGAGTTCTGCATTTGCTAAAGATGTGGTTATTCTGTTACTTTTGCAGTATCACCCAAGATACTACTGCATCTATTGATGTGAATTTGTTAGTAATCTGTGATCAAATCCAGTATCTTTCACTTTCAAATAATCAGAAAAATTTTGCTTAATACTTCTATATCATAATTCCTTTATCTGAAAAAATGAGGACTTACTTCTTAGAGTTATACAGAGAACTAAAAAATTTTTTTTTACATTATGTCTTGAAATTATTCTGGCACATATTAAAGAATCAGTGAATTCTTGTGCTTTTACTTCACCATTACAGAAAAGAAAGGTCCCAAAACACAAATAAATTTATTTTTGTTTCAGCCATGCAATATTTTTTAAATTATCTTATTAGGAATATTAATATACAAAACCTATTATTGAAAACTGTTCTCAAAAATATACGGTCTGGGTTATATAAATCTATTTATTTAGCTATCTAAATTTTTCTTCACATTGAAGCCTATTCTATGAAGTGGTCCCTAAGATATGTCTGTAAGAATCCTAAGATCTACTTACATAAAAATTATTTGTAAAACTAGTTTTGATGCTTTTCAATAATTTTATATGCATTTATATATGTATGTATGCATATGTGCATATATAGGTATATTCATTTACAATATTTTTTACTAAACATTTCTTGATCTTAGGCAGTATGTTTGTCCTTAAGAATATGAGATAATTAATACATAATTCTAAATCTAGGTAACTTAATATCTAATGGGAGAGACATATAAGCAATCTGTCTCTATACACCTATGTAGCTATCTATCTACTTTATAACCTAATGTCACAGGTATTTGAACCAGAGCAACTCCATCTTGAATAGGGGCTGGATAAAACTGAAACCTACTGGTTTCATAGAGATTTAGTATCTACAGGTTTCGTGTCTAGAGGTTAAATTTCAAAATATTTAAACATACTATGACTTTGTGATTTAGGAGACACATTTTAATATGTGTCTTCTAAGAACAAGAACAATATATAAAGAATTCATATATATATTTTTCACTAAGATTCCTCAATAGTTAATATTTTGTCATTGGGCTTTGTAATTTTCTCCATATATAATCATATTATTATTTTTTCTGAATCATTTGAGAGCAAGTTACAAAAATGATGTGACTTTACTCCCCAATCTTCAGTGTATTTCACTAGAACAAAAAGAGTCTCTTATATAATCTAAGTATAAAACTCTAATGTCTTACTATTTATTATCTAATTTATAGACCTTAAAGTTTATTGATTGTCCCAATACTGGCCTTCATTAAAAAATCTACAAAGTTTCCAATTCAGGATGACATATGTTATATTATTTGCCATGTCTCTTTAGCCTACTTTAATCTGGAACAATTAGTCCTTCTTCATGTCTCATAAGCTTGCATACCGGGACTAATCCCTATAATGTTAACATTGACATTTTTATGTGTGCAAGCCAGTTATTTGTAGAGTGAAGCACAATTTGTGTTAATCTGATGTTGGAATACCACAGTTGATATGCTGCACTCTTTTCAGTGCATCTATCATGGAGCACATGATTTATTTATTTATTTTTTCATTACTAGTGATCTTCACTTTGATCACATCTTTGCTATAAAGTTATTTCTTTCTCTTTTCTAGTTAAAAGTCATTTGCGGGGAAACATTTTGAGGCTGTATAAATATATTGTTCTTCACCAGACGCTTCCTCTCTGGTTATAACATCCATTGATAGTTCTCACTGAGTAAGTTTTTATAATAAAATATTACAAGTAATGATTTACTATGTTTTTCATTATACTTTTTCCATTGGTGTCCTAATTAAAAGATAATGTTTTCTTTATCCTTCTATTTGTTAATTTACTAATTCACATATTTTGGGACTCATGACTTCCTATTTAATTAAATTGGGTATATGTAGCATTTGTGATGAAACATGTATTCTTGGCTTTTCTTGTATTTTCCCGGCCTAGCCAACAGAGTCAGTCAGCAAAATCAGTCATTTCTCCCAAGAGTCTTGGGGAAACTTGTCTAACTTGGTTGGCTCTTTTCCTCACATATTTCTCATCCTCACTCTGGGCAGTTTAAATATGTTCTATGAAAACAATAAAAGTACAAAATGGATTTAAAATATATATATATTTGCAAGTGCTTTTCAAGTCTCTTCTGACATTATATCTGCTATGATTCCACTGTCCACAAAGTCATAAGGCCAAGCCCAGACTTAAGAAGTAGAATAAATCGATTTTCCCAAAGTGAGAAAACACTATAAAGTTACAAGGCAAAAAAATGATGAATAATTGTTTCAATGATTCAAGTTAACAAATGGTTGGGGATTGTTGTCTAACCATTGTCTTACAAAGTAGTTTTATCTTTTGAAATTCTGAAATGTATGCATGTGTTTTCCCCTTTTAATCAAGAAAAGTTAAAAAAAACATATACTCCACATATATTATAGGATATATGATATATAGGTATTTTAATTAATAAACAAAGTCATTGTATATTTTATTTTATAATTAATATTTAGTTCTATATTTCAATTAAAGAGTATCATCTGAATTATTTCTGCTTATTTAATTGAGATTTTATGTGAGCTTATATGACAAGATATTTTAGCTATGTCACATGTAGTTTAGAAGAAGCTATAATTTTTATCATCTACCTATAAAATTTTACTGTTTGTGTTGTTTAGGTTTTCCAGAGCTTTACTTTTCTTCAACCACTTGATCAGTTTTGAAATAAGAGCAGTGGATGAAAATTTTTATTATTTGTAATTTAGTTAATTTCTCCTTACTTAAAAAAAAATCTGAATTAAGGAGATTATTGTTGTTTTATTTGTTGTACAGATACTCTTAATGTCATATCTTCACTGTGAAATAAAACCTTCACTATGTGAACTGCAAATCTTAGTTCAGTTAGCTCCTTTTTTAGTCTAAATTCAAGCAGGTCTAATATCAGAATCACAATTCCTGCTAGTTTATTATATACATTTGGTTACCATTTATAATTAATCTTTATAAATCTCCTCTTCAGAGTGACTTTTATATAGCACACAATTGGATTTTGCCATGTAAGTTAATCTATTTTTTTCATTTAATAGGATAGTTAATCCATTTATAGGTATTAATAACATTGAATGATAAGTCCCTATTCTGTCATACAATACTATATTTTTATATGTAGTATGTTCATTTGTTGTGTTCATTTTTACTTTCTTTTCTGTATGCTTTATTAATCTTTTTTTTCTTTTGGAGATGGAGTTTTGCTCTCTTGCCCAGGCTAGAGTGCGGTGGCGAGATCTTGGTTCACCGCTCCCTCCGCCTCCTGGGTTCAAGCAATTCTCCCGCCTCAATCTCCTGAGTAGCTTGGAGTACAGGTGCATGCCACCACACCCAGTTAATTTTTGTATTTTTTAGAAGAAATGGGGTTTCACCATGTTATCCAGGATGGTCTCAATCTCCTGACCTCATGATCCGCCCGCCTTGGCCTCCCAGAGTGCTGGGATTACAGGTGTGAGCCACCGTACCCCGCCTATTAATATTATTTTAATTTGTTTTGATGTTTAAGAAACTTTTATTTTATCTACTTCATAAAGTAATAGCTTTAATAAAGCTCTAGTACTCTTTTACTTTCAAATATTTTGTCAGCTTTAAAAGATATCTTTTGAATATCCTTTAATTCCTCTGTATCGATCTTTTTTCCATTTTCTCTCTTATTTTCTCAATATTAATAAAATTTTTATTTTCAAATATGCCATAACATATATAATTTACAGAATACTCAAACTGTTTATTTCTATGTTGTTATAGTTTTAAATCTACAATAAAATATATGTAATACCCATATTCAGTGTTTTTGCCAAATTTTCCCTCCTCTATATAGTGAATCTTCCCTTCTGGTTGTCTTTAGCGAAAGACTCATGACACAGTTTATCTTGAATTCTTACATGCTTTCAAATGTGTGTTGGATTGCTCATTTTCCTATATTCCTTACATTTGAAGAACAGTGTACTGACTATAAAATCCTTCATTTTCATGTTATTTCTATGAGTTTCATAAAAAATATTTATGTGCTCGTGCATGGATTGCTGAAGGGAAGACTGAGGATTAATTGATATTCATTTGCTCGTAACAGACTTGATTTATTTACTTGACTGCCCTAGACCAAAGGATTTTATTTTTATCTTCAACTTCAAATAGTTTTGTTAGTATATGTGTGAGTTGACCATTCTGTGCCAATTTTGGAGTAAGCAGCAATTTTTTTCAAAAATAGTTTTTAGGTACTTATATATATAATAAATATTTTTTGTCTGCCTTATGGATCCCTTTCTGACATATTTTATTTCTTGATTTCATTTTAATTTCTTGTTTTTTTTTTATTTTTACAACTCGTCTCATTTACCACCTCTTAGAAGACTTGTAATTTATTAACTCATTCTATGTTCAGCTGTTATGAGTTTGTGCATTTCTGATTTGAAGCCTTTCTATATATCTATAAATGGTTGTGTAAATATATGTAATCTAGATTACAGTGTTTTTCTCTGCTCTTAGTTATTCTTTAGAAAGAATTTTCCTCCTGGGAGAAATGACTGACCCCTGAGCTTGAGCAGGAAAAATACAAGGTTCACCTGGAATATCTTGCTCACAAGAAAAGAAGTGATCAAGAAATGATGGAGAAGTATAATATACTAGACCTGCTCATACTAGTTTGTGAAAACTAATTTACAAATCAAACTAGTGTTTTCATTCTCCTATTTTCTTATTAAGTTAACTTTAAATGAGTGTGTCCACCATTATTGTTTGTTTTGTAACACTTCCAATTTTTTGGACTAGCAGTAACGGAATAACTGATAGAATTAATAACTACATTTCTTAGTTCGAGAATATTCTCTTTTGTTGGCAAAATGAAGTAAGGTTTTTACAATCAATCGTGCCATTTTAAGAAGTTGAATTTGTATTTTTTTTTTATTTTTGTAATATTATTATGTGTCCACCAGCTTCTTCATTTCCACCTTTTGTGTCCCTCAGATTTCCAAGTGACAGCTCCTCTATTTAAGTAAACTCAGTTTCCCAGAAGCAATGCCTTTCTTAAACTTCAAACTCAACCTCTTTTGATTTCCCAGTTGCCAATATCTGAACTCCTACATATTAGACCTGTTGCAAGTATTTTCTCATTTAATGTGGTATTTTTTGTGGCAAATGATTTAATATATATACCATGATTTATAATATCAAGTTAAATTAATTATACTTTTTGTGTGGTTTCCACCTAACCCTGCATGATGCTTTGCTATTATAGAGTATTTCCCTACTATCAAAAGGTTTAAGTTATGCATAGTTTAATTTATCATCTTTGTTTAATATGTACATTTCTTAAAATGGGAAGATACAGATTATGTTAGCCACCATTATTATATGAAAACTTACTATTCTTTGAAAACCTAGATTTTTGTTTTTTTAAATATTCCTATGGCTGAACCTTAAAGTATGAAATGGAATATGTGGGGAGGAGAAATTCTGAGGGAAAACTCAAAGTTAACAAGTTTTATAATAATTAGATAATCAAAATAGCTATGGATGGAGCATATGGAGATGTCTAAAGTGAGAAAATTCAGGTAAAAGAAAGCCAAGAACATTCAATTCTTTGCTGGCTTGGAATTAAAAATTAAAGAAATGATGTAGTTTAAAAGGATATTTTAATATGAGATCTTGATTATTAATCTATCTGGAATGTCAGGTAATGGATATTACCTGTCTCAATCCTATCTGTGCACAGTTAGTAAACGGGAAACTTAAGCCACATTAAAAAAAAAAAAAAAAAAAAAAAAAAAACTTCATTTTTATTATGTGACTCATATACATTTCTATGTCAAAACTATTTAGGAATAAAATAATATTTAATTTTCAAAGTAAACATAATTATTACCATCAATTGGCAATTTTTTTCACTTGCAAATTATTGCTTACAAAGTTTGTATTTTAAATATTATCCACATGGTTAAATTGATAATAAATTGTGAAGCAATTATTCAAAGTTATGTCTCAGCACAATTTTACTTTTAAAGATAAATTAAAATATTAGCAAATAAACAAATTCTTGGCTTCATACAAGTCACAGATAATAGTAAAGTCAGTAAACCTGAGTTTATAACTTTCATTGTAGGAATCTCCCCATCTAAATTGGAAAAAGCATTTTGAGAAGTAAATCACAGCATCTTGACATTTTACTAACTGTCCATAGTATTCTTTCCCCCAATCGGAAGACGTCAAAATGGGTTTCACCACGGGAAATAGATTAGTTGATTAGGTCAAACAAGGTGTAGGCAATTCCTGTTTTACAATAAAAGAAAATACTGTTATTTTCTTAGCTTAAGTGGATATTGACTTTTACTATAGAGAAGATCAAGATTTATTATCTCAAATGATAGTCAACAGACAGGCTCACAACTATTGACTCGGGGGAAATCACAGCAGGCCACTGAACCAGCAGTGAACCTGAAGAGAGATCTTTTGTGTCTCACACAGCAGGACAAGGCCAATCTTACATCAAAAAGATAGGCCTTGCTAGTGACAAGGAACATTAAAATGTGTCTTTCCATTTATTTGGTTTGTGATGTTCCCTCAATATCTCAACTTTTAAGGCTGAGAGCAGTTAATTCTAGAACTGGAGAGTTAGAAATGAAAATATCTATAGCAGTATGAGAGTCTTAAACCCTTAAAAAAAATGTCTAATTATTTACTCACAATGACCTTGATGAATACTGATATTAGATTAGTAAAAATAAATCTAATTTTTAGTCATAAAATTCACTTATCAATCTTTTTAGAGAGTTCAATTTCTAATAAGTATTATTTTATAAAAATATTATTACATAAAGTGTTGTTAAAAATCTGGACATTTGTTTACAAATGGTATCTTAACAATTTACTTACATGTTAATCCAAAATACTGCTGGAGAAAGGTTAAAAGGTACAAACATTTGAATTTTTTTTGGTTTTCTGGCATCCTGAGGATAAAAGACCTGACAAATTTAGATAAAAAATAAGTCCCAATCAAGCTGGATTGAGTAAACACTTTGCAGTCTATCCTAATTTTTGTTAAGATGGAAGCGCAGCATTTCTGCTACTGAAAGAAGGCAAAAAATCAAACCCTAAAATATTAGGCAATAATCCATAGTATGGAAAATAATCCACAGATATGGAAAAACATGTAAAACAAATAAGGAAGTACAAAATGAGGGCAGTGTAAAATGAGATAAATGTCATAGGCAGTGTTAAGATGACCCCCAGAAGTTTCCGACTCCAGTACATGCACATCTTCTCCCAATTATTCAATCAAATACGAATGTGCTGCTGTAAAGGGATTTTGCCAATGTAAATAAGGTATTAAGGTCCCAACTCAGTTGACTTTTATGAAGGGAGAGTATTCTCAGCGGGCCTGATTTAATCAGGTGAGGACTTAAAGGAACAGGGCCCCTACTGGAGAGGAAATCAAAGTATTAAAGTATGATGGATGATTCAAAACAAGGAGATTCTCTATTTTTGTCTTTGAAGATGGAGGGAGCTACAGGATAAGTAACTTGGACAGCCTCTCGGAGCTGAAAGTGAACTCTAGTAGCAAGGACCTGAATTCTGGCAACAACCAGAATAAGTGTGAAAAAGAACACCATCTTCAGAAGAGAATTACACCAGTCAACACCTTGATATCTGCTTTGTGAGACTTTGATCAGAGAACCCAGCCATGCTATACCTGAACATCGGATCTACAGAACTGTGAGCTAATAAATGGATTTATTTTATTTTATTTTATTTTATTTTGTTTTGTTTTGTTTTATTTATTTATTTATTTATTTATTTATTTATTTATTTATTTATTTTTGTGAGACGGAGTCTCCTTCAGTTGCCCAGAGTGGAGTGCAGTGGCGCAATTTCAGCTCACTGCAACCTCTGCCTCCCGGGTACAAGCGATTCTCATGCCTCAGTCTCCCGAGTAGCTGAGATTGCAGATGCGTGCCAACATGTCCGGCTAATTGTTGTATTTTTAGTAGAGACGGGATTTCACCATGTTGGCCAGGCTGGTCTCAAACTCCTGACCTCAGCTGATTCGCCCACCTCGGCCTGCCAAATTGCTGGGACTACAGGCATGAGCCACTGTGCCTGGCCATAAATGGGTGTTTTTATAAGCTGCTGAATTTGAAAGAATTTGTTACACAGTAACAGAAAACTTAAAAAAAAAAAAAAAAAAAAAGGACGGTGAGGAAAGGAAGGCTAAAGATATTGCTATGTTAATAAACATAAATAATTTAAATTACCGGATAATACACAAATATTATTGATGTTCACTTGCATGAACAAATAACTGTCACAACTAAATTAAAACAATAAGAGTAAGAACAACAGCATTAACAAAAAAGGATAGAAAAAAGTCAGACAAACCAAAAAGGAAATGGTAGTAGTAAACATATTAGTCTTACACACAGTAAAATTAAAGACAAAAGGCCACAAAGGTGAAAAAAAGTATAATTTAATAACTACAAAAAAGTCACCTACAGGGCAGATATAGTAGTCAATTACTAGTATATACTAGTAACATTATATACATAGTATCATTTATATGTATATACTCCATACATACATAACTCATGTATAAAGTCTTTACTTTCTAAGGAGAGTATGGCAGATTTCCCATCAATGGGCCAGACGTCTTCTATTGCAAACACTCAATTCTGCTGTTGTAATTTGAAAGCAGCCAGAGGTAATATGTAAATGAATGTTTTTTCAAAAAAAAAATTTCTGGACCCTAAAATTTAAATCACAAATGATTTTCACCTTACTAAACATTAGTCTTCTTATTTTTATTCAATCATTTAAACAATTTAGAAAACAACATTCTTAACTTGTGGAGAATTTAAAAAAAAAAAATAGGTAATGTTCTCAGCTGGGTTTTGGCTATAGTTTGCAAACTGCAGAACTAAACTCTTCTTATTCCTGAATCAAACGTATGAGGACTAAGAGTAATCTCTTGATTTCTAACTCACAATAAAAATTATCATTATATGAAAACACGAACAAAATAATTTCAGTTAGAAAAGGATGTCATGTATATATGGTTAAATGTATGGATAGTCCTAATTTTACACAGTTTTGGTATTTAGTTAAATAACACCAGTTGTACAAAAATGGTTCAAATTTCTATTACAATGGTATAATAATTCTGACAAGTACAGGAAGTACAAATTTTGCTGCTAATCTTCAGTCCACTAATCATTAAGTAAATAACAGAAGCGTATTATATTCAGTGATCTATTCGTTCATTTAAAAAACAATTTTTCTTTGGTTGGCCACTGCGCATTTGTTGGTTTATATACAGACAGTAAAGCACATAGTTGTGTTGCCACCTTATCTCCCAGTGATAAATTCATATGACATTTTACAAAAGTGGATAATCAGAAGAGAGAATTGGCCCATAAATTTAAAGTACAGGAAGTAAATGAAAAGTGACAATGTTGAAAGTGAAATTTGAATTAAAGATAAATTGAGTTGTATGAGAAATAGCAGACCACAGGAATGTTGAAGCACACTGTTCAAGAGACTCTAGTTACATAGTTGGAGGAGCTGAGACAGGCATTCACACAGGTGAGAAAATGGTTCTGACAATGATGAACTCCCAAAGGAACTGATGTTGGGGGGGAAAAAAAAACCTCACAAGGAATTTTCACAGATATTTTATAATATTAAAAATGCAAAGAATAAAATGTCAGAAGTAGATCTAAATTTAAAAGGAAGTATGACAATCTATTGAGGCATAGGAAAAATGCTGCATGTTGCAATGTATACAGTGGGAGAAGGGCAAAACATTGTTCAAATTACTTTTCAAATTTTTTATACAGACATAAAATGCTTAATTCTCAATGTTTCTCATGATTAAAATACGTTACACTAAATATTAGTTGTACTATTTTTTCTTTTTCCTATATGTTTATAACCAATAATGAGAGAGTTTCGGATTGACAAAAATGTTTAATGATTATTGAACAACTGCAATTTTTTCCATTAACTATTAGGATTACTTTGCACAGTTTAGTTGGTATGGTGTCATTTTAACAGTCTCACAGTAATAGGCAAAGTGCAAACTGCCTTTATTTAATATACATGTATGTGTTTGTGGTATGTAAGTGTGTAGGTGCATTCATATGTGTGTGTTTCTGTTATAGGATCACTTATAACTCAGTCTTTGGGAGATCAACTTGTCAAAAATAAAAGATAAAAATAAATATATCTATATAAAAAGTGAATAAAATAGTAAGACTGAATTAATTGTTGCCTACAAATCTCTATACTTTAAATAAGGATATACTTCCTTTTTAAATATATAGAAAACATTTCCAAAGTTGATCGCATGTTAGAACACTGAAACAACAGCAACATTTTAAAACACATTCACATCCCATAGAGCACTTTAAACATTTTAAATGAGAGGTTATCAATTCAAAGTCCCATGGAATATGCAGGGTGGGTGATCAGTGAATGAGCCAGAAAACCAAGAAAATATAAAGAGAAGAATTTTGCCAAAATGTATAACATATCCTGAAAAGTAAATCATTTTCTACAAAGCTTCAGATATAAATTCCACGGAGAAAATTGGTGAACTCATTACTTCCATTAAAACAGGAAATCCAGATTTTGAGGAGACATACCAAATTTTAAAAGCTCAATTTTAAATTATTTGTTGATAAAATAGCAGAAGGGGGAAGGTAACAACAGAGAGTAGTTATCCTGTTGTTGATATGGGGAACCCAAACTCATCTGATAGTTACAGTTGTTTAGTGAAGTGCTAGAACTTCTGTGACCACTTCAAGGCAGTAGAGTGCCAGGGAAACTTCATATTAAGTGAATGAAATGTTCAAACTAGCTTGTAAACAAGATTCATAGCATGGTACATAAACCTGTCAATCCCAGTCCTAAGTACAAAAGGCAAGGTTATATATACAATTACTAAAAATTAATTTTCTATGAGACTCCTGTTCCACATTTTAAAAGGTAATAAGCAGGAATCTGAAATAATGTGATATCTAAACTTTTCCATGTGCTAGACACTGCTCAAAGCTCTTTACATATATTGGCTGGGTGCGGTGTTTCAGGCCTGGAATCCAAGCACTTTGGGATGCTGAGGTGGGTGGATCACGAGATCAAGAAATCGAGACCATCCTGGCCAACATGGTGAAACCCCGTCTGTACTAAAAATACAAAAATTAGCTGGGCGTGGTGGCAAGTGGCTGTAATCTCAGCTACTCAGGAAGCTGAGGCAGAATCCCTAGAACCCAGGAGGTGGAGTTAGCAGTGATCCGAGATAGTGGCACTGCACTCCAGCCTGGTGACAGAGCAAGACTCTGTCTAAAAACAACAACAACAACAACAACAACAAACTCTTTACATATATTAATTAATCTTTTAACCACCCTGCCTGGTAAGTACTTTGTTAGCCTCACATACAGATAAAGAAATTAAGACAAAGATTAATTAAGTAATTTGTCTAAGATCATACAGCTAGTAAAAGGAGAACTGAGCTTTGAACACAGTGACTTTGGTCTAAATAGACATGGAATTTTAGATTATTATAGCAGTGTGAAAGTTGGGTAAAATTGAGGCATGGCTAAAAACAAGACTGGTCAGGACCCTTTCAAAGTTATCTTAAAACGGATTTACACTCTTTAGGATATTATCCAGGAGAACTTCCCCAACCTAGTAAGGCAGGCCAACATTCAAATTCAGGAAATGCAGAGAACGCCACAAAGATACTCCTTGAGAAGAACAACTCCAAGACACATAATTGCCAGATTCACCAAAGTTGAAATGAAGGAAAAAATCTTAAGGGCAGCCAGAGAGAAAGGTCGGGTTACCCACAAAGGGAA
>NW_012101263.1:217738-220339 GCF_000951045.1 Mandrillus leucophaeus | reverse complement strand
TGATGGGTGCTGACGAGTTGATAGGTGCACAAGGCACAAGTATACATATGTAACAAACCTACATGTTATGCATATATACCCTAGAACTTAAAGTATCATAATAAAATAAAAAAAATAAAAAAAAAGGAGATTCACCATGCAAGGCGTGGCATCTATAGGGCTGACTTATTTTGCAAATATTTGGGGGATAAATTAACAACATTTGGGGGTGGGACACTTAAGGAGTTTGAGCAATGTGAAGATAAACTTCATGTTTCTGACTTGTATGACTCATGATACTAACTGCTTGTAAAGCAGTAAATTTTGAGGAGTAAAATGTGTCTGTGGACAGCTTGTATTGGTTTATTGAGCACAAGACAGTTCAATCTGAAAATAAATTTGGGAACAATCCATATACTTACATAAAACAATGGAATATAATTGGAGTGGATGAGATCTCCCTGTGTTTTTTTAGAGAAAAATAGCAACAACCATTGAAAACACTTTTGAGAATACAATATTTCATAGGTGGAATTAAAGATAGAACTCATTATGGAGATTAAGAAGGGAGGATAAAATAGGAGAACTAGGAGCAAAGAATATGATGGAAACATGGGAAAAATATTTCTGGGGGCAAGCATGGTCATGAACGTCATAGGACGCAGAAATATGCAAGAAGATAAAAATGGAGAAGTAGTCAATACTAGTGTTGACGAATTCATGACAACAGAAGTCAAACTGCAGTGCATTCAAGGCATGAATTAAAATTAAGAAAGAGCACTAATCTCGCGAAATAAAGAGAGGTAGGGAGAGTGGTAGAGCAGAGTCAAAAGAAGAGCACAAGCATGAATAGTTAAAATAGAATGTTTACAAAGAAAGAAAACTAAACCTGTTATAAGTAGAGGTAAAGGACAAGTAGAGAAGGGACTTTGATGATGAAGACAAGACTCATGATAATTCATCAGGCAAGATCCGAGAAGAAATGCAGTGAAGAAGAGATTAAGATTCATGTGGATGAATTGGATTGGATTAGGATAATGAACCTCTCTTTTCCTGACACTAAAAAAGATTAACATAGGGACTAAATTATATCAATTTTTATTTTAAGAAGATAATTGAGATGTTGAACAATTCGTTCTTGATAGGTTGATTTTTTAAGTGAAGTAGAATGCAAGGTTTTTCTTTGTATTAAGAGTGAAGACTGTGAGGATGAGTAGAGCGTTGACTAGAGTCATTCTTGGAAAAGGGAATGAGGAGCTTACTAACAATAATTTTGAAAACTGTCAAATGGTCTTGAACACCAAACTGAGATTATAGAACAGAAATTTTAAGAACTATTTCTCCCTTTGAAGAAAATGAAAATCTCATTATATATCTGTTGACTGTCAACCAATTCAGCCATAGAAAAACTATAATTGACCCTTAAATAACACAGGTTTTAGCTGCAAAGGTCCACATATATGTGAATTTTTTTCAATAAATATATTAGAAATGTTTGTGCAAATTTGCAATTTGAAAAAACTCACAGAAAAACCATGTAGCCAAGAAATAGCGGAAAAAATAAGAAAACTTTTTTTCTGTCATGAATGTATAAACTATACATAGCTACTAGTCCATTTCATCTTTTACTGTCATAAAATATACACAAATCTATTCTAAAAAATTAAAATTTATCAAACTATTTTGCACAGAAACACAGACCGTAATGGTGCTATTCACGATCAAAGGAAATGTAAACACTATAATACAACACTACATCATAACTATACAATTGCTGTTGGTACTACTGTAATAATTTTGCAGCCATCTTGTGTTGTTATTGAGGTAAGCTCAAGTGTTGCTAGTATCCACTTAAAACACCTAGAGATGCTAGTCATCATCTCATGGGTGGGTCATCTCTCCAGTTAATTGCATATTGCAATAAAAAGTGATCTCTCATGTTTCTCACATATTTTTCATCATTTTTAGTGCAATATCGTGAATCGTCGGTAGCACAATAGGACCCATTTGAAGTGCCACTAATAAGGCTGGAAGTGCTCCTAAGAAGTGGAGAAAAGTCATGACATTATGAGAAAAACTTGAATTGCTTGTAACATAGATTGAGGTCTGAAGTCGTGGTTGCCCACTTTTTTCATATAAATAATTCAAGCATAGGGACCATATAAAAAAAAAAAAAGAAAGAAAATATTCATAGAACCATTGTTGCAGCTACAGCAGCATGGGTAAATAAATACCTTGCACATTTTATGACATACCTTTTTAAATCTCATATCAAAAATTCAGCTTTTTTAAGGATACATAATTTCTGTAAGAAAGACATACATACAGACTAATACTTTGAGAGAAAGTGAAGTCATTTTATGGCAAATTAAAGCAAAATGTAGGCAAAGAATCTAAAGATACAAAATATAATGCCAACAAGGGATGGTTTGATGATTTTTTTTTTTTTGATTTTAGTATGTGTTTATTCTAACATGGAATGTCTAGTGACAGATCCTTTCTTTTTTTTAAATTAATTTATTATTATTATACTTTAAGTTGTAAGGTACATGTGCATAACGTGCAGGTTTGTTACATATGTATACTTGTGCCATGTTGGTGTGCTGCACCCATCAACTCGTC
>NW_012101263.1:197572-211498 GCF_000951045.1 Mandrillus leucophaeus | reverse complement strand
GCTTTGTTTACCTACTTAAGCCTCAGCAATGGTGGGCGCCCCTCCCCCAGCCTCGCTGCTGTCTTGCGGTTAGATTGCAGACTGCTGTGCTAGCAATGAGGGAGGCTCCGTGGGTGTGGGACCCTCCCCGCCAGGTGTGGGATATGATCTCCTGGTGTGCCTGTTTGCTTAAAGCGCAGTATTGGAGTGGGAGTTACCCGATTTTCCAGGTGTTGTGTGTCTCAGTTCCCCTGGCTAGGAAAAGGGATTCCCTTCCCCCCTTGCGCTTCCCAGGTGAGGCAATGCCTCGCCCTGCTTCAGCTCTCACTGGTCGGGCTGCAGCAGCTGACCAGCACAGATCGTACGGCACTCCCCAGTGAGATGAACCTAGTACCTCAGTTGAAAATGCAGAAATCACCGGTCTTCTGTGTCGCTCACGCTGGGAGTTGGAGACTGGAGCTGTTCCTATTCGGCCATCTTGCTCCGCCCCCGGTTTGATGATTTTATAAGGAGTATCTTTTAAAAAAAACAAGATAACAGACAAAGTAGCTTCTATCAACTTAGAGGTAGCAAAATTCCCAGATGCTATTGAGAAAATTATTAAAGATAAAGGGTATCTGCCTGAACAGGGTTTTACTGCAGATTAATATATCTATTCTTGAAAAATTGTTATGCCACTATGAAAACTTACAAGTGTAAAGATCTGAAGTGGGAAAGGATAGAATAACTATAATATTGTGCATACATGGTTGGGTTTAAGATGAGGACTGCCTTTATCTATAAAGCTATTAACGCCCAAGCCTTGTAGGGAAAAGATTAACATTAATTGACAGTCTTTGGGTTGTACAAAAAGAAAACCTGGACAATAAAAAATCTTTTTCTTGATTGTTTCCAGAGGTGCTTTGTTCCTGAAGTTGGGAAGCACTTTGCAAGTAAAGGATGAATTTTAAAGATTTTTTGATATTGGATAATGTCCCTGGCCACCCAGAACCCCCTGAGTTCAACATTGTACGTGTTAAAGTGTCTAATTTATTTCAAAAACAATGTCCCTAATTCAGTTTCTAGATCAGGGCCTAATCAGGATGTTTAAAGTTCATTATACAAGGTATTCTATGAAAAAAAAGTTGCCAATGCTATGGAAAAGAACTCTGATAGAGAAAACATTATGAAACTCTGGAAGGATTACACTATTGAAGGTGCTGTCATTGTTGTAGAAAAAGTCATGAAAGCCACTTAGCCCAAAACACTAAATTTCTGCTGGAGTAAACTGTGTCCAGATATGGTGCATCTGGGTTTATGACACAGCCAATTTAGAAAATCATGAGAGACTCTGAGTACGGAGAAAGTGAAACAGGTGGGTCAAGAGTTTCAAGATCTTGGAGAAATTTAAGAGCTAATAGAGCCCACACTAGAGGAATTAACAGAAGCTATCTTGATGGAAATGGGTATTTTCAGACCAGTGCCAGATTATGAGAAAGAAGACATTGAAGAAGCAGTGTCAGAAAACAAATGGACATTAGAGAATCTGGCCAAAACATTTTTATTATTAAATATTGCTTTTGACTTATTTTACAACATGGACCCTTCTATGATATAGGCAGTAAAAATAAGCAAACTTTGGAAGAAGGACTGGTACTTATAGAAACGTTTTTAGAAAAATGAAAAAGCCAAAAGTTCAGACAGAAATTACAACATGTTTTTGTAAAGTTATAACACGTGTGCCTCCCTCTCCTGCCTCCCTTTCCACCTCCTCCGTCTCTTCTGTCCCTGTCACCCTGAGACAGAAAGACCACGCCCTTCTCTTTCTACTCAAAGTGAAGATGACAAGGCCAAAAACTACTTCCACTTAATAATAGTAACTATAATTTCTTTTTATTATGATTTTCTTTATAACGTTTTATTTTCCGTAGCTTACTTTATTCTGAGAATACAGTAGAGTATATATATAGAACAAAAAAATATGTTTTAAATGACAAAGTATGTTGTTGGTAAGGATTCCAGTCAATGGTAGGCTTAGCAGTTAAATTTTTGAATGTCAAAAATTTTATGCAGAATTTCAACCGAAAGAGTAGGGGGATGGAATACTTAACTCTTACATTGTTCAAGGGTCAGCTGTACTTAAAGGCAAATACATGTTTAAATGATGTGCACAATAATTTCCTTAAAAAGATTTGAAGAGTGTTTACTGAAATTGCCTTTTTGATATATCACAGTTTTGTTTGACAAATGTTATAAATGTTAAAGGGCTCCTGAATGTAGAAGCCATTTCCTTAAATATCACTGGTGCTATGTGAACTGGTGGTTGAAATGGAAATAGGATCAATCCTCTGCTGCTCATTCTCTGCTGACCCTACCCTTCCTTTACTGCACCTGCCAATCATTAGGAGAGGAGCTAATTATTTTAATTATTATTTCCCATGCATTTTTAGAAGAAAAATATTTTTCGGAGTTTTTAAGGGAGAAATATATAAACTGATGCAGACAAATATTCAGTTAGTATTGAAGATGAGTGTCACAGCACCCTCCTTCCTCCTTGCTTGGATATGCTTTATGTTTAAGAAGGCTTCAGTTGCCTAGGATTAATTTAATAAATATTTATTCAATTGTGACAGAATTCAAAGTTCTCAGCTTGATCCAGTGAATATGTGAAAAACAAAAACCAACCAATAAACAATTAAAAAACTAGATTTCTAACATAAGTGAGCTCAAATCTTGGTATTTATTTACTTCTTCAAAATAGTTTTGGAAAAGGAGTAAAAATTGAATTAGAAAGGAACTTGAGCAGGGTTCTAAAGCTCTCAAGGGGTTAGAACAGGCTAGCTTGGAAAAGTAAGAAGCAAATGGGTGTGACTATGTAAATAATAAATAAGAAAGGGAAGAAAGAATATGAGATGACAGAAGAAGAGGAAAATGTAATGGCTTGGAGGAAGAAAGACTGTGGTTCTCAAACATTGTGCATTTGAAAAATTAAAAACAGTTTGATATGACTGGAACATAAAAACGTATGTAGAAGAAGAAGTAGCTATCTGTAGGTTAGAAAATAGGTCAGATTTAGTGAGGTCACAATATATGACATCGATTAAGAGCCTGATCCAAAAATTCATTTGAAAATTTGAGAGGTTATGGAGGGCTGAACTTGGGCAGTAGTTATGGAGACATGAAGAAATGAAAAGATGAGAGAGACAGGACTTGGTACCTCTATCAATATAGGAAAGGGGGACTGGGAGTGGAGTGGAGGTGGAGAAAAATAATGACAGGATTCGAGTAGAGCGCATGAGAAATGTAATTTTCCAACTGATAAAAGTCTAGAATTATTGTTAAATGACTACTGTCTGTTGTAATGGGCTTGCTATTTTTAAATATGAAATTCAGAGTCAGGGGATCAGAGCATATTCCCACTTAACAAAGGCTTAAACCACATGTATACATACATATATTTGACTGTTATTACATTCGAGGTGGTAAATTCTTAACAAGAATGATGCTTATCTTATTTCAAAGGAACATCCATGGATAGTTTCTATAAATTTCAGTTTTGGTCATTTCTTCATTATTTTTATTTTCTTTTTCATGTGTTTTTCTCTATGATTTTATTCTTCACCATCGTATTTTAACATATTGTTACTCGATATCTTATGTTACGAGAAAAGTAGTACTAAATCTATCTCTTAATTGGCACCTTTTCTAAAATATTGACTTCAATTAACAAAGCTTCAAACCATGCCTTCCCTGTGCATAATCAAAGAAGCTTAAAATATTAGCTAATTACAGCACCGGTAAAATTATCAATACTCAGAATTTGTAGCACAACAGTTCTCTAGCTAGGATAGAAAAAAAATTTTCACCAAAAATCAGTTTACACAATTAGCTAGTTGCTTTATTGATTCCTTCTTCTCTATGGTTATTGAATAAGTTGCTGAATGAAACATACTTTTAAAATAAAAAGTCACTATTTTCCTTAGAAAAAAGTTATTATGGAATCCTTGAAATTAATAAAATGAGCTAAGGATAACTTTCATGCTAATTGTAATATATTTTTAAACTGACAGCATTATTTAAATAAATTATATGCATATATATGATCTTTATGGTTCCTAGGATTACTATTAAATTATATCATAGTAGAAACAGTTTTTATTACTATATTCTCTTTTGTTAAGTTAAAAAATTACTTGAAACATGATTATTAATGTGAATAAATGCTTTTGTTGTTATAACATGAGTTGGGATAACACTGTCTAGAAATAAATTTAAAATGTTTTTGCTTCTTAAACTACAAAGTTAGTCAGCTAGGACATGTCCAATTATTCACAAGCAAATAGAATCAAGTGATTAGTTGAAGATTTTTGAGAAATATGCCTAAATCTAAAGAGAAAAATTAAAACTTAGAAAGGATGTACTGAAGAACAAACAAAAAGAATTTTTTTCAGAAGGTAATTTCATTTAGAAAAATATTATAGATCTAAGAAGAAAAACTAGATGTGTTTTTTTAAATCACATAAAATAAGAAATTAACAATGGTGGTTTAGAAATAGTGACTCTCATCTATGAGCAGTACTGAATACTGAAATGGTTATTGCTAACCTATTAAGAGTTTAATGAAATATATATATCCTTTAGCAAAGCGGCCACAATAAATCTAACTTTTAAAAAATGCGAAATAATAATATGATACTTACTTTTTTAATTTTTTTCTTATTTGATCTATAAGGTTTTACATGTTTTTGGTTTACCATAAATGATTTCTTTTAAACTAATATATTTAAACAAATGTTACAACAGTTCTAGTAAGTATATGCTTCAACATTAAGCCTTTTAATCAAAAAATTCAAGTTTTGCAATGAGATCTAGACTTCTTACAAACTAATTTGTAGCAGTTATTTTAATTCTTCTGACATCATTTGCACCCTTTCTCATCCTTTCTCACCCCTTTCAGTTGTGACCAACATCAGTACTTCTGACATATAACTACTTAACATTTATCATTTACCACATTTCTCTTTTTGTGGAATCAAGAGAAAAAAAGAGGTTTCGTAATTGGGAAGGCACCATTCTAATACCAGATGGTATATGACTGGCATCCCATCTGGTACAAGTCTGGACTTTCTGAAGGGAGTATCACAGAGTTTAAATGAACCAAAGCAAAGTTGTCACCTTAGTTTGCTTACTGTGCAGTTGGCTTTAAATATCTTAATTTCTAATAACATGCAGTCTGCTATAAAATAGAATCTCATGTTAAAAATGATGCATTTATTGAATGTTTACTATGTGCAAGCAATTTATATGTATTATTCTTACTAATCCTTCTATCCAACCTATGTGGCATATTATCATGGACATTTTATATACAAAGAAGATGAGGTTTAGAAAGAGTAAGAATGTTCTTAAGGTGGTGTTTGAAACCTTGTTTCTCTGATATGGAATCTTATGTGCTTAACAACCTTACTTTATACTTACTGTCATAAAGATTATATCACCAGTCAGGCACAATGGCTTACTTTTGTAATCCCAGCAATTTGGCAGGCTGAGACAGGTAGATTCCTTGAGCTCAGGAGTTTGATAGCAACCTGGACAACATGGCAACACCCATCCTCACCAAAAATACAGAAATAGTTGAACGTGGTAGTGTGTGCCTGTAGTCCTGGCTATTTGTGAAGTTGAGGTAGAAGCATCGCTTGATCCTGGGAGGTCAGGAGGTCAAGGTTGCAGCAAGTCATGCTTGCAACACTGCACTCCAGCCTGGGGGTCAGAGTGAGCAGAATGAACAAAAGAAAAAAAAAGAAAAAAGCAATTTTCTATATTTCTCTAAAATATCATGATGTGCAAGGGTTAACATTGCACTGGAATATATAGATTTCCTAGAATAAATGTTAAAATAAAAGTTTGAATTTTATAACCATGACCAGGACAAAGATGTTAAGACTTTAGAAAAATTAATATTAAAATCAATCAAAAAGTTAAAATTGTATATTTAGGATGGTTACTTTTTATATATTTATATCTCTCTAATCTGTTATATATATTTATATATCTTTATATAATTTATATATGCATATGGCTATGCATAAGGTTAAAGATAAATATTACCATGAAATAATGTCACTGTTTTAAGTCTGTAGACAAATTCTAAATGTTTGACATTATAGAGCAAGAACAAAAATTGCTTATTACTTGCATATGCTAGAGTATGTCTAAATTCATTATACAGCCTACTTTCTGTATTAAATAAGATGTCCAATTATTGAATTGTTTTTGCATCATTGAAATGTCTTTTTTTCTTCTTTTCATGTTAACATAGAATATTCTTAAATCCTGGGAATTAACAAAGTTGATATGGGTTGGCTCTGTGTTCCCACCCAAATCTCATGTTAAATTGAAATCCCCACGTGGCAGAAGAGGGACCTGGTGGGAGGTGATTGGATTACAGGTTTTCCACATGCTATGCTCTTGAGAGTGAGTGACTTTTTATGAGATCTGATGGCTTTAAAATGTGGCACTTCCTCTCTCTCTCTCTCTCTCTCTCTCTCTCTCTCTCTCTCTCTCTCCCCCATTGCCATGAGAATACATGCCTTGCTTGCCCTTTGCCTTCATCCATCGTTATAAGTTTCGTGAGGCCTCCCCATCCATGCAGAACTGTGAGTCAATTAAACATCTTTTCTTCATAAATTACCCAGTTGTTGCTACTTCTTTATAGAACGGTGAGAACAGACTAATAGTCCTGGTGTATTATTATTAATATTAAATGTGCAATTATACTCTTTGTTTGTTTGCTTTCTATTTAAAATGTATTTACGACAGGTGTCTCTATTTCTACAAATGAGATAACAAAATTTTCTGTCTTTTTTGATGTCAAATCACACTAGCTTTAAAATTTGAGTGGGCCAATGTTGTCTACTGTCTAAAATATTTTGAATATAAAAGTAGTTATAGGTTTACCTAATGATTGACCAAATTAACTGTGCAAACCCTAAGTCTTGACACCTTTTCTGTGGGATATACAAATGTGTTGAAATTTATTGTCAATGCTCCAATTTATTATGTTTGCTGACATATTATTCTCTTTTTTTGTGGATCAGCTTTCATAACGTTTTTCAGAAAATTAGCAATGCCAACAGTTTTAAAACGTTTTTCACGTCTAAAATCAAGATGACCTTTAAAATAAAAATGTTTGTAGTATTATTATTAATATATAGCCAAACTATTTTCAATGATTTTTTTCACAATAATTTTATGTTTATTTGTTTGGATAACAAATACATATCCATGGGAGAAAAAAATGTATAAAAGATGTAGAGTTAAAAATTTACTTTCTACTTTTACTCTACATATCTGGCTCCCCTGCCACGGCCACCACTAGAATATGTGGAGCCACAGCGACATATTTTTTTATTAAATGTATTTTTAAATATTTCAAAATTTATAGGTTTACATCAGGTAATAGTGATTTATCTTTGAAGATTTAAAATAATTATTAAAAATGTTTAATTATTATCTAATTAATACATATAAATATTCTTTCTAGGCACCATCTCTTTCTGTTCAGATCCAGGAACTATCTTTTAGTGATGCCTATTGTCAAATGGTCAATATTGGCTAATTTACTATCTTACACTTAGAGAAAATGTAGCACTGTTATTACATACAATACATGGCTCTTTAAAGTCTTTTTCCATTAAAGTAATGCAGAACATCTTGCATCTGCAGTTTCCTCGTATCATTTATTCAATGCTGTTACATCATTACTTAGGACTCTGCATTATCCCTCATGCCACCTGTGAACACTGGTTGCCATTTACTCTATGACAGGCTGTTACTGTGCTCCCTTCATGATGATCACAAACACGAGTCTTATTCAGAATATTAAGAAAAATATGAAGAACCCATAATTTATTTTCTAATAATGATAAATTTACTATTCAGGATTTTGTAGCACAAATATAAAACAAGTTTTTTTTTTTTTTTAAACAAGTCTTCTATTTAACATATTAAGAAGCTGTATGTGATGACTTGTAATTGACTGCACCCCTCTTTCTACAGCACACCAGTGGTAGAACAGGCAAGAAGTAAGTGAATGGGTCAAATAGAGTGGTCCTCTTTCCTGGCAAAGATTGTCCATCACTTTCTCTGGCACAGCTGAGGAACAACTCAGTAGAGTAAGATATCACATCAACTGAAGACAGATAAGGACATGAACCAGATAATCCTGTTGGCTTGCAAAGTAATCATCATTAAAGCCCTCAGAGCTTTCAATCACAGGCAGCAAACTCATCACGCCATGCACAATAAGACATATGCCTCGTGACACCATGACTAAATAAAGCGAGTGCCTAGTTGTGGCCAATCAGATAATTTCTCTACTTTGCTTCTGTGTTTGGCCTATACAGGCTTGCTGCTCATACTGCTCTGCCAAGCTCTCTGAACCTCTTCTTGTTCTGAATGCCACCCAATTCATGAATGGTTCTTTGCTCAAATAAACTCTGTTAAGTTTAATCTATCTAAAGTTTTTCTTTTAACATACTTAATCATATATATTTGATATTCTTTCCATATAATTATGGAGGAAGAAAGAGAAAGAGAAGTCTCATCCTTCTAATTAGTTGAACAGTTACTAAATATTAAAGTTCTATAATTTATGTAATACTTTATTATTTAATAATATATTTATATTAACATTAAATTCAATCATTTGTCATTACAAGCATTGACATACTTAATGTTCTTTCACACAGAATAGTTTGTGAAAGCTTACAAAGGGTAAATTTACAAATACCCTGAATATTCCTCACGTTTTTACTTTAGTTTATAAATTATATTCTGCATCTTTCTACCTGAGAACTCCTTGAATTTACTTTTCTCTACACTGTGGAACCATATCCTGTCTATGTTTTTAAGTAGTTTGTTGTTATTTTTATAATATCGCAGTCCTTTAACTTTGGTAAATTTTACAAATACCCTGAATATTCCTCAGGTTTTTACTTTAGTTTCAGCTTTATTTATAAAATATAATTTTGCCTCAGAGAAAGTATTAGGTTTTGTGCTTCAATTTATGGTTTCTGGGCAGAAAAGAGTCTTCCTATCTAGAAACAATATACTATTCATACAGAACATAACTACATGTAAATTTATATAAGCACATAGCTTCATGTTTTCTTTTGTACTTTTTTGACTTCCAATTTTTACATTTTAAATACTTAATTTAATGGGAATATTAGTATAAAGCAGAAATATTTTTCCTGTTGTTATGTAATGTTATACTTATTGTAAGTCTTAGGCACTTAGAATTTTTAAATTTTCCTCTTCATTCAGAATTAGACACACTTCCTAAATTTTATATCCCAATATAGTATCAGTTCCTCATTAATACATTTTTGAGATAATTATATAAGATATAATTATATAAGATAGTCTACAAATGACCTTCAAATTAGAAATAAAATCAGCTTTAAAAATAATAAAACATACACACTCCAATTCTAATTAAACAAAATTGATATTTAAAATACAGCAGCTAAAAATAAATGAATATGTGATAGGTTCACATGGTTTTAAAAGTCTCAGTTTTAAGATGAAATTTAATTGTAGACTAGGAAAGATAGTAAGATAATGCTTGCTTTTGAAAACTAAAGATTCGAAGTTGGTGGCAGTAAAATGCACAATTGGTTTCAAGTCAGAAGTTTTATTCCTACTAACTATGTGACCTGTGTTTTAACCTCTGAAGTTCACTTTGCTCATCCATAAAATAGAGATTAATTTTTTTTTAAAATCATCCTACTTCAGAAGGTTACTATTGAGTACCCAAACCTTTTCAGCAGTTTTGTCCATCATGCCCTATTTTAAAAGATGTTATGTTAATCTGAGACAGTGCAAAATAAACAGGGAGAAATATCTGAGACGAATGTGTGAAGCAGAGGTCGAAAATGGGCATATAAAAAGCATATTATCTTTCAAAAGTATGCATTTAATGTCATGATCTTGAACATATGGCAAACTCCCCTCTCTTTAAACAGTTTTCACTTTCCTCTAGCCACCTCTCTACTGTCCATCAAAGTCTACCCTACTGAGTACATACTTCAATGTCATTTTTTCCCTATGTTACACTTCTCAGTGATAGGCTGGTGAACTATCATGTATCAAAGCTCATGAATTTCCCTATAGAACTGTAACTAAAGAACAAAACCTGATACTCTCTTTTAACCATTTACTATCTTGAATACTTACTATGAATCAGAAATGCTTTTCAGATTCTGCCAGGCAGACACTAGTATGCACTAGGGAAGTAATATATGGCTGAGGTAGATAAGTGATAGGTGTATTTCCTGCACTCATTTGACTTCTGGTAAGTATCACAAAATATAGCTAGCTACTAAGCAGTATAAGAGTAGTTGTAGTAAATGAAGGGTGTTTCCGTAGCTTATGTAAAGTCCTAGAAGATTAGAGAAACACTGGGCATGAAACCATATATACGTTTTTTTTTTCTAATCTTTTTTTCTAATATTTTTATTTTGTAGAGATGGAGTCTTGCTGTGTTGCCCAGGCTGGCCTTGAACTCCTGGACTCCAATGATCCTCCCACTTTGACCACCCAAACTACTGGGATTATAGGCATGAGCACACCAGGCTCAACCTACTGTATATATTTTTAGTGAATAACTACTCAGAATTACCCCCCCCCCAAAAAAGAACAGAAGTGGTGGTGAAAATAGGGGAAAATGCGTGTACCAAGCATAGAAAGCAATATAAGTACGGACCCGAAAATAATTAGAATGTCTTAAAATCAGACTAAATAAAATTGTCTTTAAAAATAATGATTTTAATTTTAGAAGCATAATTTCAGTTTATTTGGAAATGTCTGTGTATACAGTAGGCATGGCAGATAGGAAGACAATTTCTGAGGTTTTTTTGGTATAGCCAAGATGATATTTTGAACTTGGCTTGTGACAGTAAAATGAAGAGAAAGCAGCAGCCTTTTAAGTGTTCACAAAGTTAGACTATAGGAATTAGTTTTTTAAAAATTTTATTTATTTATTTATTTGTTTTGACTGTGACAAAAAAAAAATGCAATGAAATATCTTCAGGTTTCTGGTTTGAGATATGGAATATACAAGTGGAGGACAATTTTAGAGAGGTTCTGGTGGGTAGAGTTTGGGATATTTAAAAAACAGTTGAGTAAAAAAAAAACAGTTGAGTAAAGCTTCTCAGTGTAGCAATTTGAATCAATAGCATGTAGATGGTAGGCATTAGAATGCAGGACATGGTTCAGATAGAAGTTATATGATAGAAAGCAAAAAGGAAAAACAAATCAAAACAAAACACTGAGTAATACTTCCATTTTACAAAAAGGCAGAGAAATAGGCCACCAGTAGAGAATGAAAAATAGAGACTAAAATGTTGGACAATAGTATTATAAATATCAATGGCAAAAATGTGTCTCAAACAAATAAAGGTTAACTTGCCCAACTACTGTTAAGACATGAAGAACAGTGATGAATACAAATATATTTTGGATTAAACATTACTAAGATCAGCTTCTGTGGTACAAATAAGGATAGCAGGCAGAATAAAATCAAGGTAAGTAATACAGGAGGGAAAGTCAAGAAACCTCATAATAAGAAGCCCTTGAGAAGTCAGGCTATATTTGGAAGGTGTGAAAATAAGTAATTCAAAATCTAAGTTGTTGAGACTGTAAAATATTTTGAGTTTCAAGGGAATGTGATTATGAGAACTGAGTCACGTGACAGCAGCTCTAATCTAGGTAGCTAAAAGCTTTGTTTCTCTGACTAGATTCACCTTCTTCCTTACTTACATTGTTTTGCAAAATGTTGTAAATAACTAAAGGGCACCAGTGGAGACCCCTTTTCTCTTCAGTGTTAATCTTCATTATAGATTAACTTTCCTCTTAACATTCTCATATTGTCGAAAATGGAATGCTAAGTACACTCTTTTAAGTTGGAAAGGAAATTAAAACAAACTGTCAACAAAAGAAAATCATCTGTATGAAAAAGAAAACAATCTGTCACTAATTAAATTACTGTAACTCATAAACTCAAATTAAATTATTGTAAACTCATAAATTATTGTAACTCATAAAATTATTGTAACTCATAAACCTTGTATAGAAAAGGTTACAATCCTACTAAGCTGTTTTGTTTTCCGCCTACATAAGCAAGACCTTAACTTTTAACTTCGGAGTACTGACACCATTTCCCTTGAGTTCATATTTATCAGATAGCTATTCACAGTTTTTCAGTTGAATAAACTTTTAAAAACTGGATTCTGATCCTTTCTGTTATTTCAGGTTGACAAAGGATGACAAAGAAACCCAGAAATGTAGATGGCTATAGTCTGAATAAAACACCTCAATTGATCTTAGTAAGCTCAAAAATAAAAGTTCCAACTAAAATATATTTTAAAAATATACCATAGTGCAGAGTATATGTATTTTATAACATGAGTCACAAACACAAATATTTAAGGTTGCTGGTCGATTTACTTTAATATGGGAATTTTTGCTTTTTAAAGACAAGTTGGAGAGCCTGTAGGACCTAGCAGGGAAGTTGACTTCCTCGTCTGAGTAGTTAAGAAAAGATAAAATGCAAACCTTGGGACTGTATTTTTCTCAGAAGAGATTCCTTACATTAACAGTTATTCAAAATGAAAATCTATTCATGTCGCTATCCTGCTTTAAAACATTCAATAGATTCCTGTTTTCTAAATAACTGTGCATCAAATTAATAGCATTTTTATGTAAAGCACTTTCTGATTTGGGCCTTACTAATCAATTTCCTGTTCTATCGTTTGTACACTGGCGTTGTTAAAATCACATCATACTGAGCCTTGATTTAGTGACTTTGCACCTGCCCTTTACCTGAAGGAAAAAAATTCTCTTCCATGTCCAAATGACAAATCCTGGATATTTTTAGGGCTCAGTTTATATATTACCCCCAAAAAGTCCTCGGTAAGATTACCTTGACCTTGCCTCTTAAAAGTTAAGCAGAAATAATCTATCTTTTATGCCGTGACTCTCACTTTCATATATGTAGTGCATTTGAGGATGTATTACTATTATTTGTGCAATGTCTCCTACCCACCCACTCACCCTTTACTATGAAACTGTAAGCTCCTTTTTTTTAAACAAAGGTATTCATTGGCATACAGGTGTTTAACAAATGACAAAATATATTTTATTGAAGCTTAAAAGTTATTATGTTTTACCTCTTTTAGGGACAAATTAAAATTAACATAAGAGGCTTACTTGTCTCTATTGAAAATAAGAGAAGAGACTTCTCTTCTCTTATCTTCCAGCATTTACTTTAAGAAAATTATAAGTACTTTCTCCTCTCTTTAAAATATGTACAAATTTTTTTTTGTCTGAAAACTAGACAGCCCTTTTGTGATTTAAGAATGCCTTTCTTGAAGATTCAGGAACCATTCATTCAGTATGTAAACAAGGGAGATAGGGCCTCTAGGCCTAGTCTCTGTGGAAAGGTCAGAGTTTAACTTCAGTGCACCCCTTCATCCAAATTGCACAACTACCTCCTCATAAAGATATCAGAAGTTTGTTTTTCCTCTGGATAAAGCCAATCAGCTAGCACAAATGGTCACTTTAATTACCAGGTGAATCTAGAATAAATTATGTGTGACAAACGGTGCTGTCAAGTTCTCCACTTGAGAACTAGTTTTTGTTCACCTTAAGAATATCTATGGGCCAAGAGCGGTGGCTCACGCCTGTAATCCCAGCACTTTGGGAGCCGAGGCAGATGGATTACAAGGTCAGGAGATGGAGACTGTCCTGGCTAACACGGTGAAAACCCGTCTCTACCAAAAATACAAAAAATTAGCTAGACGTGGCGGCATGCGCCTGTAGTCCCAGCTGCTGGGGAGGCTGAGGCGGGAGAATGGCGTGAACCCAGGAGGCGGAGCTTGCCGTGAGCCGAGATCGTGCCACTGC
>NW_012101263.1:168159-197097 GCF_000951045.1 Mandrillus leucophaeus | reverse complement strand
GTAGTGGAAAATAGATATCTTTTACAATATGAATCACAAACACAAATACTTAAGGTTGCCAGTCCATTTACTTTAAAATGGAAATTTGTACTTTTTAAAGATAAGTTGGAGAGCAACTTAGGTGAATTTATGTGTGTAAATTGTGGCCCAACACAAACTCTTAAACTTTCTGAAAACATTACAATATTTATGCTTTTTATTTATTTATTTTTAGCTCATTAGTGTTAATAACATCATTAGTGTTATTGTATTTTATGTGTGGCCCAAGACAATCCTTCTTTCAATATGGCGCAGGGAAACCAAAAGATTGGATATCCCTGTATAAAATATAGTTTGTATGTATGGTGGTTAATATTGAATGTCAACTTGATTGGATTGAATTCAATCCAACTTGATTGGATTTCAAACTGTTGTTTCTTGATGTGTCTGGGAGGGTGTTGTCAAAGGAGATTAAAATTGGAGTCAGTGGACTGGGAGATGCAGACCCACCCTCAATCTGGGTGAACACCATCTAATTAGCTACCGGAGTTGCTAAAACAAAGCAGGTAGAAGAAGGTGGAAGAAGAACTTGCTGAGTCTTCCAGCCCTCATCTTTCTCCCGTGCTGGATGCTTCCTGCCCCGGAACACTAGACTCCAAGTTCTTCAGTTTTTAAACTCTTGAACTTACACTAGTGGTTTGCCAGGGGCTCTCGGGTTTTTGGCAACAGACTGTAGGCAGCACTGTCAGCTCCCCTACTTTTGAGGCCTTGGGACTCAAACTGACTCACTACTGAATTCCTTGTTCCATAACTTTCAGATGGCCTATCATGGCAAGTTCATTATATTAGACCTTTGTATCATGGAAAGGGCAGTGGTGTGTCATCATTGGAATAGGCAGTTACTCTGGATATGGGTTTGCCTATCCTGAACACACTGTTTCTGACAAGACGACCATCCATGCATTCATGGAATGCCTTATCTGCTATCATGGTATTCCAGGCAGCATTGCCTATAACCAAGGCACTCACTCTACAGCTGAAGAAGTGCAGTAGTGGGCTCATGCTCATGGAATTCACTGATCTTACCATGTTCCCCATCATCCTGAAGCAGCTGGATTGACAGAACAATGGAATAGCCTTTTGAAGTCACAATTACAATGTCCACTAGGTGACAATATTTTGTAGGGCTAGGGCAAAGTTCTCCAGGAATCTGTATATGCTCTGAATCAGCACATAATACATGGTTCTGTTTCTCCCATATCCAGGACTCATGGGCCCTGGAATCAAGGGGTGGAAGTTGAAGTGGCACCACTTACCATCACCCCCAGTGGACCCACTAGCAAAATTCTTGCTTTCTCTTCCAGTGACATTATGTTCTTCCGGCCTACAGGTCTTAGTTCCTAAAGGAGGAATGCTGTCACCAGGAGACACAAAAATGGTTTCATTAAACTGGAAGTTAAGATTGTCACTTGGTCACTTTTGGCTCCTCCTACCTCTAAGACAATAGGCTAAGAAGAGAGTAACAGCGTTTGCTGGGGTGACTGACCTGGATTATCAAGAAGAAATCAGTCTACTACTCCACAATGGAGGTAAGAAAGAGTATGTCTGGAATATAGGAAATCCCTTAGGGTGTCTCTTAGTATTACCATGCCCCTGTAATTAAGGTCAATGGGAAACTACAATAACCCAATCCAGGCAGGACTACAAATCGCTCATACCCTTAGGAAATGGAGGTTTGGGTCACTCTACCAAGTGAAAAACCATTACCCATTTAGGCAGTTGCTGAAGACAAAGGGAATACAGAATGGATAGTAAAAGAAGGTAGTCATCAATACTAGCTATGACCATGTGACCAGTTGCAGAAATGAGAACTGTAATTGTCAAGAATATTTCTTCTTATTTTGTTAAGAATATGTTTGCTCATGTATACTCTTGCACTAAGAAAATATCTTCATTTTATTTCATGCCTTTTTCCTTTATTATGTGACATAAGATTTATTAACTTCATGTCAGCATTTAAGTATTGTTAACTTTATGTAATATCATTTAAGTTAAAGATTAGTGTGCTTCCAGTTGTATGAAGGACAGCTGTACCATGTTAGAAGAAATTATGTCTTTATTACTTCTTTATTTGAAGATTATGTATGATTTCAGGAGATGTGTATGGGTTCAAGTTGACAAGGGCTGGATCTGTGATGGTTAATACTGAGTGTTGAGCTGATTGGATTGAGGATGCAAAGTATTGTTTCTGGATGTGTCTGTGAGGGTGTTGCCAAAGAAGATTAACATTGGAGTGAGTGGACTGGGAGAGACATACCCACCTTCAATCTGGGTGGGCACCATCTAATCAGTTGCCAGGGCAGCCAGAATAAAGCAGGCAGAAGAAGGTGGAAGAACTTGCTGAGTCTTCCAACCTTCATCTTTCTCCCGTGCTGGGTGCTTCCCACCCTGGAACATCACATTCCAAATTCTTCAGATTTTGGACTCTTGGAGTTACACTGGTGGTTTTCTAGGGGCTCTCGGGCCTTTGGACACAGACTGTAGGCTGCACTGTCGGCTTCCCCACTTTTGAGGTCTTGGAACTGGGACTGACCCACTACTGGCATCCTTGCTCCTCAACTTGCAGATGGCCTATCGTGGGACTTTATCTTGTGATTGTGTGAGTCAGTTCTCCGTAATAAACTCTCTTTCATGTTTACCTATATCCTATTTGTTCTATTCATCTGGAGAACCCTGACAGTATGTATATTAAAAATTATATATGAACTATTCATTTATAACATATATATGTTTTCCGGTACTTTCCAGAGTAGAGGAAAAAACCTCTATCCTGTTTTGCCATCAGTTCTACCACTTATGCCTATTATACCTAAATAATTCTTTAAAATGTCTCATCTTCTTATAGTATTTTTTCTTGTTGCATAGTATTTGGCAGAAACTAACCTCATTAATTTTACCTATACTATATCAAAGTGATTTCAAATTTTACATGGATTTATTTATTTATTTTTAATTGTATTTTTTTAAATAAAAATATTCTCCCTACTGTGTGTGTGTGTGTATTTTAAAACCACATACACAAGTTAGGTTATCTAAATTTCATTACTTGTTTTTGCTTAACTATAGCTGAAATATATATGCATGTATAGGTGTATGTGTATATATATTTCATTTTACATATCACTATGGGAACGTATAGTGCTAAGAGCTTAATGTCCTACTATATATTTACTACACAAATATGAACAGAGCAAAAATATTTTAGTATTTTCTTTTTAAGGTTTACTTTCTTAAAAAAAAAAACACAATCTAACTCGTTTGTTGCATGCATATCTCAGAAACAAATTATATTAGATTTTTAGAAAGATTAAGCAAAAAAATAAAATATAGTCATGTGCCACAAAATGATGTTTTGGTAAACAATAGACCACATATATGACTATGGGCTCATGAAATTATAATGGATCTCAAAAATCCTTGACACTTAGTGAAATCACAGCAGTCTTAATGTTTTATCACACAATACATTACTCACATGTTTATAGTGATGCTGGTGTAAACAAACTTTCTGTACGCCAATCACATAAAAACATAGCACATACAATGATGTACAGTACATACTATTTGATGATAATACTAAAACTACTGTGACACTGGTTAATTCACTTATTACACTACACTTTTAATCATTATTTTAGAGAGTACTCTCCAAGAGAATAGAGTACCACCAGCCTAGGAAAAGATCAAAATTTGAAATTTAAGGTATAGTTTCTACTGTATGCATATCATCTTTGTACCAGCAAAAAACTGAAAAATGGTAAGTCAAACTGTTGCAAGTTGGTGACTGTAAGCATGTGTATTTCTGTGCATAAAAATATATGCATAGGATACTTACATGTATATAGACATGTAAAATTTTTTTCTAATAATGATCAAAATCTGGGCTAGAAATCATATCTCCTGGGTGTCATTTTCACCATTTGAAAATTGAGTAATTGAAAATTATCAAATATTTGTGTATGTAAATATCTTTTTTTCTTAATTTTTGCCATATGTATAAATACATAGGTATGTATATATTTTTAAATGAGGTAAATTTTACAGAGTGGAATGCAGGGATATTAAGTGAAAAATTTGACAAGTTTTAACAGAGATTTCCATTCTCAAACCCAACTCCCAAAAAGACAGAGATTATTTTCACTTTTTCAGAAAATTCCCTTTACCCCTCTGGTCTCTTCTATAAGCATTCCTCCTGTAAGTAACAAATGTTATGCATTGTCTCAACATAAATTAGTCAGTTCTTACATTTCACATGAGTAAAATTTTTTGTGTCTGACTTCTTTCACTGAGCCTGATGTTTTAGAGATCCATCTATGTTGTTTGCAAAATTGTAATTGCCTGATGGTTCCTTCCCTGCCCACTGCACAGAAATAATTAATTCACTGAGATCATGACATTGTAGTAAAAAAAGAGTTTACTTGACATAAGGCTGGTCACGGGGAAGACAGATTTACTACTCAAATCAATCTCTCTAAAGACTCTGAGGTTAGGGTTTTTAAAGGACAGTTTGTTGGGCATGGGACTAGGGAATAGGGAATGTTGATTGGTTGAGGATGAAATTATAGGGGTGTAAAAAACAGTCCTTGTGTGCTGCCTCAGACTCTAGGTGGGCCACTGAGCCAGCTGAATCAGTCCTGGGTCTGTGGAATCAGCCAGTGGTCAAAAATGCAAAAGTCTGAAAAGACATCTGAAAATGCCAATCTTAGGTTCTACAATAGTGTTATCTACAGCATTAACGGGGGAAGTTACAAATCTCATGACTTCTGGAACAATGGCTGATTATCATTTAACAAAGCCTACATTTTATCAGAATTCAGATCCCTCTCATAACCCTAACCTTGTGGCCTTTCATTAGTTTTACAATGAAATTTTAATGAAATTTACAATGAAATTTGGGAAGGACTATTATCATCCTTTGTTTCAGGTTAAACTATAAACTAAATTATCTAAAATTTAGCTCAGCCTATGCCCAGTAATAAACAAGGATATCTTGGAGGTTGGCCTCAAGATGGAGTCAACTATGTCACATTTCTTTTACTGTCATAAATTTGCAGAGGCCGTTTCAAAATCAGTAGTACTTTCTTTATTATTGCTAACTGGTATATTATTCTAAATTTAAAAACTTTATTTACCCAATTTCCCATTAAAATGTATAGATTTTGTCACTTATAAATAGAGGTGAATAAATAGTTGCTACAGTTTTGAACAAGTATCTTTCGAACCTATGTTTCTGTTAGCTTTGGGTAAAGTCCTAGGAGAGGAATTGCTAGACCATTGATATTTATCTAACTTACAAGAAACTACTATTTTCCAAAGTGGTTGTACCATATTACACACCCATCAGAAATATCTGAAATTTACAGTTGTTCCATATGGTCACCAACATTTTATGTTGATAATCTCTTTAATCATAGTAATTCTAGAGACAGTAAAGTGGTATCACCTGATTTAATTTGCATATATCTGATATTGAGCCCCTCTTCACATGCATTTGGTTATTGAAATGCATGCTTTTGTGAAGTTCCTATTATAAATTTAGATGGTCAATAACTTATATTTATATTTCTTGTATAAGTTGAGTCTAATTTACTGGCATAAAGTTGCTTAAATATTTTCTTTTTATTTATAATACATATGAAATCTGCAATGATATCACTTCATTCATTCCTGAAATTCAAAATATATTTTCTCCTTTCTTTTGATTAATATTAAATCTTTAGCAATTTTATTAATCTTTTCAAATGACTGACTTAGACTACTTTAATTTTCTCTATTATTCATTTTCTATTTTATTGAGTTCATCTCTTATCTTTATCATTTACTTCTATATACATTGTTTGTGTCTAATTTGACCTTATTTTGTCATCTCCTTACGTTTGGTCTTTGACGTGGGGTCAAAATCATACAACATTTTTTAGTAAATTCCCTTTTATGAATATGTTCATGATATAGACCATCTATGATAGGCTTGGACTTTCTGACTTGTCCTAGACATCTTTCTTTTCAAACAACTGTTTATTTTACTTTAGGATAGAAAATAAGTTAAATATGTAAAAACAAATCACTTATTTTAAATTTTTGTACTTTTTATGACAAACGTTTGAAGCTGTAAATTTCTTTCAAGTTACTGTTTTGTTTGACTCCACAATTATATTTGTTTGGCTTCAAGTATTTTCTAATTTGCCCTTTGATCAATGGATTAATTAATGTGTTGTTGAATTTTCATATATGTAGTGATTTTTTATATATCTTTATTGATTTCCAGTTTAATTCAGTTTTGGTCAGAGACCACATTCTGTAAGATTTTAATAATTTCAAAGTCATTGAGACTTACTTTATGGCCCAGAATATTTTATGTACATTTGTAAACAGTGGCAAATCCATAAGCCTCTGCAACACTTGATTCTTGCCTCCTCAAAGAAAATAATTCCTCTGAGGGACATAAGGCAGAGTCAGAGCCCAAGGCAAGTTTTAAAGAATGAGTGAAAATTTATTACAAACTTTTACAGTAAGGACAAAAGGAAGTAAAGTTCACTTTGAAGAGGCCCAAGCAGGTGACATGAGAGAATCAAGTGCACTGTTCGGCTTTTGACTTGGAATCAAAATTGTACAACACTTTTTAATAAATTCCCTTTCATTAATATTTTCACAGTGTAGATGCTCTGTTGCATGCTTGAACATTCTGACTTGTCTTAAACATCTCTCTTTTCAAACAACTGTTTATTTTACTTACTTTAGGACAGGAATTTACCAAGTAAGATGTTTTTCTGTATAAAGTCTCTTTTTGGTACCCTTTCTTATCAAAAATACCTTTTTACCTTTATTACCTTTGAATTATACAAAAGTAATTATAGAATTAATTTAGAAAGTTACAGTTTGTTGCTATGTGAGTACTGTGAAGGGGGAGTAGATAAGGATAAGTTATCTGCATACTGCAGAAATTATCCCCAATCAAGAGATTGCTCAGTTAGATTTTATTGCTAGGGCTTGTCTGAATATGTGTGAACTATTTTTAAACCCCTGAGGTAGGACTCTCCAGTTTGAAGTTATTGGTTAAAGACTTAAGTAACTTTCCCAGGAGAAATAGGGTTATATTAGGGAAAGATGAATTCAGAGGTTGAGTAATATTAAGCAGACACCCATCCCAAAGTGTTGTAGGGTATTTAGGCATTACCAGGGACTGGTAGGAGAATGGTATTTGGTCCCCTAAGCAGTATAAAGGAGTGTGATTTTTTTTGTTTTTTTTTTTGAGTTAGAGAGTGACATTTGCCCCAATCACCAGACATGATTTGGAAGAAAGCTGCTTAGAGAAGGAGATTAGCACAGAATAGGCAGCTCTTAACCTAAAAAGGGAAATGTATAATTTTACTTTCCACCTCTAGGGTTGCCCTTGGTTTTGTCCTGTTAATGGCAGTGTTTGATTTAGAAGCAAGCCAAAGCAGGAAGTCCCTTCAGTTCAAGGCCATTAGGAGTTGTGATTCTATCCCAGGGGCCTTCAACCCTCGGGGCAGTCCCACTTCCAATTGCTGTGCTTGTAGCAGAGGGGGCAAGCTGTGCAGGGCTTTTTGCCATTTATCCCATTGGGACAGTTTGTCCTCCAGTGGCCTGGCTTCCCATACTAATGGCTGTTACCTGAAGGAGTGTTCTCAGGGCAACCTGGAGGGTTCTGGCAATCTTGTAAAGCAGCCAGTCAGGGAGTCTGCCTCTTGTCCCTATGTTTCTCTTTCTCCTTAGCCCTGCCCTCCTTGTCCTGATCTCAGTTAAATAACTGAGGAGCTTAATTTGAGAATTTCCTGTATAGGGGCACTGGGTTCTGAGACTGACTTTTGTAATTTTCTCCCAGTTCATTTTTAGGCCAAACCGTATTACAAAGAAATCCTAGCTTTTTGTTTTAAAGTTGCAGGAAACTGGCCAGGTGCAGTGGCTCACGCCTGTAATCTCAGCACTTTGGGAGGCCGAGGCGGGCAAATCACGAGGTCAGGAGATCGAGACCATCCTGGCTAACACAATGAAACCCCGTCTCTAATAAAAATACAAAAAATTAGCCGGGCGTGGTGGCGGGCACCTGTGGTCCCAGATACTTGGGAGGCTGAGGCAGGAGAATGGCATGAACCTGGGAGGCGGAGCTTGCAGTGAGCCGAGATCTCACCACTGCACTCCAGCCTAGGTGACAGAGTGAGACTCCGTCTCAAAAAAAAAAAAAAAAAGTTTCAGGAAACTGAACTTTTCCAAGTTTTTGAGGATGCATCAAAGGGGTATGTTGTGTGGTATGAAGATGTGATTGCTCACCTGTGAAGACAGAACAGAGGAGAAATAAAAAGAAAAGAGAAGGTGTCCCCTCTTATTTCCCTGTTATTCTTTCCTGAACAGGGTGTCCCCATTCACCCTTAGGGTTCTGGAATGAACCAATCTCATTAGGCACCCTTAAGTTTGCTCCTATCTCATCAAGATTACCTGCTAGAGAAAAAGAGGTGATAGTGGAGTAAACAGGGAGCCCCCTATTCATCCTGGGGGTTTGAGAATGAACCGGTCCTACCAGGTACCCCAACCTTGCCTGCATCTCTGTTCTGATAGTAATCTATTCTGTGCCTGTAGCCTAGGATCAGCCTTCATCTCTGTCCAAAGCATACTTTTGTCTCTTGTCCTGTGGCCTTGGGCCAGCCCACATCCTTGTCTCCAGGACTTAGAGTGACTCTCGCTTGAAGCATTCTAGCAACAAAATGATTACCTCTTTTCTCAGATTACCACATCTCATGTTCTCTAAGTAGATGAGAAGCCTGTTTTTCAGCTAACTGCCACAAGAAACTGGACTTCTCTCCCTTCGAATATGACCTTGAAGGTCTTGATGCATATTGAGAAGGGCTTGGAAGTGATTCGAGAAAAAGAGAAAAAATTCTATTTTGGCTTCCTCTTTCTCCTGGGGTAACATGCAGAACAAATGCTTAAACAGACAGGAAAATCTCCCTGTTGTAGAAGGAAGTGGGAGGAAGTGAGGGGAATATTTGGAAAGCCTTCATATGCTCTCAAAAAATGGCAACCCTTTTATTTGAAAGTGCAATGTTTATTTGCCCTCTTGACATAAAGGACGAACCTCTGGAACACTCAGGGCCTTGGATAAGGGTTCACAAATAGCAAAGGAACAAATTTTCTTCCTCACAAAGGGATGCTAATTCAAAAAAAAAAAAAAAAAAACACAACTAGTTGATGGTTGCTTAAAGGGCCACAGAATGAGGTCTCATGCAGACAGAAAAAATGCTTCAAAACCCATCAGAAAATTCAACCCTGGAGCGTAACAGAGATGAAAAGCTTATTGTAAGTCATAAGGAGCTGGCAGAATCGGGCTTCTGATTAGCGTCTGTCCTGGTAATGAGCCAACAGACATCTGCAAGGGAGCCCATTTCTTTGCTGCCATGCAAAGCAGCAAGTGCCACAGGTGCACGGATAACAAACAGTGAATGTGTATTTAAGGCAGACAAGGAAGTAACCTGGTATGAAAAGTGAAAGCAGAGAAAAGGCACACGTGCCCATGAGGTAGTGTCCAGCAGTGTGCAAGACCATTTCGGGTTACATACAGAAACAAACAGGAGGGTAGGCAGTGCAGGTTTTGGGGAAAGAACCAAATGCAGTTGAAAAAGCAGAGGAAAACCTAGGCATTGCATGGTCTTAGGCTCCCTTGATTTTACCATGGGGCAGGCTGTCCTCACGTGCAGTGATGCATGAGCAGTGTGTCTACTGAAGCTGTGTGCATGCTTATTAGAGGTATTTTTTCACTTACCAGGCAAGTGTTCCTAGAGGAAGGTAATTTGCCAGTTAAACTGCCATTTTGCCTCTCAGTCCACATGCTTGAGCCCACTCAACTCCTGAGATCTCTTTAGGAACCGGCTGATCACCAGCTTCAGGTGTTTTCTATTTGTTGGGAGAGTGCCTTTTCCTGGCACCAGCTGTGACTATTAGTTTAGAGAGAGAGTTTAACAATTTCCTGACCATCACCTGATGGTCGTCTGATATTCCTTTGCAGGGGCACTCTCCTGCCTTGCTCATATCTGCCTGGCTACCTCCTCTCACACACTGAAAAGAAATTCCTGTTGGATCTTTCTGTTTCTGTCAAACTTCATTTTATGCCTTGTTAGGGAAGGCCTATTTTACTTTATATATTGGACTTAGATTGTGGTAATTACTCTAGGTGCTTTATTTGCTCTAAAGGCTTGCCCTTTCTGGGATCTCACCAAGGACTCAGTGAGGTTTCTTCACTCTGGATGGATCATAAATCTAATGTTTCACCATACTACACAATCTTTCCTAGCCCCATTCATCTTTTAGTTTTGTAGCAGGTAATCTTGTAAAGTGTGACCATAAGTTGATAAGACCTTGGTTAAACACCTGTGGTGAATCTTCTTTCAGACTCCCTTCTACCACACAATTCTTCCTTTTCAGAACAACTGTCTTTAAAATTCTTGTCAATTTAGCAGTCTGCAACTCCAGTATTTGTATTCTCTGCTCAGTGAAACCACAGTTCTGACTGGATTTCATCTTCATGAACATTTGCATAAAAATGTCTCCAGGTAGAAACGTCTTGATATCATGGCACTGCCCTCATGTGTTTCTCTTCTTTTCAGTATTATAAGCATGAGTGGTCTGTTGGTCAGGGCCTAAAAACTGTTACCTGATATATTTTGTCCAATTTTATCATAGTTTTTGATGAAAGGATAAATCGGGTTTCAGTTGATCTGTTATAGCTGGAAGTAAAAATCCAACTACAGTCAAGTGCAGTGGCTCATGACTGTAATCCCAGCACTTTGGGAGGCCGAGGTGGGCGGATCCCTTGAGGTCAGGGTTTTGAGACCAGTCTGGCCAATATGGTGAAACTCCGTCTCTACTAAAAACATAAAAATTAGCTGGGCATGGTGGTGCACACCTATAATCTAAGCAACTTGGGAGGCTGAGGCAGAAGAATCACTTGAACCCGGGAGGCAGAGGTTGCAGTGAGCCGAGATCTCACCATTACACTCCAGCCAGGGTGACACAGCAAGACTCTCACAAACTAATAATAATAGTAATAGTAATAATAATAATAAATACAATAAAATAAAATACAACTACACCTTTGGAATATAGTTGAGGAAACACAGAATAATCAAATTGCTATCTCTTTTATTATAGGATTTGACGTTATATAATAATAAAGCTATGTGTGGCCCTTTAGTAGGAAAGAAGTAGATACGATTATGGACAGTCAGGTAATCCTTATGAGCACAATTTTCCCACTCTGTAAAACACAGATCCTAATACAAATGTTTCAAATATATTACCAGTTTTTAATAAAATAACATTTGTAAAGTATCTGTCATATTGGAAGTACATAGATTTTAATATTTTCTCTAATTTAAAAAGTATATAAATATAAGTGATTACAAATATTGAAAAGATTAGTTGCACAGATGTCTCTGTTTTCCCTCAGATTTATTATTTTTGTTTAATTTCACCAAAAATTATCCGTTGGTTATGAGCACAAGAAATTAAAACTGATGAAACTGAGCAGCTTCCTCATCACGGTGGTCATGTGGCCCTGAAAGTATTTTCAAAACAGGGTTATGTGTCAACCAATATAATCTCCTTTTCATTTTTTAAAATCTCTCTCTCTAATTCAATGTTACACATTTATTAGTCCTTGAAAACCCAGTCATTCTACTTGCGTCATTTTTTTTTCTGCTTCACATACATTTCAAAGTTTTCCTTGTACCACTCAATCATCAATGCTACTCTGCAAATTTATTTCTTAGCCGAACACTTTGGAAATTGTGTACAGCTCCTTAGTGTGTTTTTTATATAGCAAAGAGCATAATCTGCATCCATGCCCTTTTATTCAAAACATTTAATCCTAGAAATCTTTGGTTTTCTTGACCTCCTTCCCTTTGTTCTCCTTCCCTGTAATCTTTTCAAATAAATCCTTTTTCCATTCTTTTCATTTTATAAGTCTATAAGCACATTATCTTGAGAAAATTTTAGTGTCCTTTAAAGTAACTTTACTCTCTTTTTAACTCTCATAATTTTCAAAGAAGGAATCAAAGAGGGAGATAAACAAGGATTTGCTTCACTTTGTATTTAGTAAGTGAGGTACACTATAGGTAGTAACACTAAATGCCTGATTGGTAGTTTGGTTGTCAGAGGAAGACAGGGCTAAGGGGCACTTTATCAGAGCATCTGTAACACTCCGTCAATGGGAATTATTTCATAACATTTCAGCAAGAATTTTTATCAACTCAGTAAAAGATACATTTAATAGAAAAGCAAGAAAGAATGGCTGGTTAAATAAAAAGCCATGTGACTATTATTGCCTATTTTTGGCCTTCTGGTTAGCGCCTGATGTTCACTGTTTACCTAACTCATAAAAAGTAGAGGGATTCTTGACCTGCTACGTCCACATTTGTTGGGCATCAGTATGAATTACAGTCATTCTATATCCTGCTTGTCAGAAGTAGTCTTAACCTAGAGCCTCCTGATGCAATTCCAATTTTGAAGACAGATTTTTTGTTTGTTATTGTAGGTTGTGTTTTTTGTTTTTTTTTTTTTGTTTCTTTTGAAAGAACCAAACTGAGAGGAAAAGAAAAAAAAATCTTAATATAGAGAATAGTAGTCTCAATTTATAGGTTTTCTTTATATTACTTAATAAATAAGTATACTCAAAGTGTATTAAATGTGTTCAAGAATTGTTTTATTATTATAGTAGATAGGAAACCAGAACTGACTGCCCATAGAGATGTTATAAAATAAATACGATGGAAACATATTATTAACTGCTGGCCAAATACCTTTGCTTGGGGAAGGCTATGCAACTAAGGCGTACCTCTCTTTTATAAAAAGGGAGATTAGTGAAAACTGAGGGTTGTTAAATAGATCTTAGTGACAAAGTGAGAATCTTCTCATGATGCAATCAGAAAGATTGAAGCCAAATTGAAAAGAAAATCATTTTCTCCCCATGTAATACAAGGTAATTTAAAGCTGTGTCTTTAATACTTAAAATCATCTCTATACCAATAGTAGTACATGTCACGCATATTTTGGAGATTGGCAGAAGAAAAACCCTCTTAATCTTAGCATATAGATATATCATAGCTGTTTTAAAGTCCCCTGCATTTTTCATCTTTTCTAATCATTGAACACAAAACATTATTCACTTAATATGGAGGGCTAATAAAAATGTCAGTATCCCTTGAAATATTTACTAATTATGGTCACTATCAGTCATTTTTTTTTCTTGTATTTATGGTTTCTATCATGGTAAATAACTATATTTAGTTTTAAGAGTCCTAAAAAATTAATCATGTTTAATCAGTATGAGAGGTCTGAACAAATTGCAATCTTGTCCAGAACTAAAGCAAATATCTAACTAGGGAGAACAGCAAATGTTTTAAAGAGTCAAGTTTTTAAAAGAGAAACTAGTCCACAGTCACATAGCTCACATTCATTTTCTTTAACTGAGTCTCTTAGTAAATCTGTAGCTTCCTGAAGGCAATTCTGATTGTCCTGAATATTTATATTATGCTACGAAAGTCATATTTATACGCATACACAGACACTCACACATCCTCACCCACACTTACACAAATACACAAATAGAGCCATGGGCAGAGTCCAAACTACATCAGAAGGGAAACAGGAGACTGAAAACAGAAAATAGACACAAAGTGAGAAGAAAAGATGTTTCACAGCCTAAGGACTTAAATTTAAAAAAAAAAAAAATCTCTGAAGTCACAATTCCAATAGAGCCCACAGAAACCCTCTTTCCTTGCAATACTGTTTATTACAGCACACGTTTTTCTCTTAGGTCCACTGCAATAGACAAGGCCTTCAGCATACTCAGAAACATCTCAATTTCTGAAAACAGGCTCAGGCTCAAATTCAGACTTGCTTATGGACAGAAACTCACAATATGATTTGAAAAGTATTCTGAAAAAGTCCTTTACCCACAATAAATATCGATCATTTCTTATGCATGTGTATGCAGATTTTTGCAAGATATTTCAATCTGGAAGGCAACTCTTTAAATTTATCTACCTAGTAAACTCCTACTTAGCTTTAATGCCAGTCCAACTATTTCCCTTATAATAATCTTTAAGCTTAAACTTGTTTTGCTTGTGCTCACACATCCCTATTCTTTAGGCTTTGTTACTTTTATGTATTTTACTTCATTGCCTCCCTCACTAACCTAGATTTTGAATCAGCTCCTGATAGTTTCAAGTATCAGCTTGGCTTTTTAATTAGTTCAGAGACTTAAGGAAGGCTCAAAAATATTTTAAACTTATCTTTTAAAAGTGTAATACCTTAAATTAAAATAAATTAAACAAAATAAAATAAAAATATTATGATCTGTATTTTTCTGATATTTAAATAAACATATATTACATATATATGTGTGTATATATATAAAAAAATACATATATAAAATGTCCAGCACATACTTGAAAATCAAAACATGATGGTGAGTAGTGTTATTATTTTTTGTAACTTTACTATAGAAAAAAGTTCAAATCATATTCTTTTTTTTTTTTGAGAGGGACTCTCGCTCTGTTGCCCAGGCTGGAATGTAGTGTCGAGATCTCGGCTCACTGCAAGCTCTGCCTCCCGAGATCATGCCATTCTCCTGCCTCAGCCTCCCGAGTAGCTGGGATTACAGGCGCCCGCCAACACGCCTGGCTAATTTTTTTGTTTGTTTGTTTGTTTTTGTATTTTAAGGAGAGACGGGCTTTCACCGTGTTAGCCAGGATGTTCTCGATCTCCTGACCTCATGATCCGCCCATCTCAGCCTCCCAAAGTGCTGGGATTACAGGAGTGAGCCACTGCGCCCAGACTCAAATCTTATTCTTAAGAGCTGTAAAAGAAGTGTGTACTATGCTTTTATATATATAACATAGGTTATGTATCTTGCTATGCTTTAAATATTCATGTCCCTCCAAAATTTATGTTTTGAAACTTACACACCAAGGTGATGGAATTAGAAAGTGGGACTTTTGGGAGATGATTAGGTCATGAAGGCTCTGTCTTCATGAATAAGATGAATATGCTTATCAAAGGGGCTGCAAAGTCATGCATGGTTCATCCAAGTATGTAAATGGCTTGCAGACCCACTGTTTGATCATATACTTACTAGATATGTTTGATATATTCCATTTCCTTAGTATATTCTTCTTTACATTACGTTCATAGATCCTTTTGTATGAGTTTCTTTATTAATCTACTTTAGCAGCTTACAATATGACTGTAATTTTGCATATTTAATTATTATAATTAAGTTCTGGAGCTATGATTATCTAGATTAGCATCAGTCTCACTCTTTTCTCTCAGTATCTGTCTTCCTTCACCCTTAATCAAGAATATCTGGGTCTTATTCAGTTTGAAAGAGTTTAGACCTGCTTCCAAACACTAGATACACATAAAAATAGAAAATGAATTTATCCACAGTATTAAACTTTTTTCCTGGAAAGAAGTGTATATTGACAAAAATATAATCAGATTATTAAAGCAAGAAGACAAGAGATAAAAATATTCAACACTAAGTGTTTTTTGACTTCCAAAATAAATACAATTGAAACGCAATTCCCTTCTTTTTTTCTGTATCACTCCCGTTGTTACCAACTGATATTTGCTTGCTTGCACAAACCAGAGAAGTTGTGTATGTTACTGCAAATCAAGCAGCTATGCCAATGTTAGGTAACATTTTGTCTTCATCTTTCAGAGAAGGATGCGAGAATGTCACCCATATATAAATAAGTACCTTTATAGATAAACATAAGCATATAAAACATTTTATTTCCATTCCTGAACACAATGCCTGGAAGGTTTTAAGTGCTAATTAAGCTATATAAATATTTCTTAATTTATTCTATATCTATTTCCTTGTATTTTAATAGGTAATACGTTCAATCAATTTTAGCTATATTCTCAACTCAAATTTATAAAACATACACTTCTTTCCAGAAACTATCTTAAGTACTTTACATATATTTTCTCCTGTTATCTGTATATCAATTCTATGAAGTGAATATTATCTCCATTTAACAGGAAACTGAATCTTAAAAGGTATACCTGAATTGCTCATAATATCTAATGGAACCAGGATTTGAATTCATTTCTCTCTACATCTGGAAGCAAAATTATTAGCCAGCATGCTAATAATACCAACTCTCTGCTAATTAAAATGCAAATATTCCTGGATTAATAACACAATAAATCCTGTAACATTAATGTAAAATGTGTTTCGTAGATAATTTTCCTCTAATGTAACAAATTATACATTAGAAAGACATGATATGAAAGCAAAGGATGCATTTAAATATTAGAACAGGTGATACAGGGGAGGAAGTGTGCTACACTCAGCCAATCTGACCTTTATTTTCTACTTCATTATTCTGCTTTGCCTAAGATATTAATATTCAATCAGTTTAGAAATTAACATATTTAGAAAAGAAGTACTTTTAGTTTTATTGTATGACATGCATCTGACACATAAACACAGATACAAGAATGTGTCAAGCTTGCATGCAGACATAGTATAGAGGAATTAAAGTGTTATAGATTACTAGTTTTAATCTGTTTTTTTTCTAACAGTTTTGCATTATATAAAATAAGAAAATTTAAAATTCTGATGGAATATTTTTCATCCAAATTATATAGGAAATATTAAGATAAAATTGTATAAATCTAGTATATTTGATTTCTACCAGTTAATTTATATATCTAGAGATCAATCTGTATTTAACTGGAAGCCCTCCACACCAGAGGCCACCAAGGATTATACATGCATTTTAACTTTTTAAAAATGGAATTTGAAAATCACTCAAGGTTGTTTATATCATGTAATACATGTTTGCAATAACAAACTAACAATGGGAGAGAAGAGCATAAGTGTAAAGCCACTTAATATTTTAAACAGAAAAATCAATCAGGTATAATTTTCATTAATATAGCACATAGGTACTTAAACTATTTTAGAAGTAAAAAACATTATTTATGCCCATTGCTTACATTTTCATATATACACATTGTGATGGGTTTCTATATATTTAACATTTCTCCCAGTATGAAAGGACAACAGAAATAGGGCCCAATTCATAAATGTGGTTAATGCTTACAGGTAATGATACTTCAGTAAACTTTAAAATTTGAATGTTATCTGGGAACATCTTGAAAATAGGGATTCTGCCATGTCCATCTTTGAAAATTCAGTGCTTTGCAAAATGCTTGACTTATAATAGCTGGTGATGATATTCAGAATTAGGTTTCCAACTAATATTTCTTAATATTTCAACTACATTTAGACATTCATTTAAATATTTCATATTTTGCTATCACATTCAACAGTTACATGTACATAGTGTCCAACCTACCTTTGTGATGATCTAAGTAATAAATTTTAATCTCAGAATTGACTATGAGCACTTAATCTAATCTTTGATATGCAATTTATGTAGATCCTGATATTTCTGTCTTACATTGTTATCAATCTATTTATAATATAAAAATTTTCATGGCATTTAATCAAAATATTGTTACTCCTCCTTAGACACTATTAGTCACAACTTCTAACTCAGTCTGCCTGAGTTTATCAATTCAAATTTTGTAAAGTAGAATCTCTGGACGAATTCAGCATATTTTGCAAGTGCACTTCTGGACCAGTGACCAGACTCTGAATTAATTATGTATGGTTAAGATGTTTACCCTTGATCCAAAAAGGTCTGATTCAGTGGATGATGGCATCACATGGTGAAATAAATGACTGAAAAAGGACAAGAATGTGTTGATTAGTTTGTCAGCCCAGCAGACATGGAGATTAGTTTGTCAGCCCAGCAGACATTAATATAATAATTAATATAACCAAGCTTTTATATTCTTTATGTTTATTTTGTGAGACTAGGTCTCCCTCTTTTGCCCACGCTGGAGTATAGTGGTGTGATCATTGCTCACTGTAACCTCAAACTCCTGGGCTCAAGCAACCCTCTTGCCTCAACTTACTGCGAGCTAGGACTACAGGCATGCTATGGTGCAATAGCTAATTTTTCTTCTTTTTTAAAAAAATTATAACTTTTTACTGTTTTTATTTATTTATTTATTTATTTATTTATTTATTTATTTTTTTGATGGAGTCTGCTTCTGTCACCTAGGCTGGAGCGCAGTGGCGTGATCTCAGCTCACTGCAACCTTTGGCTCACTGCAACTTCCACCTCCCGGGTCCAAGCAGTTCTCATGCCTCAGCCTCCCGAGTAGCTGGGATTACAGGAGCGTGCCACTGCATCTGGCTAATTTTTGTATTTTTAGTAGAGATGACATTTCACCATGTTGGCCAGGCTGGTCTCGAACTTCTGACCTCAGGTGATCCACCCACTTTGGGCTCCCAAAGTGCTGGGATTACAGGTATGAGCCACTGCACCCGGCGTGTTTTATTCTCTGAGGATTTTACTCCAAATTTCTCTGTTGATAGGCACCTTAGGTTTGTCCTTGAAAGTACATTATTTTTCTTTGATTTCCCTCAAGACATAATAATTCTTATGAAATCATTTATCACATATTTTATGTATAGTTCTTAAGTCTGTAATTTTGGCTTCAACCATGCTCTGAAATGTTAAATCTGTTTTTCCAACCACCTACTTGCTTTATGTGCTTGAATGTCCACTAGATTTATGTACATTTGTTCAAAAACAAACATATTATTATTAATAGCCACTAAATTAATGTCCTCTTCTGGAATTGATATTTTCACTACTGGAATGACAATTCTCTTAATTGCCAAGATTTGTCCTTGGATTACCCTTTCATTCTTTTGTCCTTTATCCTCCACATTTAGTCAATTGCTGAGTACTATGTAGTCTACCTCCACATTATTTCCTGTATCACCTTTTATGTATTTTCATGTTCAGTGCGTGGGTTATGCCTTTATTATTACTCTTAGCTAGACTAAAATATTCAACAGTGTTCCACTCTACATTATGTATTACTCTCTGATTAAACCTCCCACAGAATTGTAATTTTATCAGTCTCAATTTCAGTCAAGACTCAGGACAAATAAATGGCACTCTCAAAGTTGTGAATTTTAAGGGAGTTTCATACTAAGATTTAAAAAGGTATTGGTCAAGTGAAGAAAAAACACAGGGGATAATACTATACCCAGGGGTTTATATCTCACCATTTTTTTTCCATTCTTATAGCTGAAGGAGATAAAAAAGAAATTGATTATTAGAATCTAATGATACAAAAGGCTGTGTGCAAAGGGCACCTGTCATGAGGGAGGTAGCAAGCCCAACAAGAAGGGAATCTACGTATGTAAACCACTTCACTCTCGTTCTATCCCCCAGATGGCCTGTGACAGCTTCTGATTGGGCAAACCCAACTGGAAGCCCAAAGCCAGGTGGTTGCATGAATATGGTACAGATAGGTGGGCTTCCCAGGGTAAGCAGTGGAAGGTATATTTGAAGGGGAAAGTAGAGAACAATGCAGCTACCTTAAACATCCACTAACCTGCTGTTCCCTTCTAAAAGAAGCAGAATGCATTTAAAACCTTTTCCTGAATGACCTATATCTTTGCCATTAGGCTTACTGGCCAAGCTTACCTACAGAATCAGTCGTTGCATTTTCATTACATTATCTGACTTGTTCTTTGTTGAAATACATTCTTTCTTCCCTTGTCACATCTCCTATCACCTGAAGAAATATGTAGATTTTAATCCTTGCATCACCATTTCTCATATACATTTATTTTCCACTATGTATATATAGAAGGCATAATTTTAATTTTTATCAATCCAACTTCTGTCTAATTGGACACTTACTTTTTATTCCTTTTTGCACTTTGTGGTTGGCAGAATTCTTCAGTTCCCCAAAAGACTCCACCTTACCCCGATGTGCATGCCCTGTATAATCCCCTTACTCTTAACTGTAGCAAGACCAGTGTATATGATGGAACATAATTCCTAGGATGATGCTATCTTATATGACAAAGAGATTTTTCAGATACAGTCAGTTAACTTTGATGTCATAAAAATGGAGAAACTGAGTGGACATAACATAATTAGATGTACCCTTAAAAGATACTGGACACTTTCTTAGAAAGGGGATGTAAATCATGAGAGATTATCCTGGCAGCTGGAAGGAATAGAATGCCAGGATATGGAGAGGGCCACATACAGGAACCGGTGGACAGCCTAGAGAAGGTAAACACTGATCCCCGTTGATAACCAGCAAGAAAGCAAGGACCTCTGTCTCATAACTAGAAAGAATTAAATTCTGCCAATAATTAGTGAGCTTGGAATAGGACCCTGAGCCTCCACTGTGGTGGCAGCCTTGGCCAGCATGTGGCCTTTGGGCTGATGGTACCCTGAGCCAAAGATCCAGCTAACCTATGCCCAGAATCTGACCCATGGACACCATGAAATAATACATTTTTGTTGTTTTAAACTACTGAGTTTGTGGTAATACATTACACAACAATGCAAAACTAATATATACTTCAAGCATGTAAGTATCTAACTCAACTTTCTAAACTTAAAACTTACTTGAAGGCTATGGTTGTCTTCTCCTTCTAGAAGACAGAATACCCTCTCAAATTATAATTAAAACCATGCTCTTATAACAAGTCAGTTACAGAGTGTAGGTGAAAATTTGTGTCTTATGACTTGCCACATAGAGCAGCCTTTCCACCTCCATTCTCTAATTGTTCTCCTGATGAGAACAATTAATCTAAATAGACATATGGAGACCCATTAGTTATCTAGGTGGGTTCAAAATATTAGACAATGGAGATAATCTAGACTAGATAATAGTAACTCTCTTTTCAAGGTACCAAAGGGTGGTCTGGATTTAAAAAAATAATGATATTATACATATAAAGGAGCATCAGTTTGATTTTGTTTTTTTAAAATGTAAATATTAGTTTTGCTGCTGAAAATAAATTTTTTACTAAGCAAAAAGATAGCTCAAGCTTATAAAGGATGAAAATATTAAAAAGCAGTTTTTCATTCAGAGCCCTCAAAAAAGAATGATGTTAGATTTGATAGTATTGAATGGTCAAGATAAGATGCCTCAAAAAAACACTGAATCAAGAGGAGACTTGACGGGAAAGGAAGGAGGTAGCACTTCAGAAGATGAATGATTTTAAAGAGAGCATTTTCTTCCTTTAAATGGAGTTAGAAAACAGAAGGCAGATGCTGTCTGATTATCTCAGATTCAGCTAAAGTGGGATGTCATTTGTTATTCCAATTTACAGAAACTGCACAAAGCAGTCATAACCAGAGCACATTCTCTTTCCCTGCAACACGTTAATCATCATTACATCTTTTTCTGATCACTCCAGAAAGAAAAGTTGCAGATGTTCAGGGAATGGGTCACACACAATTCTTGAGATTAGTGCTCTTTCCTGCAGATGAAGTGAACAGAAATGAAATTTTATAATTTCAAAAATCAAATTTGAAGCTGTATCTATTTTTGTGTTAATCACATTTTAGTAAGACAAATAAATATGAGGGAAATAATTCTGTCTTTTGTTTTCTACTTTTTCTCAGGGTACTTAAATTTTGAGACAAATACAATGAGACAAGTTCACTTTTGTTCTAGTATTGTCTTTGAACTCTTTAATAAAGGAATATATTAAATTTGTACTCTAATTCACTGTGGTATTTTAGGAAATCATTTTTATAACTCAGTATGATTCTGAAACCCAGGTTTACAGTTGACTTGAGAATACATTGGAAAATTAGTATATTAATTCACTTACTTTGCTTTTATATGTTATCTCTTCTCTGTTGATGCTCATTACGAAAATTGAAATTTATAAAAACATAAAGGATAGATTTGTAATGGGTGGGACAGACACTGCATTCAGAACTGAATTCTGAAATAATGTGGGACAGAAAGACAGGGAATGTGAAATGTTGGTGTATTAGTCTGTTCTCATGCTGCTGGTAAACATATACCCAAAATTGGGTAATTTATAAAGGAAAGAGGTTTAATTGGCTCAGTAACATGGTTCGGGAAGTCTCAGGAAACTTACAATCATAGCAGAAGGGGAAGGAAACACATCCTTCTTTACACGGTAGCAGGAAGGAGAATGGGTGCTGAGCAAAGGGGGAAAAGCCTGTCATAAAGTCATCAGATCTCCTGAGAACACACTCTCTATCATGAGAAGAGCAGCATGGGGGTAACAGCCCCATGATTCAATTACCTCCCACTGGGTCCCTGTCATGACACGTGGGGATTATGGGAACTAAAATAAAAGATGATATTTGGGTGAGGACACAGCCAAACCATATCAATTGGTATTTTTAGATTCAAAGGGATTAAGGGAAATTAAAAAGTTATTCATATTTGTAGGTAGAAAAATATCCCAGAAGGATAATTATCCTTTTATTACAGTCTAAATAACTTTATTTTGTTTATTTATTAAATAGAGATAGGGTCTTACTATGTTGCCAAGACTAGTCTCAAACTCCTGGCCTTAAGTGATCTTCCCACCTAGGCTTTCCAAAGTGCTGGGATTATAGGTGTGAGCTACCATGCCTGGCCCTTAAAAAATTTTATGTTAAAAATATTAAATCTCTTTGGGAATCTATTTCACTAGAGTTAATATTTATTTATTGGCTGGGCACAGTGACTTACGCCTATAATCCCAGTACTTTAGGAGGCTGAGATGGGTGGATCACGATATCAGGAGTTTGAGACCAGCCTGACCAACATGGTGAAACCCCGTCTCTACTAAAAGTACAAAAACTAGCCGGGCATTATGGTGGATGCCTGTAATCCCAGATACTCAGGAGGCTGAGGCCAGAAAATTGCTTGAACCCAGGAGGCGGAGGTTTCAGCGAGCCGAGATTGCACCACTGCATTACAGCCTGGGCAACAGAGCGAGACTCTGTCTCAAAAAATAAATAAATTAATAAATTAATTAATAAATTAATAAATTAATTAAAATAAAATGCATTTGTTTTCTTTTCTATACTTGTCTCAATATATTTATTCAAATTTAATTTCTTAACAACCATTAAAAAAACTCAGTCTTTAATAATACAAATTGAAATAATTATTTAGTTTTCTTTACAGAAATAATGTATAAGAAACAAACAACGAAAGTTTTCAGGGGTAACTTTCATGATAATTTCTTCTTAACAAACCTAGTAAGCATATTATATCTACAGCACTATATAGGCACTATGGAACAAATGAACTTCTTCCCTAGAATTGAAGGCCTAGAAGAGGAAATGCATATGTAATTTCACGGTTGTGCAAGGTAGCATAAAACAAATGCATAATTAGTTTTCAAAGAGGTGCACAATGTGATAAGGGAATAATTAACTGCAATTAAAGTTAAAAAAAGTCTTTATAAAACATTGTATAAACACATTCCAATTAAAAACATAAACAGAGATTTAAATATATTCACATATATGGACATATTGTATTATTAACTTTGCCTTTCGGCCCACAGAGAGAATGCATAATGAAGTGTCTGTTCAAAGTTGAAAGTAGCAACAGAGAGTAGAGGTCAGATTTGACCCTTCATATGTTACATCAGACTCACTTCTTCCACAACTGTCCTATAACTTAATTAAAATGAAATCAGGAATATCCTTGGAAGTATCCGAAGTACTGGAATAAATGTTAAAAACAGCCAAGTAGGTAAAAGGACAAGGAGAAAAGCCAGGTTCATCAAAAAGTAAGTGTTGTAAATGAGGCCAATGTCTGGGATGTGTTAGGAGAGATGGAATAGAAGAATATGGAAACTTGTGAAAGAAGTGACCTATATCTAATGCATCTAATGAATTTGTAGTATGATTGCCTCTAACCAGTTTTTACACTGTGTAGAAATAGTACCCAGACTATTAGAAGAAGTAAGTGGCATAACACCGCCTTTTACACACTTAGAGCATAGGAGTACTTTAAATTAAAGTGGAGCAGATAATAGCATTGTCACTGGAGAAATTAGATGTTTGTGTTTTTTGGTAAAACAAAATGAAACAGAGGTGACACAATAATCATAATTGCAAATCTAAGGAGAAAGGGAGTAGGTTGAAAGGAAGAGAACCCATCCTGAAACAAATATTATCTGATTCTCATGGGAACTAGGAGAAAATGTTTTGGATAGAAACAAAGAGAATTAGAATTATTTAGAAATCAATAAAAGCTGAGAAGTATTGGGGTAGATACTATATATACACACACACACACATACACTTACACACACACACACACATATATATACACACATACCTATATAAAATAGCATATATAGTGCTATTCTACTAATGTTTATAGGCATACACAAAGGTTGATATGTAATACAATGATTGCATTTATTTTTCTTTATTTCCCTACACTCAACAAATGACACAAAAATTAGGAGTTTTTAAAAACTATTTAAAAAACAGATTATAGAAAAAAGAATACAGAAATAGTTTCTCAAGCCACAATACATATATCTTGACATCAAGTTGAAAAAAAAATTGATATCAAGAAACTTAGTGTGGAAAAGGTTGTGAGCTGCCTTCCAGTGATCCACACTGTCCTTTGCATAGAGTGGCGTCGTTTCTGTGAAGTGCGTGTGAATCTGGGGATATATTTCCTAGCACTCTTGCACTATGAGAGGGCCACCAAATTGTTTCTTGCCAGTGGAATGTGAGCTAAAGTAATATATGTCACTTTTGCATTAAAGCTGATTATTTTTTGTTGGTGTGAGTTTGTTTTCTGTTTTAGTTTTTATAGAAGCAGTCTTGACTTCCGCATCTTTTTTTTCCTCTCCTTTTTTCCATTCAGATGCAGAGGATTCATGAAATGGATACCATAGGATGGAAAGAATTCCTTAGTTACCTCATGAGAGGAAGTTGATCTCCAAACAGCAACACTTTCAATGGACTGTTATGTGAGCACTTCTCTTGTGTAAAATATCTCTAAAATTTAGGAATTTTTTTTATTAAGACGGCTAGTATTATCCTTGTGGATATCTTGGATATATATTTTTTCTTTTTACCATGAACCAAAAATAAAACAATAATAATTCAAGGTTGAATGCAGCAGGTATAAGCAAAAAGCTATTTTGAAATTTAAATTTACTGCCTACAGCAAGGATTGGCAAACCTTTGGTTAATGGGATATCCAGTAAGTGTTTCAGGATTCACAGGGCCTTATATCTATGACAAATCTACTCAGTTCTGCCATGGAAAGACAAAAGAAGTCATAGGTGAAGACAAAAGAAGTCATAGGTGAAGCATAAACAAATGAAAGTGGCTGTGTTGCAATAACATGTTATTTACAAAAAGAAGTTATTGGCCTGAGGTATGGTTTGCTGATCCCAGGCTTGGTTTTGGCACTCTGTTCTCAGTTGGTGGTGGCAAATTAAACTGCAAGAATAGCTAAACGGCATAATTAAACTATGAGATATATAGTAGTTGAAGAAAAAAGCCATACACTTAAAACCATGAAGTGCATTCCTGTGCTTAGAGATTTTCTTTTTCTTTTTCTATTTTGTTTTTTTTGTTTGTTTTTTGTTTTCTGTTTTTTTGTTTATTTGTTTGTTTTTCGTTTTTTGTTTTTTTTTTTTAAAGACAGAATCTTGCTTTGTCACCAGGCTGGAGTGCAGTGGTGCAATCTCAGCTCACTGTAGCCTCTGCCTCCCACGTTCAAGCAATTCTCCTGCCTCAGCCTCCCACGTAGCTGTGGGCACTCCACCATGCCCAGCTAATTTGTTTTTGTATTTTACTAGAGATGAGTTTACACAATGTTGGCCAGGATGGTCTCGTGATTTTCTTTAATATTATTATTGTTTTTTCAATAAAGCTTCTCTACTTCCCCAATGATTGAAAATACAGCTCATAGATAAAATGTAGACAGTATTTATTGATTTTTAGTTTACACTTATTTTATTTTTAAAAATCAAGATCATTCACAAAAAAATGGTAGTATTCTGTACTTATTTTACAACATCATTTTCATCATGCTATATAACATTTGAACAGAAAAGAATGACAGGGTGGCAGCTCACTTTTATTGTATGTTATTATAAACATATTATCTGACTGAAATTGTCAAAATAAAGTTAAGATGCATATGGTCGGGGGAAATGGGGTGATGTCGAAGTCATTCCACTATGGTATCTGCATTTTCATCATATTTTCTTTACAATTTCTCTCAATAATCTAGTTTCACATAATTAAAATAACACTCATTTCTATAAATAATGAAAAGAAGAGACAGAACTCATCTATATGATGAATTGCAGAGCACCTACATCTGGGCTCCATACCAGTCAGAAAAGTTGATAATATTAATTGACTTCAAGACAAAAAAAAAAAAAAAAGAAGAAACAGTGTTATTTGTTCTCCATTCAATATCAAAATTAATTTTAAAAAGTCTCCAATTAAATATGTTTCAGTACTTGTAGTAATTGCTAATGAATAGAAATAATATTCATTCAGAACATTCTCAAAAACAAAACAAAGTTCAGTTCTTTCTTTCTTCAGGCCTAGCTTCAAATGCTGCAAGTCTCAATGTTATTCTTTGACACCCCACCCTACCCCCAAATAATGTGAAAAGAAAGAAATACAGTATGTAGCCAGTATGATTTATCTATGTATTGATTTATTTGTTTGTTTATTTTGACATCCTCATGAAAATATTAAGATGAAAGGTAAAGGAGGCAAATTTTGCTTCTGAAAATATTGGTTTGCAATGTATCGATAACTGATGATCCTCTGTATTTCCTTCCTGTGCATCCTCAAAAATCAACTATTGTCTAAATAGTTCATGAAATCCTTCATAACTATTTGGGCTCAAATATATGTCATTGAAGCCCTCCAAAATCATTGTCTAAACCACTGATTTTATTAAGTAGTATGTAGTCAAGAATTTTTTGTGCAATGTAAAATATATATATATATATATATATATGTTTGAAAGCCAACAAGAAAGCCAGTTTAGTAAAGACAAAGATTTTGCATTTGAGAATAACTGTAGGTACTACACCTATAATTCCAGAACTTCTGGAGGCCAAGGCAGGAGAATTGCTTGAGCCTACGAGTTTGAGACCAGCCTGGGCAAATAGTAAGACCCCCATCTCTACAAAAATACAATACAAAATTAGCCAGGCACGGTGGCACATGCCTGTGGTCCCAGCTACCTAGGAGGCTGATGAGGGAAGGTTGCTTGAGCCTGGGAGGTGGAGTCTGCAGTGAGCCCTGATTGTGTCACTGCATTCCAGCCTAGTTAACAAAGTGAGAGCCTGTCTCAAAAAAAAAAAAAAAAAGAAAAAAGAAAAATTGAAAGGCTCCATTTTAAATTACGGTAATAGAAATGTTGTAGAGTTCTCAGTATGAGAGTGATATAATTGAGTCAAGGTATTAATTTGATTATATATGGATAATGGAGAAATTATATATGGGGAATGGAAAGAATATGGATTATATATATAATATATATATATCTTGCTGTATAACATTTTCACAGTTGTGTGTAAGTCCTCCTCATGCTCCACATCTGTATGCATAGAAAAAATATAGACAGCATTATACACTTACCTATCTATCTCTATCATCTATCTACCTATATTATCTATCTATCTATCTATCTATCTATCTATCTATCTATCTATCTATCTACCTACCGTATTTATCTGTCTATATGGAAAAGAGAACAAGAGAGATAATGGTAAATGTGTCCATGACTTTTCATAAACAGATTGTCTGCTTTCATTTGTTTACCTTTAGATTATTTTATATCTCTTTTATATCATCAAAGGACACAGGATCTGATTATGTGGGTTCAGAGTAGATTTTTAATCAATACCCCTTGAATCAAAAGAAATTATATAGTTAAATATTTTTAAGAATTTTTTCACCTCTTTGTGATCAAACATTTTCTCTGTAAAATCCAACAGAAACAACATCACTGCTCACATAGACGAATGCACACAAAGCAACATAGACTATAATATGTTGAATTACACAATTGAAGGTTTTATCTAAGATGTTTGACTTTGCCTGTATAATTACATAGACATCTATTTTTATAAAACATAATTGAACTGTACAATAATGTTAACATGGTCAATATAATGAGTAAAATTTGAGTTGAGTTAATCTGAACACAAAATGATTTCTAAGAATTAAAGCATTTACTTCAAGTGGTGATTGCTATAACAAAAATAATCATTTGTAACTAAAGTTCAAAAATGCAAATGCACATAGAAATCAAATGTGATTATTTAATAAAAATTATATTACCTTTTAACATGAATAGAGTTATACATACCTTAGCTTGATATATAACTAGTATTTTTTGTTAAGGATTTTCTACCAAAAAGTAATTTTATTTATTGCACAAATTACTGTTCTTGTGTATTCTCCTAGCGTTATGATTTTATATAATCTAAATGTCAGCAAACTGAAATCTTGAGTTTTTACACCTTCACATGGCTATCTCAGACTGAAATTTGACAAGTCTTATGTTCTGTAATAGAATGACTTCCAAAACAAGTAATAATGTCTGACTTAAGTACAATTTCATGACTTAAAGGAAAGCTTTTTAACTCAGAAGTTTTTTGTTGTTGTTTGTTTGTTTCGTTTTTTACATTTTTCTGGCAATTTTCAAAGTCTAGAGGTTTTTCATTTGTCTACCCATGTTTTTCCTCCATCCTTCTTCACCTGGTTAGTGTCTCACTTACATTGGGTCAGTAGAATCCTGCCCTATGGATTCTTTCTTCCTTTTTTTTTTTTTTTTTTTTTTTTTTTTGAGACAGAGTGCACCATCTGGGCTCTCTGCAACCTCCACCTCCCCTGGGCTCAAATGACCCTTCACTTCAGCCTCCTGTGTAACTGGGAATACAGGCACATGCCATCATGCCTGGATAATGCTTTATTTTTTGTAGAG
>NW_012101263.1:151814-168109 GCF_000951045.1 Mandrillus leucophaeus | reverse complement strand
TACATTGGGTCAGTAGAATCCTGCCCTATGGATTTTTTTTTTTTTTTTTTTTTTACTTTTTTCCTTTTCCTGAGACAGAGTGGAGTGCAGTGGTGCAATCACGACCTATTCTAGCCTGGGCTCAAATGACCCTTCACTTCAGCCTCCTGTGTAACTGGGAATACAGGCACATGCCATCATGCCTGGATAATGCTTTATTTTTTGTAGAGATGGGATCTCACTATTTGCTCAGGCTGGTTTCAAATCCCGGGGCTCAAGTGATCCTCTTGCCTTGACCTCCCAAAGTTCTTAAATTATGGGAGTGAGTCACCATGCCTGGCCCTGCCCCCTGGCTTCTAATTGTGGTCTAGCTGTAGGGATATTGGAATTAAGGAAGGCATTGCGTTCATGATATTTATTTTCTTGCTAACTCACTTCCTGTGGCATGACTTTTGGCTGGTTGTGTCCCTCATCAAAGGCCACAACTCCTGTCAAACGCCATATGAATTTTCTTTCTCTTGGTTTCCTGCTTCCTGCCTTTGCTACCTGAATTACTTGCTCTGATGTACTGGACTAGATTTTATGATTTATCCTCAAACTTTCCTTAAGTAAAATTCTCTAAAAATAGTCACTTGAAATGTATAATCCTTTTCCTACTGAGACTCTGACTGATACAGTTAGTTCCCAAAGTAAAAGTAACTAAGCATCCCTTTGGTTTGGGAAGCTTACTAGATTGACAAAAATAAAGTAATTGCCTTTTTTCGTCTCTTTTGCAACATTTATTTATGTTACATCATTAACCTTTTTTTCTGCTCTCCATTTTCGCTCCTGTGCTAAACAGCCACTCTTACCCATTTTTCTATAGAGACATTTGAAGTTTCCTGTTTTAGACTAATGGTAGGAAATAGGGGAAAGAAAAATGAAATTTTAAAGGGAAGAACAGTGGTAATAAGAGGTAGGTAGGAGGAAAGGAAAGGAAAGGAAAGAAAAGGAAAGGGAAAAGGGGAAAGGGAAAATGGGAAGGAAGAAAGGGGAAAGGGGAAAGGAAAAAGAAAAGAAAAGAAAAGAAGAGATAGAAATTCAAATTCATAGCATAGCATAGATAGATAGATAGAGAGATAGATAGATAGATATAGATATAGATATATTTGCTTGCTGCATTTAACTTTGCCCAGCCTTGGTCCATAATATTGAGAAAAAAGGAGGAAGGTAAGGAATACATTAAAAAGAAGGAAATTATGTCATTTCACTGTTGCACTTTATTGCAATTACAGCAACAATTTTAAGACCTCAATGTTATGTACTGCTCTTCCTATAACCTCAATTCAGATTTCATCTTCTCATCTTTCTTTATCTCTAAGATTTCTCATATTGGATCAATCCTTTAAGCATTTTTTCTCACTTTACACATTTCAGTTTCCAGTTTCATTTCTTACCCAATTCCTTTCTGTTGGCTTCAGTCTTAGAAATATTTTCAGCTTATTGTAGCAATATTTACCACACTACTCAATGTTTGTTACAAAAAACATAATCTTTTTATACTTAACTGATATTAGTCTAATGCTTACTCCAACTAAAACAGTTTAGTTCACAAACCTAGCTCTGAGCTATTAGGGAGGCCAAGAGAGTCAGCGTATTGATATCTCAGACAGTAAATGTTGGTGAAAACGAAGTGAAAAAAACAGAGAGTAGAAAGAAAATCAGGCTGTTAGGGAATACAGGCCAAGTAACAAAAATAGTCAATAAGAATTCATTTGAATGATGTCATAAGAATTTAGATCATAAGAATATCATTATTTTATACTGAAGTTCACTGCCCTGAAATTATTTACTTTTTAGTCAACGGTGTTTCAGTATCTATTCCTGTTGATATAATTTGCATTAGCTTCATGAGAGCATGAAGATTCTAGAAGTTACAGTCTTAGAAGAATTCCACCTTTTCAGAGCTTTCTTCCCAGGTTGTCATGGTGAAGACCCAAGAAGGACCCCTCATAGCTTTCCTCACCTCATGACTAGGGGTGGAAAGATAAATCTTTGTAAATTACAACTAGGGCCTTCTCCCTAAAAATATCTACTCTCCAGTGAGTAGTGCTTTGAAAGAACACAATTCTGAAAATTTAAATCAGCTCCTGGAAGGAAATTACTCCTCATTTTGACCTCCTCCAATCTTCTTGTCTCACCTAAGGAAATTAAGAGAGAAAGACAGCCAAAAGGGATACTGATTCAAAAAAACCAATTGGAAATGATTCAATCAGGGAAGGAAATAGAGTCTAGGAGTAAAATGCCATACAACTAAAGGAGAGATCTAAATACACATAAAAGGCTTACCCTTGAGACAAAGAAGAAATTTAGTAATATGATTTTTAAAACGTCCCCCTTCTCACATCCTACTACCACACCAAAGTAACTCAAGTATAATAATTAATTCCAGCTAAAAGAGCTGCAAGAAGCAGACTCCTTATGAATAACAGTATGTACAAAGTCCAAGAGAGAATATAAAAACATGGACACTAGAAAAATTAGAAGATTCTTGTATCTACAGCCACCAAAATTTACACACAGCTCAACTCATAATCAGATTTACATAAATGCACAAATGTCCTTTTACCAGAGATCTTATTGTCAAATACAAAATATCTGGCTCTCAACAAAAAATTATGTCATGCCAAAAAGCAAGAAAAATAACATTTTGAAAAGACAATGTAATCATCAAGATTAAATTCATTCATGACATAGATTTTGGAATTACTTTTCAGAGAATTTTAAATGCCTATGATTGATATATTAAGGATTCTAAGGGGCGAAGTAGATAACATACAGGAATAGATGGGTATGGCAAGTAGAAACAGCAACACTTTTTTAAAAAGCAAATGTTAGAACTGAAACTCACTGTAACAAAAAAGAATGGGTCTATCAGAATACTTGACATGACTGAGGAGGAATCAGTGAGCTTGAAATACATCACTAGATTATCTCCCAAACTGAAATACATAGAAAAAAAAAAGAAGACAATATTCAGGAACTCTCAGGCAATTTCAAAAAGTTCAGCAGACATGTAACTGTAATACCAAAATAATATAAAGAAGAATAAATGTTTGAAGTAGTAATTGCTGGTAATTTTTCATAATTAATGAAACATCAGATCACAGAGCCAACAAACTCAGAGAACATCAAGCAGGATAAACACCAAAAATCTACACATAGGTATATTTTATTTAAACTGAAGTAAACCAAATTCAAAAAAGGAAAAACAAATAATAAAGGAAAACTAGGGCCGGACACTGTGGCTCAAGCCTGTAATCCCAGCATTTTGGGAGGCCGAAATGGGCGGATCACGAGGTCAGGAGATCGAGATCATCCTGGCTAACCCGGTGAAACCCCGTCTCTACTAAAAAATACAAAAAACTAGCCGGGCGACGCAGCGGGCGCCTGTAATCCCAGCTACTCGGAAGGCTGAGGCAGGAGAATGGCGTAAACCCGGGACGCGGAGCTTGCAGTGAGCTGAGATCCGGCCACTGCACTCCAGCCTGAGCGACAGAGCGAGACTCCGTCTCAAAAAAAAAAAAAAAAGAAAACTAAAACCCATTAACAATAAGAAAAAAAAAGGATAAGAATTATAGCAGACTGTTTATCAGAAATTATGTGAGCCAGAAGATAATGGAGGAAAGTATTTTGAATTGAAGAAAAAATAAACACTAACCTCAAATTCTATATCCATTGACAGTTTTCCTTAAAGATTAAGAATAAATAAACCCTGATTCAGACAAACGAATGCTGAGGGAATTTATCAGCAGCATATCTGCCCTGCTTCTTATATTGAAAAATAATTTTCAAGCAGAAAGGAAATTACATAGGTCACAATTTTGAATTAACATAAATATAAAAGAGCATCTGGGAAAAAACAAAAGTCAAATAAAATATTTTATTTTTCTTATCCTTAATTTCTCTAAATGATAATCTTAAAAAATCAATAATATCAACAATATATGGAGTGAGGAAATCATATAAAAGAGTAAAATTAATTACAAATATTCCAAAAAAGGCTGGAGGGAGTAATTAAGAATATTCTTTTATAAAGAATATGCACCAGTTGTAAAGCAATGTAATATTGCTTTAAAGTGAATTTAGATTAAAAATATTGTAAACTATAAGGTTACTCTTAAATTTTTTTTATAATATGTATCATTGATGAGATAAGATAGGAGAAAAAAATAATTATTTGAAATACTCAAATGAAACTAGGTAAGTTAGGGGAAAAACAAAAATAAGAAACAAGAAAAATTCAATGAATAAAAAGTTACCAACATGGTAATTATCAATCCAACTTTATCAATAATAACTTGAAATATAAATACTTAAATATATTGATTTTAAAAATAGGTTGTTAGAATAGATACAAAATATCTAATCAAATGTTCTACAAAAATATAGGTTTCAATATTTTTTAAAAATCCTCAGATAGGTTAAAACTTAGGGGCTAGGAAAAGATATACCATGCACACAGTAATCAAATGAAAATGGGAAAAACTATATTAATTTCAGAAAAAAGATTGCAGAACACATAATGCCAAAATAAAAATTCTTACTGACAAACATATAAGCTGGGTTGTATTAAAGTGAGAAACTCCTACTCTGTGAAAGACATTTAAGAAAATGGAAAAGCAAAACACAAATTGAAAGAAAATGTTGCAAAATGCAAATTTGCTAAAGTACTTGCATCAAATTATGTTTAAAGACTTCTAAAACTTAGCAATAGGAAAATAAATAGCTCAATTAACAATAAGCAAATGCTCTGGACACCTCAACAAAGAAGATGTACAAATAACAAATACATACATATGTAAAGTGAAATAAAATTAAGGGATATTAAAAGGAAAAATAGGCTGGGCAGGGTGGCTCACGCCTGTGACCACAGCACTTTGGGAGGCCAAGGTGGGCAACTGCTTGAAGCCAAGAGTTCAAGACCAGCCTGGCCAACATGGTGAAACCATGCCTCTACTATAAAATACAAAAATTAGCAGATGTGGTGGCGGGCACCTGTAATCCCAGCTACTTGGGAGGCTGAGGCATGAGAATCAATGGAACCCAGGAGGCGGAGGTTGCAATGAGCCGAGATCGCACCACTGCACTAGCCTGGGTGAGAAAGTGAGACTCTGCCATAAGTAGATAAATAAATAAAATAACAATGAGATACCACTACAGAGTTATTAGAATGGTTAAAGTCCAAATAAATACCAATTTTAGATAAAGATAACAAGTAACAATATTTTTATTCATTTATGATGCGATTGCAAAATGACATACACGCTTTGAAAGATAGTTTGGCAGTTTCTAAAAAAGCGAAACATAGTCTATCAAAATAATTTGGCAATCATGCTCTGAGGTATTTACCTAGTTGAAAATACGCCCACCTAAAAACTTGGGTGTGACTATTTATAGCAGCTTTAGTCATATTGTCAAAAACTAGATGCACCTAATATGTCATTTAGTAGGTGAATGGATAAACTATGGCACATCAACTGAATGGAATCTTTTTCAGTAATAAAAAAGAAGTATCAAGCCATGCTTAAACATAAATTAATCTTCAAAATGTATTAAGTTAAAAGAGTCAGTCTGGAAAAAGGATACATACTTTATTATTCTATTAAATAACATTTAGGAAAGGCAAACCTGCAATGATCAACACACAAGTGGTTGCCAGTGGTTTGGGGGAAGGGGCAAAATTGAAGAGTAGCACACAGGAGCTGTTTTAGAGCAATGCTATCATTCTCTATGAACCTTAATGGTAGATATATGCCACTAAGTATTTTTTGAAACTCATAAAATTTTAAAACAGTAAGAGTAAATTTTTTTAATTATATATTTTTTAAGTTTTATTTTTAATTGACATATTATAATTTTACACAATTATGGGATATAGAGTGATACTTCATTACATATGCAATGTGTAATGATCAAATCAAGGATATTAGTATTTCTATCACTGTAAGAGTAAATTTTAATATATGAATTTATTTTTTAAATGAAACAGCCAAAAGATGCAGAATGGAATTCAGAATTTTCAAAGTAACCTGTTTTAAAAATGTATGAAATAAGCTCACCGAAGAGGGTTGGAGGAAAAGATGTTGAACCAAGTAACTTTTGCAATGAATGTAGTCTTTACAGACTAAAGGAAGAAGAAAATCCACACAAGAGCTGCATTCTCTTTAATAAAATTGTTTCCCATAGGTTATAGACTAACAATTTATGACACTGCTATTTATGTATATTTTAATAGAACAATTAAATCGATGATGGATGTTGGCAGTGATGTTTTTCACTGTTGAAGTGGGAAGTTACAGACGAGGAAGAGAAAAGCATAGAATTATCCAAGCAGTTCTGTATTACAGTTGGAAACATCAGTATGAATTCATGTTTAGCTTAATATAGAGGCAAAGAAATAATTATATCAATATTTATTGATATGCATAATATACCAGTTAGCATGCACACTATATTTCCTCTCTCTCTGCTAAAGTAGTCAGTGGTTTTTTTTTTTTTTTTTTTTAAGACTAAGTTAATGAATACGCAGTCTGAATTTGGATCATCTTGAAGTGCCAGAATGTAAGGAACCACTCAAAATCAAGCAAATAGAACCACAAACAAGTGAAGAGGATATGTCAAAAGAACACAAGAGCCAATTTAAAGAGTTCCCAATGGTCAAAGTTGGAACAATTGGAGCAACAAAATGAAGTGGTAGTAGATTATAATCCAAAGCATGGAATAAATACCCATAAGTACATAGTTATATAAAATAATGATTGAATATATAAATAAGAGGGGAGAACATACAAATCTCTTGTTCAGAGGAATTCCAAATACTGTATTGTCACTACACTGCCCTCTATGAGATGGAGTATAACTCTCTACTCTTTAAATATGAGCTTTGAATAGTGAATTATTTCTAATTACTACAGTATGAAAAGCGGAAAAACACTAAATTCATAGTGGAGAAATCTGACAAACACTGTGTCAGCTAGGTGATCAAGAGTAACTGCAATATTGTAAATCATACTGATAATATTGATTCTTGACACAAGGTGATGAAAATCGCACTTTTGGTCTATAGTTTTGCAAAAAGCTATGACCTTAGTCTAATCATGATAAAACATCAGACGAATCCTGAATGAGGGATGTGTTAACAAATAACTGATAAATATTTTTCAAAATTGTCAACATTATCAAAACTAAGGAAAGTCTGGGAATTTGTCACATCCAAGAAGAGTTTAAATAGACGTAAGAGCTAAATGTGCTGTGGTATTCTACGGGAAATCTGGAACAGAAAAAGGACGTTTGGTAAAGCAAAATAAATCTGAAGAAAGTATGGCCCCTGGTTAATATTAATGTTTCACTATTGGTTCATTGATTGTGACAAATGCAGGATACTAATATAGGATGTTAATATTAGGCAAAACTCAGTATGGGATATATAAGAACAAGCTAATGTCTTCAAAACTTTTCTGCAATTTTAAAAGTATTCTAAAATTGAAAGTTTACTTTAAAAATAGATTCACCATCATTCACACACAAAAAGACTAGAATTATGAAATGTAAGTGCTAAAAAAGTTTTGCAGCCTCTTTAAACACAAAAAAGTAGCTCTGTTGAAGCAAAGGGAATTATAGTACCTTTCTCAAAAAATTACTTTGAGAATCAAATAATGTGTTGATTCTTATTCATAGTGATAGTCTCAATGCCTAAAACAAATTTGTTCATCAATGAAATAAAGCAATCGCAACATTCCCTCATTCTCTTTTTCACTCTAGCACACACAGTAATCCATTTAACCATCTTTACCTTTCACTGAGTTAAAAAATCGATCAATCAAAGATTAGCTGGATCAGGCAAAGAAACAGAGGCTTCAAAATGATGGAACAGATTCTTTTGAAAAGTTGAATTTCTATATTGGGATTCAGAAAGTGAAAAGTGGGAATGTGTATTTAATTAGCTACATAATATACCCCATGTTTAGAGACTGGTATAGAGTCAGTGAAAAGTAAATGTTAGTAATCACTGATGTTTTATCCAATGAAATTTTATTAAGTATGTGTCAATGTTTGCTTTAAATAATACATGAGCTTAATATATCCTATAAATCTACATATTAAGTGTGCACTATGCATTTGACTAAGCTATGAAAGTTAAAGTATAAATATACAACAATACATATACACATGCATATATATTCTTGATTTGGAACTCAAAAATAATGAATGAAAGAGAATGTACACAAATGAAAATAACATAAAACAATAAAAGGTTGAAAAATGGGTTAATCCATCAAGAGCTCATCACAAGAAACTGTATTCAATGTATTTGTAACTATGTTACAGAAACAAGGTCAAGGAGTATCTATGAACCTAGTGAGAAGATTCAGATTGTTAAAGGTGAAATTTTAAGAGGAAAGAGTTAGGCAAGAAAGTTGCTGAAGTTCTGTATGACTTGCTGTTGCTATACAGGGAACAATATAATTTTGAGAATGGGACTAAAATAAGAAAAAAGTAGGCACAGTGATTGCTGGGTTTAATGTGTTTAAACAACAGGTGGCTAGGTTACGAGGAACAGATGAATAGGAGATCATAATTAGTTATTGTTATATTGGATATTAAAGATTTGTGTGTGGAACTGTTTTGGCTGATGGCAAGATTCAGTATATATCTATTGTCATACATGATTGAATATGAAGAATAATATGGTTGAAGCCAAGTCAGTGAGTGTGGGTGTTTTTAATACCCAAGATGAGTATCTATGTACTTGTTTACCTGGAACAACCTGGTGTATACTTGATGTCCTGGCAAAATTATCAGTAACACTTTTGCGTACTCTTGAATTTTACTAATTTGAATACAAATTATATGATCATCTCCTCACTTTGGGCCAGTAGCAAATTGCCATAATAATTTGGAAAATAGCCAGAAATTCTTAAAAAAATATAGAACAAACGAGAGAAGTGGAAAATTGTAAGTTGATATTTTGAACAGGAGCTGAAGGAAGACTTTTCATGAAGGAGACAGAGTAACAGGGTGGAAGCCATCCAAACTTATCTCCTATTTTTTCTTAGCAGAGCTCTTTTTGGACAGGTCTGGTTTATTCTGTTATTGCAGTCCACGCCCTATACTTTACCATGAACTTTATTCATACTATGCCCCTAAATGAAATAATTTTTCTCTTTTTCTTCTTCAAAACAATTTCTTTAACCATTCAAAGCTTAGCTCCAAAATGACCTCAATAAAATACCTTCAAGAAATAGGAAAAAACAGTCATTCAAATTTTTAAAGAAGGCTGCAGAATTTAATTTTTGTTGATCTTGTCCTGCAGAATACATACAAGTGCTGGTGAATTTTCGACAGTCTCCGGTGACTGTCGAAAACTGCAAAAATAGCTTAGTGAGAAATATTTGATGCTTATACTTATGATCAAATATAAACATCAGTTCAGCTCAGGACTGAGGTATGTTTAATCTCTCCATACATACTAAGCTTTTATCTTGTAATAAAGAGATGATAACTACATATGCTATATGAATTTGTAGCTACATTTCTGTAGAAACTATTAGTGTAATAAAGTTTATTGTATGACCTATTTTGTACGTGACTACACACAGAAATACTAGTGGCTAGGTTAATGCCTACATGCTGAGAAGATATTCATCAAGAAAACATAATACAAGTGAAGAAGTATACATGTCCCCTTTTTATTTTTAGTGTTGGATATTGTTTTGTTCAGTTTTGTTTGTTCTGGCATTAGGCAAGCTCCCTTTCTGTATTACAAAGTTATAACCTTTATCTTTAAAGGCTTTATCTTATTCATTTTTAACATCACATAATAGTTGCCTACAGTTGATAAGGCTCAGGAAGTATCATCTGCTAATGCCCTCTACTGGTAGAACCTTATGAAAGATGTATCTGCATTTGAGAATAGTTGTTCAGTACTGTAATTCATTACTAAAAATCTCTTAACATTATGAGCAACAAAAACAATTTATCCTATTTATATTAACTATCTTTAAAGAATGGCCTATGCTTATATAAAAGTAGTCTTATTTCCTTGAAAAAAAAATTAAAGGACGTGAATGTCATATGATTCTTTCTCTTAAGAAGTTCTGTTCATATTAATGATTCATGGATGACTTCTTTAAGATAAATAATTTCACTTGTTCATAGTATATTTTTTATTTTTACTGCAAATAGGTATACTTTTGACAAAAGTTGTAAGTAAATAACTAGCCTTTTTTCAAAAAATTAAAATATATTGCTGGACTAAATTATAAGACGATATTATCTTTTAATCATAATATTTCCTTAGCTGATAATTCTATTATTACTTTTATATGATGTATCAATTAAAACCCAAACATTATGTGTATTTGGTTTTTAAGAGACCCGTTAAAATTTCACAAATCTGATGAGTGACTAGAGAGTTTTGAAGTGGACCAAATAACATGTTAGAATTTTAAAATAAAACAAGGTTAGTGTTAAAAATTTACCAACACAAATTTATTTCATAGCAATAATATTTCTAGTACCTATTCTGATACTATAAACAACACAATATTCTAAAAACTTTTATTATGTATTACTTATATGCATAATATGATATAAAATTTAATCATTAAAACACTCTACATGAACTTACTTTAATAAGGTTCAGTTAAACAAATTCTAACAACAATTTACCTTTATTCTCTTCTCTGTTTCATTCCATTTTTTTATTTTTATAAATATAAGTCATGATGTACACACATGTGTTTGTATATGTATACTTTTTGACTACATAGATGGTTTAAAAACCTCTGATATACTGTCATGGGATCCTTGGGACATTGCCTCATCATCAGGAAACCTCTGTAGCTAGTGGTGTCTTCTGCCTGAGTATTGCTCGCACCTGCTGGACTCATTCTGCTCACTCAGCCCAGAAGGCTGTTCTTGGCTCGTGTTAATGGCCAGGATCCCAGACCTGTCAAGGGCAAGTCAGTTGCAGAGCAGTGAGAGGTGTATAGGCAAGCGAGTGCAGGTTCTGGCCACTGCACACAGCCAGACACTCTGGCTGCTGGAGAGGGGCAAGGAGCCCTCGGAGCTGGCACAGCTGCCAGCTCTGTGAAAGACTGTGGCTGGACAATGTACTGCACAGGGCTGCTACTTTGGGCAACTGTGTCTGGACAAGGCGAATGCAGTGTCATTCAGAAGCTTGGAGATGCCAAAGAAGGTGTCACAGCCCTCATGCAGGGAACCACTAGATCTGGGCTCCTAGAAGGGCTGCAGCTCTGCTCTCCTCCTTGTTTCCCGCAACATGGAGAGTAGTGATGGGGGGAGAATTTCAGCCCTGTTTGTGTTACAGCTATTCTAGTCCTGCCATTCAGCATGTGCCGAGTTCTTGTCCCATGTCCCTGAAGAATGAATGGACAACTGAAGGGTGAGCAAGGTAAAGAGGAGCTTCCTTGAACAACAGAACAGTTCTCAGCAGACCCGCAGTTGGTAGCTCCTATCTGCAGGCAAGTCATCCTGTCTGAGTGTACAGCTCTCAGCAAAGGGCAGACCCACAGTGGGTAAATGCTCTCAGCAGGAAGGTCATCCCTGTGTCTGCTCAAGTCTAACTGAGTCTGGGGTTTCTATGGGTTTCAGAAGGAAGGAAGTGCATGCTGATTGGTCCATGGGTGACCATGGGTGGGCCTGGGAAAAGCACCGTAAGTTATCACTCCAGAACTGGCAGCCCAGCCCCAGGCTTCAGGCCATCTTTGACCTGACGGTGTAGTTTCACTGGGGACCCTCCGCATTTTGCCTGAAAGCCTATCTGCCTCTTGTCACCATCCATGGTGCCCAGGCTGCTCATGGCAAGGGGCGCCTATAGGCCCATGCTGAGCCACCCTCAGCCCCCACCCCAGCCTCCCTCATGTGCTGGTCCATGCCCAAAGTCTGGAAGGGGCCAAGGTGACAGGGGACTGGCATGTCAGCGCTGCCTTGAACGTTTGTACACATGGATGGGTTGTGACTGTGCCTGGGCTCAGCTTTATCTTTGCTCTGAAATCTGAGCAGGTGATGGGAGTGGGGAGAGGCCAGGCAGCAGGAGCAGGCACTTCCAAGCCTGCAGGGCAGGGAGACTTCCCTCCCCTGAAAGTGCAGAGATAACTGGGTCTGCAGCTGAGTGGCAGCAGCTGTGCCTGGGAGGGCAGGGATCCCACCTGTCCAACTTGGAAGAGGGCAGGGTTCTCACCTGTTCCTGGCTCTTGTCGAATCAATGGAGCGTGCAGCCCTGGCTATACCTACCACACTGCAGCCAGCATGGCAGCAGCTGGTCTAGTCCTCTGCTGCTGCTATCATAATCACAGGCATCAGCACTATTCACAGTAGCAAAGACATGGAATAAAGCTACATGTCCATCAGTGATAGATTGGGTAAAGAAAATGTACTTATATACCATGGAATACTATGCAGCCATAAAAAAATGAGATCATATATTTTGCAGGAACATGGATGGGGCTGTAGGTCATTATCCTTAGCAAACTAACACAGGAACAGAAAACCAAATACTGTATGTTTTCACTTATAGGTGGGAACTAAATGATGAGAACACATGGATACATAGAGGGGAACAACACACACTAGGGCTTATTGGAAAGTGGAGCATAGGAGGAGAGAGAGCAACAGAAAAAATAACTAATCATTACTAGGCTTAATACCTGGGTGCTGAAAAAGTCTGAACAAGAAACCCCCATTTGTTACGTTTTTCTATGTAACAAACTTGCACACGTACCCCTGAATTTAAAATAAAAGTTAAATAAAAATAACTGGCATCCTAATAGCCTCACTTTTTCCCTCAGTACAAATTCCTTCAGTATAAAAACTGTTTGAGTTTTAGCTTTTCAATATTGTATCATAATTATCACAACTTTTTTCCTAATTAGTCATAAGTTTATAAACTTATTATTAGTTAATATAATTTGGCTCTTCACCAAATTGTTAGTAATGCCAAAATCCCAGATTTAATCTTTTTAATCCTGACATTTTGACAGCCTGGCTTTAGGATGGGAATTGGGGAAACTAATACCAGATGTTATTCCCAAGGAAACTACTAGAAAATGTAAGCTTTAGCAAGATAAGCAAGATGTATTTTGGAGAGATAATGTGAAGACTGAAAAAATAGGGCTTCTCTTAAAGGGCTAGTAGTATATTTCCTGTTCACATGTGATATCAATCAATTGCATATAGTTAATTGCATTGTTTAGAATATTGTGAAAAAATACTTTAAAATTAATTTTTCCTATAGAGTTACAAAATGATATTTGAGGCATCTATTTTTAGCTGGTAAACGTAAAATTTCAAATCAGTTCAGTCATTAAATATTACACGTGAATGATGACAGACCTATAATTTACGGCTATTTATTTTCACTCAAATCATTCCAGAAAGTATTTAAAATTATTGAATAACTCCATGACTTTAAATGACAGTCATATAATACAGGTAAGTAGTTACAAGCACATGGCAGACATTTCAGTCAGTCAAGCTTGACATTTAATCTCATTTCAGCCATGTTGTGCATGTGTGTTGTTGGCTAGGATTCCCGACCAATCAGTATATTTTTGCACTGCATAAAATGGGTAAATAATTGTTTTCTAGGGGGATTACCTTAGTGATTATATGAAATGATAATAATCACTTAGATCAATTCTGGTACATAGTAAACACCCCATTAAAGATATTCATTCCATGTTTCTTTCCATGCAAGCTATTTTTTTATTGAATGCCAAACATTTTAAATTTTATGTCACTGGATTCAAAAAAAAATTTTTAATAAACAAAAATTTTTGAAATGTGTCCCGGGATTCAGTTAAGTTATTTAGAAACAGTTTTATTTTTTTTGATGCTTGATTTTACACTTTGGTAGACAAGCCCAGAATAACTTTTAATCTAGGATTTATTTGGCCATACTAAGGACTCTACTTGATATGCCATGTGCCATTAGAATGCTCCACTCTAGTTATTCAGAACATGACCCACTTCCAGCCCTATGTGATCTACAGTAATTGTTCTGCTTGTTCCTTTCCAGTGGTCTTTCCTTGGTCGTGAGATTCTTCATGAGTATGTGCCAATCCACATTCAGAAGGAGATGTAATATTTATCCGCAGACCTCTGGAGCTCTCTGTCTCTCTTTCTCTCTCTCACTCTTGCTTTGTCTCTCTTTCCTATCTAAAATTCTATTTTGTGAATTCTAGCCAAGTTGGCCTTCCCGAACTCTATAGTCTTCTCCTCATCTTATGAAGATTAGCATGCTCCAGTTTGGGCAACCTGTCTTGCACTGCAGCCTAAAAATTTTATATAAGAATTGGGCCAGAACAGTCTTAGGTATCATGTTATTTATTTTCTTTATTTCGCTGGCCTAAGAGTCATGTTGAGCAATGAAAGGAAAAAAAAAAAAAAAAAAAAGCAATGAAAGGAAAAAAAAAAGGAAAAAAAAAAAAAAAAAAAAGAGGCTTCTTAAAATTGGTAGTTTTTTAGTCGTTAAAGATAGGAGGTAAGTCTAGTTCCAGTTATAATATCATGGCTAAAACAATTTTAATATAACGATATCTTAAAAACACTTTATTTTCTTTGAAATATATATTGACTTTACTTCCTATTCTTTCAATCTCATTACCCACAAATCTCTATTGTTATACGTTTTGCACATCCTTCTGAAACAATTCTGCATAAAATAAATAAAAAGAGAAAAGACTTTGCATAGGACAATGTATCAAGCAATACTATTTTTTATAATATTACTATTAATTTTAGGTGTTACCTTTGTTAATTCTTTCTTTCTTCAGGATAAGGTGTTTCTTCTGAGGCTTTCTCCCTGGTTTCTTGAACTGAATGCTTTTTCAAAAAATATTTTCCATCTCTCTTAGCTTTTGACTAAATCCATTAAAGCATTCACCTTTCTGGCCTTTAGAGGAATAACTTTATTGCTCTGCTTACATTTATTTTATTCTATCTCCTGGTTCAATTCTCTTTTAAGTTTCATGGCACTCTCAGTAAAACCTCCCATTTCCAATTTTCTTTCCTGACTATTAGACACTCCATCTTAACGTCCTCTTCTTATGGCTGGAAAGTTTAGCTGTTTCAGGGTGTAGTTACATATCAGTGGAACTATGTTTATTTCAGGTTTCCAGTGGTTCTAAGTGGCATAAGCTTAGGTCTCCCGGGCATGTATGTAAGGTTATACTGCTTCAAGTACATTTCAGTCTCTCTTCTTCTGTAAAGACTGAGTTTATTAAGTTAGTAGGTGATAAATATAGTTTTTCAAAATAAATATTTTAGAAGAATCATACAATATAGTCTGTATGAAGAATCCTTAAAGAAAAATTATAACTTTGTGCCTGCTTTAAAAAATAAAAACATTGCCCTGATTATATTAAGAGCTTCTATTCTGTAATTATATTATGTTTTAAATACACATTGCCATCTGATTAATCCTGGATCCTCAAATATTTTTATTCTGAGTCCCCAAATAGCATCTGTTTTATCTCAATAGCAGTACAGGTGTATTTCTGTTTCTCAAAAAGGTTTTTCTCTTCATTTTAATGAGACTTGGGAAAAAATAAATTCAAGTGGTCAATCAGCTATATTAATTCAAAAATTTCAGAATCTTGAAAAATACATGTAGGGGGTGTCCTGTACCACAGAAATTCCCATTCAATATCAAGACACATTCTCTCAGCTGCTGGAAGAATGGATTATGTCTCATTTCAGAAATTTCCCTCTGCTAAACAAAGCTGCCTTACCCTAGGTTCTACCCTCTGTCTCAGGTATCTCTCTCTAATCTAATGACTGGTGCAATTGCGCAGCACCTTTGCCTTGATACATGCCAATTCTGAAGGGCCATGAGAACTCCAGAGTTCTCTGTTGCATCAGTTTAAGCTTTTGCTACAATTTTGTTGCAGTTCAACTTCTCCCTTTGGAAATCCTGCTTCTCCACTTACTCACAAAGGTGGTTGCAAAGCTTATTACAAACTTTGTGCGTGCAAATTTCCATCTTAGTGTCTGTTTCCTTTAGATCCTAAACTAAGACAAAACACCTAATCAATTTTTATGCTAAATATATTTTGCACAAATTTTCTGACTTACAGTCTTCATATTTATCAGTACATATTTATCAGTATTTTTTTCCACTCTTCCACTCTTGTTGCAAAGTTTTAAAATGTGGTATATCTTTAATTTTAAAATTAATGTGTTCAGAAACGTGAGTTTTATGTTCAATCTCTTTTCTTTTTTCAAATAATTTAATAGATTAATTATTCCCC
>NW_012101263.1:149609-151024 GCF_000951045.1 Mandrillus leucophaeus | reverse complement strand
CACATGTACCCTAGAACTTAAAGTATAATAATAATAAATAAATTTAAAAAAAAATAGATCACATTAAGTATGTATTTTGTTTAATTCCTCTATTTCTCACTCCCCTTTGCTGGGAACCTCTTTCCTTCTTTGATTTTTATTAAAACCCTTTTTATCTGGACACTTTATCTCAATTTTTTAACCCTTTGTATCTGTTTCCATTTCATGAATACTGATATTTCTCAAGGGTCAACCATGTTTCTCTTCCCTTCCCATCTATACAATTTTTAAATAACTGACTGTAGGTTCTATGCTGATGACAGTCAAATCTATACAATTTGTCCGAATCTCATACCTAGGTTTCAGACCCAAATTTCCAATTTAAATTTACCACCTCCAATTTGATCATCAGGAACATCTCACAGTTAACTTGCCAAGAAAACAGTTTCTGCTTTTTCTCTCAAATGTGAACATTGTATTTTTTTGTTTCCTATAGTAAATTACTTCAGTATTTGCATAATTGTTCAAACAGGTTCGTTGTAAAGTATCATCCTCTCTTTTCTAGTCAATCATCAAAGCAAATCAACAACTTAATTAACTATTCAGCTTGACTCACTTACTTGCATTTTTTACTACAATGTTTAAAACCCTGTCCCTGAGATTTTTCATTTCTATTATTACAATTACCTTTAAATTTCTGTCTATGCCTACATCCTTTCCAATCCTTCAATACATTCTCAATACCGCTATCAGTGATTTACATTCTAGTATCTAAAATTATTTCCATTAGTAAAATCTATACTGTCACTTCACTTTGTACAAGGATACATCAGTTTTTGTTTTTGTTTTCTTTTTTTTTTTTTCTTTTTAAGCAGGGCATATAATTCTATTATGATCAGGTCCTTGCAAAAACTTCTAGTCTCACTTCAATGTGTGCTGCCCACCCTCCAACTTAAAAATGATTACAAAAACAGAAATTAGAGGAGGGGCTTCAAATGGTTGACAAGAAGCATTTTGTATTCTTAACCTCAATGAAGAAGAGCCAAAATAGTGAATATATAATCACATTTCAAATATATCAATATAAAGACATATGAACCATGAAAAAGCAAGAAAAAAAAAAAAGACCACTTCTTTACTTGATAGTAAAGAAGCTCAATGAGATAAAAAAAAAAAATCTGAAAAACAAAACAAAGAAATCAGAGAAACTATTCAGAATATAAATGAGAAATTTATCAAAGTGATAGCTATCATAATGCTGGTAATCCCAGCACTTTGGGAGGCTAAGGCAGGTGGGTCACCTGACATCAGGAATTTGAGACCACTCTGGGCAACATTGTGAAACCCTGGCTCTACAAAAAATAGCCAAGCATAGTGACACATGCCTATAATTCCAGCTACTTGGGAGTCTGAAGTGGGAAGATCACTTGAGCCTG
>NW_012101263.1:137826-145044 GCF_000951045.1 Mandrillus leucophaeus | reverse complement strand
TAAATGAAACCATATCAAATATCTTCTCAGATCACAGTAGAATGAAACTAGAAAGTAGTATGAAGAGGAACTTTAAAAATTATATAAATACATAGAATTTAAACAACTTGTTCCTCAGTGATGATTGGGTCAATGAAAAAATAAAATGGTGATATGGTGTGGATCTTTGTCACCACCCAAATGTCATATCAAAGTGTAATCCCAAATGTTGAAGGTGGGGCCTGCTGGGAGGTGCTTGGATTATAGGAGTGGTTTTATATGAATGGTTTGGTACCTTCCCTTTGTTGCAGTTATCATGAAAGTGAGTTCTCATGAGATCTGGTTGTTGAAAAGTGTGCGATATCTCCCTCTCTCTTCCTTCTGCTCTGGCATGACATATCTGCTCCCCCTTCACCTTCTGCCATGATTGTAAGTTTTCTAAGGCCTCTCCAGAAGCTAAACAGATGCTGATATACTTCCTATAGCGCCTACAAAACTGTGAGCCAATTAAACCTCTTTTCTCTATTAAATTGCTACTCTCAGATTTTTCTTTGTAGCAATGTGAGAACAAATTAATACAAAAAATTGGTACAAAGGCATATGACATTGTGATACAGATACCTGAAAATGTGGAAGTAGTCTTGGAATTGGGTAAAAAGGCAGAAGTTGAGATAGTTTGGAGGGCTCAGAAGACAGGAAGATTAGGAAAAGTTTGTAACTTCCTAGAGACTGGTTGAATAGTAGTAACCAAAATGCTGATGGTGATATGACCAGGCTGATGAGGTCTCAGATGAAAATGAGTAACTTATTGAGAACTAGAGCAAAAAACACTTTTAGCTTTTGCCTTAGCAAAGAACTTGGCTTCATTGTTCCCCTGCCCCAGCAATCTGTGGAACTATGAACTTGAAAGTGATGATTTAGGATTTCTGGTGGCAGAAATTTCTAAGCCCCAAAGTGTTCAAGAATTAGCCTGGCTGCTTCTAACAGCCTGTGCTCATAAGCATGAGCAAAAAAATGACCTAAAATTGGAACTTACATTTAACGGGACATCCTGACCATATGATAAAGAAAATCAAATATTCAGGAGAATTCAATCAAACTGCAGAAACTTGTGTAAGTAATCAGCAGCCAAGCAATAATAGCCAGGAAATGGGGAGAAGGCCTTGAAGGCATTTCATAGACTTTTGTAGCAGCCCCTCCCATCACAGGCTTGGAAGTCTAAAACTGAATGGTTCCCTGCACCAGGCCCAGGGCCCCACTGTCCCATGCAGACTATGGAAAAACTGTTTCCTGCACCCTGGCTGCTCCAACTCTAGCTGTGGTACAAAAGGGTCCAGGTACAGTTTTGGCCTCTGCTTCAGAAGGTGCAAGCACTAAGGCTTTGTGGCTTTTATGTTGCATTAGCCTGTGGGTGGTCAGAGTGCAACAGTTGAGGCTCAAGAGCCTCCACTTAGATTTCGGGGGATTTATAGAAAAGCCTGGTGTCCAAGTGGAAGCTTGTTGCAGGGGTAGAGCCCTGTACTAGGGTCGTGTGGAAGGGAAACATTGGGTTACAGCACCCCACGAAGTCACCACTGGGACACTACCTATTGGAGCTGTGAGAAGAGGGCCACCATCCTCCAGAAAAGCACCTGGAAAAGCTTGCACCCCACACCTGGAAAAGCTGAAAACACTCAATGCTACCTCATTAAAGCAGCTGCAGGGGTGGAGCCCTAAAAAGCCACAAAGGCAGAGTTGCCCATGGCCTTGAGAGCATACCCCTCATACCAGTGTGGGATACCCATACCTGGATGTGGAACATAGAGTCAAAGGTCAAAGGAGGTTATTTTATATCTTTAAGATTTAAACAGCTCTGCTGGGTTCTAGACCTGCATGGGGCTCGTAAACTGTTTCTTTTGGCCAATTTCTTCCTTTTGGAATGGAAGTATTTACCTAATGCCTATATACCCTCATTGTATATTGGAAGTAACAAATCTGTTTTTAATTTTACAAGCTTAGAGGAGGGTGCTAGCCTTGTCTCAGGTGGATTTTGGACTTCTGAATTAATGCTGGAGTGAGTTAAGACTTTGGGAGACTGTTGGGAGGGCATGATTGTATTTTGCAATGTGAGAGGGACATGAGATTTTGGTGTGACCAGGGACAAAATGATACGATTTAAATGTGTTTCTCCACCCAAATCTCATGTCAAATTGGAATCCCAAATATTGCAGGTGGGACCTGGTAAGAGGTTATTAGATCATAAGGACAATCACTCATGAGTAGTTTAGTATCATCCTTTTGGTGCTGTTCTTGTGATGATAGTGAGTTCTCGTAAGATCTAGTTGTTTAAAAGTGTGTGGCATCTCCCCCTTTTCTATCTATCTTCCTTCTGCTCTGGCCATGTGACGCGTCTGCTACTCCTTCACATTCTATCATGACTGTACATTTTCTGTGGCCTCTCCAGAAGCCAAGCAGATGTCCCTATGCTTTCTGTACACTACTAAGTGTCTACTAAGCTAGTCTACTAAGCAATTTTTTCTTTTTAAATTGCCCATTCTCAGGTATTTTTTGTAGCAATGTGAGAACAGATTAATACAGATGGAAATCATAAAATTTTTGAAAACAAATATATATGGGTACATAATGTAACAAAACCTGTGGGATACAGCAAAATCAGTACTAAAAGGAAAGTTTATAGTAATAACCAGCTACATCAAAGAAGTAGAAATGTTTTAAATAAAACATCTAATGATTCACTTTAAGGAATTAACAAAGCAAAAACAACTGAAACTCACAATCAGCAGAAAGAAAGAAATAATAAAAATCAGAGCAAAACTAAAAGTAATAAAGACTAAAAAAATAACGAAATGAAAAATCGGTTTATTGAAAAGATTTTAAAAATTGATAAACCACTAGTGGGATTAACCAAGAAAAGAAGAGAAGAGGCCTGAATAAACAAAATTAGAAATTAAAAAGATAACAATAAAAAAAAACAAAAACAAAAAGATGCTGAAGAGGTTGCAGAGAAAAGAAAATGCTTATATATTGTTGATGGGAATATAAATTAGTTGATCCATTGTGGAAAGCAGTTTGAGGATATCTCAAGGAATTCATTTTTAAAATTTTATTATTAGTATTATTATTTGAGACAGAGTTTTGCTCTTGTTTTTGAGACAGAGTTTCGGTCTTTTGAGTTTCACTTCAGCAAAGGCTGGAGTGCAATGGTACAATTGACCTCCTGGGTTCAAGTGATTTTCCTGCGTCAGCCTCTCAAGTACCTGGGATTACAGGTATGCACCACTACGCCTGTATTTTTAGTGGAGACAGGGTTTCTCCATGTTGGTCAGTCTGGTATCGAACTCCCAACCTCAGGTGATCCTCCTGCTTCAGCTTCCCAAAGTGCTGGGATTACAGGCATGAGCAACCAACAGAACTACCATTTGATCCCTCAATTACTGGGTATATATCCATAGGAAAATAAGTAATTCTACAAAAAAAAGACACATGCACTCATATGTTTATTGCAGCACTATTCACGATAGCAAAGACAGGGAATCCACCTAGATTCTCATCAATGATGGATTACATGAAGAAGATGTGGTAAAAATACATCATGGAATTCTACACAACCAGAAAAACAATGAACAAAATTGTGTTATTTGCATCAACATGGATGTAGCTAGAGGCCATTATCCTAAATGAATTAATTCAGGGACAGAATACCAAATACCATATATTTTCATTTATAAGTGGAAGCTAAGCATTGGGTACACAAAGACACAAAAATGGGAACAACAGGCACTGGAGACTCCAAAAAGAAGGGAAGGCTGAAAAACTACCTGTTGGTTACTGTGCTCACTACCTGAATGGCCAAATCGTTCATCCCCCAAACCTCAGCATCATGCAATATACTCAAGCAATAAATTGCACATGTATCCCTTCCATCTAAAAGTACAGCAGATTTCTTTTTATAAGTAGAAAATATAGCTGATACAACAGAATTACAAAAAAATAATTAGAGAATATTGTATACAACTATTCACTAACAAATTGGAAAACCTAGAGGAAATGAGCAAATTCCTAAAAACATGCAAACTACTAAGATTGAATTAAAAAGAAATAAAAACTTGAACAGACCAATAACAAATAGTAAGATTAAATCTGAAATAAAGTTTTTCATCAGCTGGGCGTGGTGCTCATGCCTGCAATCCCAGCACTTTGGGAGGCTAAGGCAGGTTGGTAGCTTCAGCCTAGTCAAGACCAGCCTGGATAACATGGCAAAACCCCATATATACAAAAAATTACAGAAATTAGCTGGGCATGGTGGTGTATACTTATAGTCCCAGCTACTGGGGAGGCTAAGGTGGGAGTATGCCTTGAGCCCAGGAGGTAGAAATTACAGGGAGCTGTGATCATGCCACTGTACTCCAGCCTAGGTGACAGAGTGAGAGTCTATCTCAAAATAAAATAAAATATACCAAAAAGTCTGGGACCAGATGCATTAAATGCCAAATTCTGCCAAATGTATAAAGAAGAACTAATACAAGTGTTCCTCAAACTATTCCAAAATATTGAAGAAGAGAGAACTCTCGTTGACTGGTTCTGTGAGGACAGTATTGCCCTGACATCAAAACCAGAAAAATACAACAAGAAGAGAAAACGACAGGTCAATATCCCTGATGAACATGGACACAAAAATCAGCAAAATACTAGGAAATTGAATTCAATATCACACAAAAAATCTAATACACCATAATCAAGTGAGATTTATACTAGCAGTGTTAGTGTGTTTTAAGATCTGCAAATCAATAAATGTGATATATCATGCCAACAGAATGAAGGACAAAAACAGTATGATTATCTCAATAGACATGGAAAAATCATTTGATAAATCAATATCCCTTCATGATTAAAAACTCAAACTAGGTATAGAAGGAATATATTTCAAAATACTAAAGGTCATATCTGGCAAACTCACAGCTAACATCATACTGAACAAGGAAAAGTTGAAAGCATTTTCTCTAAGACCCGGAGTAAGACAAGAATAACCACTTTCACCACCCTTAACCAAAATAGTGTTGGAGGTCCTAACTAAAACAACCAGGCTAGAGAAAGAAATAAAAAAAAACATCCAAACTGGAAAGAAGAAAGTCAAATTGTCCCTCTTTGTAGATTCTGTAATCTTGCATTTGGGAAACCTAAACACTCCACCAAAAACTCTTAGAACTGATAAACAAATTCAGTAAATTTGCAGGATGAAAAACAATTAAAAAAAATCAGTAGCATTTCTACACACCAATAAGAAATAAATACAGCAATCTCACAATACCCACAAAAATTGTAAAATACAATAAAATACATAGGAATTAATTTAACCAAGGAGGCAAAAGATCTCTGCAAGAAAAACTACAAAACAGTTAATGAAATAAATTGTAGAGGAGACATACAAATGGAAAGACATCACATGTTTATGAATCAGAAGAATTAATAGAAGATAAGAGTCAAGATGGCTGACTGGATGCAACCAGGAAGAGCTTATACCACTGAGACCAGAACATCAAATCGACTGGCAAACTGCAAACATATCTTAGGAAAGAAGGCATTGAGAGTGGATGGAAGGAGGACACAGAACCTGGGGCTAAAGCAGAAGAAGACTAGGAACCCTGTACTAGTTTGCTGAGCACAAGGACTCATTCCTGGCACCCAGCAACTTCTAGGGGAGGGGTGAATGAAATATAAATGATATACATGGAGTGGGCTGCTCTTACCACCATTCTCTGGAGTCTTAGTTGCGGAGACCCCCACAATCCCCATGGACATTTGAACTGGCAGGGAGAACTGCACAGAGTGTTGGCAGAGACAGAACTGGAGACTGCACAGTGCCTAGAAGGTTTGTCATGGGGATGGCTGCAGTGGAGCACAGCCATGGACTTCCATTGGCCAAAGCTTGCCATACTGTTCTAGGTGGCTTTAGTCTTTATTAGCTGCCAGACATGGAAAGCGTAAGGCTGTTTTGACCATGGGACAGGGCCAGACTGATCCAAATGCCCCCTGTCTGCTAGTCTCTCCCACAATTCCTGCCTGGCTGCACCCTCTGAAGCATTTGTCAGTGGTCACCACCGTAACTCTTTTGTCAGCAGCCTCCACCCTTCCATCAGAGTGCTTTTGCAGAGAGTCTCCTACCAGCGTGCACTTCCCCACAGACTCCCCTTCGCATATGCACGTGGGGACCTGCTGCTCCTCTGACATGCATGCACTCATGGCTGACTTATATTCTCACTTATAAGTGGGAGATAAACATTGAATACACATGGATACAAAGATGGGAACAATAGACACTGATGCCTACTTGAGAGAGGAGTGTGAGAGGAGGATGAGGATCAATAGCTACCTATTAGGTACTGTGCTCACCGGTGGCAAAATCATTTGTATACCAAACCCCAGCGACATACAATCTAACCATGTAACAAACCTGCACATGTACCCCGAAAACCTAAAATAAAAAGTGAAAAAACAATCCAATGATTAAAATATGTCAATAAATTTTTAATAGATTTTTTAAAAGAATTAATATTGTTAAAATGACCATATTGTGCAAAGCAAGCTACAGATTCAGTGCAATCCCTATCAAAATACCAATGTCATTATTCACAAATATAGTTAAAATGATTCTAAAATTTACATGAAACTAAAAAAAAAAAAAATAGCCAAAGCAATCCTGAACAGTAAGAATAAAGCTGGAGGCATCACACTCCCTGGCCTCAAAATATATTATGAGGCTAAAGTAACTGTAATAGCATGGCATTGGCATAAAAACAGACACTGATCAATGGAACTAAACAGAGAACCCAGAAATGAATTCATGCTTTAACAGCCAAGTCGTTTTCAACAAGGTACCAAGAAATTTCAGCGAAGGAAGGGTGATCTCTTCAATAAACGGTCCTGGGAAAACTAGACATCCAAATGCAGAAGAATAAAACTGGACCTCTATGTCTCACCACATAACAAAAATCAACTCAAGATGAATTAAAAACATATGTAAGACCTGAACAAGTAAAACAGGTAAAAGAAAACATGGGGAAAACTCTTTAATACATTGATTTAGTGAAAGTTTTCGTGGCTAAGGTCTCAAAGGCACAGACATCAAAAACAAAAATAGACAAATGATACTATATTAAATGGAAAAGCTTCCTCACAGCAAAGAAGACATTCAAAAGCATAAAGAAACAACCTGTTGAATGGAAGAATATATTTGCAAAT
>NW_012101263.1:131596-132886 GCF_000951045.1 Mandrillus leucophaeus | reverse complement strand
TAACAGACGTTTGTGAGCATGTGAAGAACAGGAAACTCTTATACATTTTGGCAGAAATGTAAATTAGTGCAACAATTACGGAAAAGAGTATGAGAATTTCTCCAAAAACTAAAAATAGAACTACTGTACAATCCAGCAATCCCACTACTAGGTACCTATCCAAAGGAAAAGAATTCAGGATATTAAAGGGATACCTGCATTCACATGTTGCTCACAGCATTATTTACAATAACAAGGATATGGAATCAATTTAAGTATCTGTCATTCAATAAATAAAGAAAGAAAATGAGGTTTATATACACAATGAAATAATATTCAGCTATAGAAAGTAAGAAACCCCTGTCATTTACAACAACATGGATGAACTTGGAGAACATTGTTAAGTGAAATAAGTCAGACACGGAAGGGCAAATAGCACATATCTTTACTTATATATGAGAGCTAAAACTTGACCTCATGGAGATAAAAAATAGAACAATAGGTATCAGAAGCTGGGAAGGGTATGAAAGTAGGAAAGGGAACTAAAGAGATTGGTGAATGGGTGGAAATATACAGTTAGATAGAATAAACATTTTATAATGTTCAGTATCTGACTAGGGTGAATATAGTTAGCAAAAATATATTGTATATATGAAAGCAGCTTAAAGAGTGGACTTGAAATATTACAACACATAGAAATGGTAAATTCTCATTTTGATGGATATCCCAAATACCCTGACTTCATCATTACATATTCTATGCATATAAAAAATACTCACATGTATCCCACAAATATGTATAATATCATTTCCTTTTAATAAAGGAAAAAAGTGTTAAAAATAAAAATTATTGTTCGCCGGGCACTGTGGCTCAGTCCTGTAATCCCAGCACTTTGGGAGGCCAAGGCGGATGGATCACAAGGTCAGGAGATGGAGATCATCCTGGCTAACACGGTGAAACCCCATCTCTATAAAAATACAAAAAATTATCCAGGCGTGGTGGTGGGTGCCTGTAGTCCCAGCTACTTGGGAGGCTGAGGCAGAAGAAGGGCATGAACCTGGGAGGCAGAGCTTGCAGTGAGCTGAGATCGCGCCACTGCATTCCAGTCTGGGCGACCAGCGAGACTCCATCTCAAAAAAAAAAAAAAAAGAAAAGAAAAGTATTACAAAAAACCGGCCATTAGACTTCATATTATTTGTCACAACTCTAACTTTTGGCTTTTGGCCTGATGCCATCCTCTGCTTAATTTATTTTTATTTTTTCTTTCTCCTCTTCAACTTGCTACTATAAAAGACTTCACTTAATCATAAA
>NW_012101263.1:117913-129605 GCF_000951045.1 Mandrillus leucophaeus | reverse complement strand
AAAAAAAAAAAAAAAAAAAACCCCAAAAAACAAAAGATGACAGTCGTTGGCAAGGATGTGGAGAAATTAACCTAACATTTTTGTAACTGGTTTACAAAACCACCAAACTATTGTTTAATCTCAAAGAAGAATTCATTCTGAATTTATAATTAAAGTTATTTGTTTTAAAAATTAATGACCTTCTAAACAAATCTGACAAAAGTAAACCAAAGTTGAGGCATTAAAATTTGTGACAGAGTTATTTGTACATATATGTATTTGGCTTCTTCTGTGTTTTGCAATTAATGCAAAACATTGTTATTAAATTACAGTATATCATGTAATAATCCATCTTATCTACTTAAAGACCATTTTTACTATAAAATCTACAGAAAAAAATTTATAAATGTACATATAAATACTTTTAAATAATGTTTGCTCTTCTGAAAAATAATCTGCAATAATGTTAGGGTATTGTTTTTAAAAAAGAAGGTGCTCTCTAAAACAGTTAGAATGTAGAATATGCCCAGCATTCAGCTATGACTTACCATAGGTGATAGATTGTTACAATATTGACCAGTGAATCATATCTCCTTGTGTCAACATCTTTGTATAGCCTCATTAGCTCCAACTTAGTCATGTTACTTGCTTTAGCTAATGGAACAGTATCATTTGTGCGTTGAGATTTATCCTTTGTTGTTTCCTAGGACCTCCTGCTGAGAAAGCTTTCACTAACTAATGCAATATAGGACAATGGACCATGCAGAATGAGTCTCAACAAAGGTCAGCAATACCAATGATCCTCCAACCAATAGACGTTACCTGTTACCAACAGAACTTCTCAGCTGAGTACAGTCCAAATTTCTGGTCCACAACATCACAACATTACAAACAAGTTAAATGTTCTTGTTTGAATCCACTAAGTTTTGGAGTAATATGCAGAAGTAAATAACCAATATGCCCTATATTGTTTTCAATTATTTTTAAGAAGGCATTATTGATATATCCTGCCAAACTGACAAATACATCAGTTTTTGCTGTGGACCACAGCAACATCTGGACTTAGTATTTGTCTGCAGACCTACATGATAAAGGGGCAGTTTCTGTTGAAGTGGCAGTTATTTTATTGTCCCATGACCATTTCCAATCTTCCTGCTGAGATCAACTGTAAGAGTTTTAATAATGATAATATTCATGATAATACGCATTTCTAGCTACTAGCAACAAAGTAGAGACAAGCCAATGTATTTCAAGTTAGCTGCTACAATAGATTCTAGATGGTAAGAGTGATAAATACCTTAATAATTTAGATTGGAATGAGTCTCCTATTAGTGAAACTTATTAATAGTACTAAGAGCTCTAAGTTGCTCTATTTTCCAATAACTCCCTTTGCCAAATTGTGTTAATGTAGACGGAACAATTTTAGAAACGTTAAGTGTTTTCACTTGACTAATGTTGGGCATTTTAGAAATATGCATATTTTATTGCTTTAAATAATTTGAAAGGTGAATCATGTAAAATTAATGTTTCCTGACTTTTTCTGATAAAAATGAATCAGTGGGGCTATTGTGCGTTTAAATATTTGCAGGAATAACTTTTATTGACTTCAATTTATTTTGTATCTTGAAAAAATTAGACTGTCTTAATTGTACAGTTCTTTCGGTCATTCTATTATTTGAGCACTGATCATGTGCATAATGTGATAGGGAGTGGTGGTGGCATTGGATAATTTTGATATGAAAGATATGGAAATGAGATAATAGACATACATAAATAATATTCAACAGAAGTTCAGAGCATGTGTAACAGAAATAAATTCAAAGTTTGTTAAAAGTAAACATTCATAAGCTAAAAGTGGCTGACATGTGTAGATAATTCTCTCTAGATTTCAGTCAAAACTATCAAAAAGTAACTAAGATACTCATTATTGTGAAACTTCTGAACAGAAATGGAAAATAAATAATAGTTCAAAAATCAAAGCGGAAAGCACAATTTTCTACAAAAATATACAAGTTATGTTGACCTCAGACTTCTCCACAACAGTTCTTTCTTCCCCCCCGCCCCCCACAGACAGTTTTGCTCTTGTTGCCCAGGCTGGAGAGCAATGGAGCAATCTCGGCTCATAGCAACCTCCACCTCCCAGGTTCAAGCAATTCTCCTGCCTCAGCCTCCCAAGTAGTTGGGATTACAGACATGTGCCACTACGCCCGGCTAATTTTTTTTTGTATTTTAGTGGAGAAGGGCTTTCTTCATGTTGGTTAGGCTGGTCTTGAACTCCTGACCTCAGGTGATCTGCCTGCCTCTGTCTCCCAAAGTGCTGAGATAACAGGCATGAGCTACCATGCCCGGTCTCCACAACAGTTCTGTGTAGATGTTTGTTTAGTCTGCTTTCCAGATAATTGGACAAAATACATATTCTGTGTGCCACAAAAGAACACAATTCCAGGCACTGTGTGAGATCAAAGAATAGGGAAAACATGAGCCTTCCTTGGATTTATCTCAATATGATGAGAAAAAGACAGACATGAAAGTCGCTGGATAGTCAAAATATAAGATAATAGTGAGCTCTATATAAAAGTAGTAAGGAAATACAGAGAAGATTAATTCCAAATGGGAGACTTTGAAATGATTCATGGAGAAATAACATTTTATCTTCCCTTCCGTCATCACTTTTGAGAAGCGTGAAGTCAAAGGGCATTCCTACTAGAGAGTATAGTTGGATGGAAGAATTGAGCTGGAAATTTCAAAGCTCAAAAGGACTGATAGTCCCATCAGACTGTGGGGAGTAGAAAAAAAGCTTCCGAAGTGGTGGGGAGGAGGTACTCACTGGGTTTCAAGCACACAAAGATGTTGAAACCATTAGGCTTCAAGGAAACTTCAGAGTTTAGATTGGTTAGTTCCCTCTTGCAGGCAAGTCACCTCCTTACGTACCCAAGTGTGCATGCCCTTACAATTAGCTTCCTTCCACAACCTGGTAAAGACAAAAATGAGATGCACTAACATAAAAACTGGAATTAAATGTTGAACTATCTGAATGCTGTAGTAAAAGATTCATGATTCATTTTGTGAAAGGAATAATGGACACATTCAGAGCAGTTTTGATTACTTGTTCGATCAGATAAACTTGTAAATAACGCAGAAAACAAACTGAAATGGGGAATGTGTTCACCAGAGAACTATTGGGAAGCAGGACTGACAAATGGGTGATGGAGGTGCTATTGTAAGGAATTATAGGGAAAGGTATTTGAGATATATTATTTAAAGTAGTATAGATTGATTTCAGGTAATACTTGAAAATGTGTATATATATTCAACAAAATATGGATCAACGTTTGTATCTTCCTTAATTTTTAATATAATTTTAATTTCTATAACATCCCCTTGAGATTTATTTTAAGGTATTTCCATTTAAAAGATTTTAAAAACACAACTTTGGTCCAAAAATAGCAAAATTATTTATAGAAAATCAAGCAAGTTAGTATAGATCCAGGGCAAGAACATAAGATCCACCATCTCTACTAATCCTTTCATATATTTTCACTATCACAACTTCTATTTTCTATCAAATATCTTGTTATTGTTGGGTGAACAAAATAGAAGAGCAATTTGTTCATGAATTATTTCAGTATATTCTTAAACCCCACTTGCCAAGTTGCATAGTTACTAATATCAGAAACTGCTATAATTTTTAATAGTAGGAACATCCAGTAAAACAAGAATAGCTCAAAAGTGAAGTGTTGTATTTTTGTTTAAGCCTATTTTGTCTTTGTTCTAGTAAATTAGGTGTTTCACTGGGAACATGGTATATAGTCTGAATTTTCAAAGAGCTCTTGTTTTCCCTACGGAAGAAAAGATGACATATATCAAAATGAGCAGTTTGGAAAATGTTATTCTTAAAACAAAGAACCTACTCTAGCTACAGTTTATTATCTTCACCCCAATTCCCAAATGCCAGCCACAGTCACACAGCTTTAGTACATTAGCTCTGTGGCTGACACTATCTTTTCAGAAATGATGTCTCTACCTTAGTTTTTACAGCATTATTCTACTTACCAACTTACATTGATCTTGGTGACTCCAGTCATATGTTCCTATTACCACAATCCCTAAATAATATACTTTCCTCTTAAACCTGGCCTCCAAACAGTAATATTTCCTCTGTATATTGAAAAAGGTATGCTTTGTTTTTAAGGTCTACTGTAAATTTCAAAACTTAAGACTCTCAGAAATCCTATGACCAAAGATGGTTCCCTGCAGAAACTAGTCCTTGTGAAGGAAGTAACTGATGATTGTGCAGTGATCTGAGAGTTTTATGTTAATTGAAAATAAAATGTGTAACCATATTTCCTAGAGAGTGCTATTATTTTTTGAGAATACCTTACCTCTTAGTTGCAAAAGCATCTGGTAACTTTCAGCTTTAGATAAAATTCCCAGGTCTGGGGACATGAGCTCTGTAAGCCTTTAAAATATTTTTTCATTCTCAGTGAGCTCTGTAGATGCCATTTAATAGAAATTTACTTAATTGAACTAAGGTTCAATGAATTTACTTCTATACATCATTTGTCTCTTAAAAATACCATTTTCTTACCAATAACTTTCATAATATTTAACAAAAATTATTAAATGTATTTGATTAGAATATTTTAAAAAATCATTCTTTCTCCAAATGTGAATGCTTTAAACACAGAAAATAATTTGTATCATTTGGGAAATGTTATACTCCATCTCAATGCAATTTTATTTAAAAGTACTTAAAGACAATTGAGGTGAAATATTATTTTTGTAACATAAAATGAATAATGCAATGAGCATCTAGAGGGTAAGTGGTCTAAAGTGGTTCACAAACAGATATCATTTTGTAAAGTATACAAAAATAATGTATTTTATGAGTTTTATAACAATGATTTCAAATATTCTTGGTTTCTCCTTGCTCAGATATCTCTCTTGAAAATATCTGATCAATTTTTTATGGCTGAATATTTATTTCTCCCATTAAAAAGATGCTTAAAAGCAAGCTAATACAATCTGTTTAACTACAGGGGAAAATTCAATAATTAATAAGATGTATACATAATAAATTATAAGTATAGTTTTAGTGTCTCAAGATTCTGGTAATAACTTCTACTTTCTTTTCACAGGGCAATTAGCGAAGCTCTTTGCCCCTCATGATAGGTTAGTATCTTAGCTATTGTTTTTATTCAGATTCATTTTTCATGTCCTAATGTGACAAACATTTCTAAACAAGGATTTGCCTCTATATTTTTCCTAGTACATGTTAACATTCTAATTCCTTCACACATTCTGAAAATATCTGTCACTTATCATATGCAGGCTCTTTTCTGATTGCTAAAAATACAGTATCAAATAAAATACACCAAATTTCTATACTCATAGCACTTATATAAGACAACAAATCCATAGTTAAGATAATGGATTCTGCAGCCACTTGGCTGTGTTCAAGTCTCAGATACTCTACGAATTTTAGATGTGTAACTTTCAGCAAGTTACTTAATATCTTTGTAGCTTAGTAATATCACTTGTAATATGAGGATAATTGTACAGCCCTCATATGGTTGAATTAGTTATTCTAAATAAAATTCTTAGAACAATGTCTAGTATATGGTAACCCCCTTATATATGTTACCTAATTTTAGGTATTTTTAGAGAAGACAGAAAAGACAGGCTATAGACATATATATATGTGTGTGTGTGTGTGTGTGTGTGTATATATATATATATACACACACACATACACACTACAAGGAGTCAAAATTATTGGTTATCCTCTCTGGTAAAGTGAAGAGGGTCAACCAGAAGAGTGTTACATGCAGAGGAAATAGTTAATGCTAAGGTCTTTGAGGAAAAACAAAGCAGTTGAGAGTTAACAAGAAGAATAGGAGTTGGTAAGTTCCAAAAGTTAACATTCCCAGTCTCTCTTCTCCTTCTCCTTCTTCTATTCCAGAGACTATGATTCAATAGCCACAAATATTAGTTACTTTTTGCTCATCAGACCAAAACCATGAGTCTCTCAAAAGAATACCAGTAAAATCTTTGGCCAATGCAATGGATGACAATACTTGTATCTATCATAATGCTTATTTCCGTGACTGGGCTTCTGTCATTGTTGGAGAAAGAGTGGAACTCAAAGAATCATGACGGTTTCCTGAGTTTGTCTGGAGAAAATAATAACAAACATCTGCATTAGTCCTTTTTCATGCTGCTGATGAAGATACACTGGGGACTGCGCATTTAAAAAAGAAAGATGCTTAATTGGGCTTACAACTGGGAAAGCCTCCCAATAATGGTGGAAGGCAATGAGGAGCAAGTCACGTGTTACATGGATGGCAGCAGGCAAAGAGAGAGAGGGCTTGTGCAGGAAAACTCCTCTTTTTAAAGCCATCAGATCTCATGAGACTCATTCATTATAATGAGAACAGCAAAGGAAAGACCCTCCCCCAAATTCAAACACCTCCTTCTGGGTTCCTCCCATGACACATGGAAATTGTGGGAGTTACAATTCAAGATGAAATTTGGGTGGAGACAGAGCCAAACCATATCAACATCATTGGGTTCAAGTTTTTTACATGCTTCAAGTGAAAATATCACCAGATTGCATATCGTAGCACATCCAGCCTGCCCTCATACTGTTTTGAGACCTAGGAAATCTATGGTTGATAATTTAAACTATTTTAAGTTTGCTAATGAATCACATCTGCATAGGGATGTCTTATGTAGATTTAAATATTTTAAATAAAACTTCTCAAGCATCATCTCACATACTGCTGAAAAATTAATATTACCAAAAGCACAATTTAAACATATTTAGCACAGTTTTATCATCCACAGAATACAGTAAAATCTTTTAGTCAAGTTACTCAAGCTTTCCACAGTTAAGCCAAGCTATTTGTATAAATATGTCTGTGACTATAGTCATTAATTCAAACTGCCTAAAATTGGGCACTGTGTTTTCTGAACCCACCGTTTATTGTTTGAAATTGGCACCACCATTCACTAAATTATCTTTGTTTAGGACTGCCCCTTCCAATGCCTGTAGATTGCATTGTTCACAATGTGCATAGGAAATGTAATTTCCTCCAAGAATCTGCCACTGACTGTTATTTGCCACAAATAACATGTTGTTTACAGAGTTTGGTAACCCTCAGTATGTACTTCTTATGTGAAACATCTCATAGATAGAAGAGACTGGTTAAAAAAAAAGAAACATAGAATTATCTAATTGACTTTGAATCTGAACTTCTCTTGTATAGCTGTTTGACCTCCATCAAATTATTCAATATTTAGGAGCTTCATTTTCTTCCCCTGTAAAATTTCATAATGTTTGATGCTTACCACAGCTACTGGCACATTGCTGGTACTTGAGTAAGTTTCATCTTTAAAATTTGCACATTGTATATTCACATGTGTATCTATAGACACTCTCTTACTAAATTCTGAGCTCCATTAAAGCAAAGAAATAACTTGACTTATATTATTTTGTACTCTTAGCATTGCCAAGCTTTAAAACCTCATAAAGAAAAATATATATATATATATAAAATATTTCTTGTGGTTTGGAATAATGTACCTACAATTGGAATACCTATTTACATTTCAGATATCCTTGCAGACTAATGGAGGAATGTTTTGGGTCATTTGGGCCCTTAAGCATAAATGAAACTTAGTGGTTGGTCATGGACCTGTGAATTCTGTGAATACAGCACATTTAGGATGATTTATACGTCTCTCTCTATATATATTTTAATTTGGTGAGGACCCCATAAAAATATGTTATTCCTATGCATAGGAAGGTAACTGATAACATAATAGACATGTGCATGTACACATATATCTATGTGCTTTATTATCATGTAGATCAAATCAGTTACCACAAGAAAACCTGATTTTTATATTTTTATTGAATTATATTTTATTAAAGCTTTAACCAAATGGTTAGAAAAACTTCCAGAATTTTAAGTAAACAAAAATAGTAACTGAATTTCTTTACAAGCTATGTCAGCAAAAGAACAAAACCTTCTTCTACCATGGTGAAAGACTTTCTTGTAAGGTATAGTTTATCCACATCCAGCGACAAAATAGGTACACTTTCAATTGCCTTTCTTTGCCTTTGGTCTTAGCCTAGTCTGAGAGGAATTTAATCTCGTTGTCAGAGTTTACTTCAAATGGCTTTGTTGTAATAGGTTTAGAATGGCTTAGGATCATCATTTGTTTCCATGATTATCATTTCACCTAAGCTAGCAATTACAACTCCCGTAACAACATAATGGAACACAATACAATGTACGGGAAACTAGCACTATCTCTGAAATTGAAGTATTAGCAAAAGACAATATACATATGTGTATTGTGGATGGATTTTAGTCCAATGTTCTTGGCAGCATCCACTTTATGTTAATATAATGTATTGTTTGCAATTATTTTCTTGATAAAGCTGTTCTGTTGGCCATGCCTGCACATATTTGGAAGAAGCAATGCTCCTAGAGGATCATGTTCTATTTTAGTTCTCCATAATCAGTATGAAAATATGGCCTAAATTATATGTTCAGGATTTTAAAGCACTGAGGCAGACCAAGTGAAAGTAAGATTTTGTGGTTAAAGCTAATATATCACCCTGACTCTCTCTTTTATTCCCTAGTGGAATTTTTTTTATGAGACTGTGTATATCTTGCAGGCAGATATTAAGTTTATTTAAATTAATGCATGTAGATATCAATAGGCATCTATAGAATGGGAGACTAGACACTGGAACAGATGACAGTGGTAAATAAAGGTCAAACCAAAACAAAGATAGGCAGCTTAGCACATATTTAAAACATTTCTTATAGCTACAGATTTTTCTTTAAAAACATTAAGTAGATTTATTTACACATAGGATTGCAATTGTCTGAATTCCTTGAAAGACCACTTCTTATATTGACTATTCTTTCTTTATTTCTTTTTTCAGGTTTTTTGTGTGGTATAATTGACAAAATATATATATTAAAGGAATTCAACTTGATGTTTTGATATACAAATACATTGTGAAATGATCTAGGTTGGCCTTTTATAATCTTTTTTATAGAAGTATTTTATCTATACACAGAGACACATACATACTCGCATATACACATCATTTAAGTAAAATTGAATCATTTAGCTTATAAAATAGAGGCATCTTTGGAAATTCAATAAATATGAAACTATAACATCCTATCTAGTAACTCTTTTGAGAAAGGAACTATGATATAAATCAGGAGATGATAGTGAATATTGACACTCAACGAGAAATGTCAGCCCCATTCCAAAAGCCTTCACCAGTTATGCTACAAAATGTTCAAAGCATATGTGCCACATTCTAAAAATCTTTTAAGATGTTTAAGAGATGGTATAAGCATCTATTTATTATCTCCAAATCTATACTCTCTAAATCAGAATTATTTTTCTTCAGACTAATAGGTTATTATTTAATAAATAAGACATCCAACATTATATAATGAAAATTGATTTTACATTTTATCATAAATTCCATTGTCAATAGATGGCAATAAAATTATTTGCAGTGATTTTTCCTTTCTCTTCAGTTACCAGTACTTGATAAAAATTTCATAAATCAGTGAGGTTTTTTATATCTGAAAAGTTCTGTATTTCTACCATTATAATTTTTCATGTCAATGTAGGCCAGCTATGGGGGAGGTATAGCATGACTTTGTTTTGTTAATGCTGGCACTTTCCAACGGATTGAAGAAGTTTTCATCCTGTTTATATATAGAGGTGTGTTATTAGCATTCAGATGCCGTTTCTCCATCAACTAATCCACTTCAAAATATTTGCATGAAATCTAATTTGCTTACCAGTAAGCAACATATAAAATATAATTTATAGACTTGGGTTCACATTAGTAAAGTTTAGCTACTTAGAGAATAGAATTATCAGTCAGTCTCATTACCAAGGGAAGACAGGTAGTAAATTCCACAGGCACTGTCACTTTGCCTGTCCTGAGTTGATTTATACAGTGTATATTTCAAGTGTTTAAAAACATGTCGAAGTTGGAGTTTAACTGAAAAGGTTGGTAATATTAAGATTTGAAATTTGTCATTTGTACAATTTCATGAAGTGACGTCTCTTTTTCTTTTATGAAATTTACAAAGTAAAATGTAGCCCAATTGTATTTGAACAAATTTGAGGCTGACACATGCATTATCTAAATAAAGCATATTAAATTACCGCAAATGTTTACATATTAAAACATGTTTGAACTATGTAAGCAATTTAGGTAATTACAATATGTATTTATATTGTAGTGGGATTTTTATGTAAACAATTGCCTAGATTGACCATTGTGCCATGGGGAGATATTTTAAAAATGTCCAATAATACCTCATTCTGTGACAATACAGTTCTGAGTTATTTAGACCGTTAATTTAACATGCTTCTTAAAACAAAGTTATGAGGTAGGTACTATAATTATTCTGTTTTAGAGAGGAGGGTACTGAGTTACAGAAATTACATAATTTACACCGGTTGACAAAACAAGTAAGGGAGGAGGCCAGGATTAAAGTGCAAGCATTGTCTAACTTTGATTGTTCGCAACACCACATGACATGGGGCTCAACAGGAACAGAACCTGAGCTGCTCTGAGGGTTGGAGGGGAGATGAGATCCTGAAGACAGGGGTTGAGTAATGTTATAATAGTATGTTTCTAATTGGAGAAATGTGTTCTCAGTGGAGAACTAAGGTTAAAAAAACTTTCTAGCATTTCCATGTAAAAGCAAAACTACATCTTACAGGCATTCAGAGAAGTTATACATGGTTTATATGTAACAGAGCTGGCAGTCAAAATTATATGGAACCCATTGGAATGAAGGAATACTTTATTAGCTATCTAGCTAATAAAATTGTAAGTAATGTGATCTTCAAACAAAAAAGAATAAGATTGGATTTTGGGGATTGAATGTTAGGAGGAGACCAACTATTCGTCCCAGTCTATCAGAAAAGAAGGTGAAGGTAAAGCTATCTGTAGATCATGCAAGGAGAAATAAATTATTTGTCCACAAAAATACTACTACTTTTCCTATCTAGGGGAAGATTTTCTTATTTTGTTTGTTTTATTTTATTTTATTTCTTACGGAAAAGATTCAGAATTTTCACTGGAGTTTCACATATGATGTTTGTGGTTTGCTGTATTTTTTAGCATAAGTCTAGTAAAATTGTAGGTAATTCTCCAAATGAACTTTGTTATTCTTAAATAACTCTTCTATGTTTTTGTAAAAGACTGTATAAATTAATTGGTCAAGACAAATAAACATTATTAAGCATTTCTTGGCTATTACATGTAGGGAAAATTCGGTTTTATACATCTACTAAAGGAAAACAAAAACCTTTATAATATATACAAGAAATTATAAAATCTTAGAATAAATTTAGAAAAGATTTCTGACCTCAAAGGTTCAGGAGCATCATTGATTTTAAAATGGTAAAGTATAAACAGTGAATCTATAATTCTTAAGAACAGGTAGCTGAAATTGCTGAACCTGCCCACATGGTAGATGTAATCAAGGACATAACATGCATGAAACTTGAATATTCATCAATTTGATATCACTGCAAAACTCAGAGAAAACTCTCGTCTTAAAATTGATGAGTTTTGCTTTTGGCAATTAAAAAAAAGCAGAAAGTAGAAAAGTGAGGACTCATTTTTGTCTAGGTTCATGTGTAG
>NW_012101263.1:113304-115963 GCF_000951045.1 Mandrillus leucophaeus | reverse complement strand
AGCCCAATTGTATTTGAACAAATTTGAGGCTGACACATGCATTATCTAAATAAAGCATATTAAATTACCGCAAATGTTTACATATTAAAACATGTTTGAACTATGTAAGCAATTTAGGTAATTACAATATGTATTTATATTGTAGTGGGATTTTTATGTAAACAATTGCCTAGGTTGACCATTGTGCCATGGGGAGATATTTTAAAAATGTCCAATAATACCTCATTCTGTGACAATACAGTTCTGAGTTATTTAGACCGTTAATTTAACATGCTTCTTAAAACAAAGTTATGAGGTAGGTACTATAATTATTCTGTTTTAGAGAGGAGGGTACTGAGTTACAGAAATTACATAATTTACACCGGTTGACAAAACAAGTAAGGGAGGAGGCCAGGATTAAAGTGCAAGCATTGTCTAACTTTGATTGTTCGCAACACCACATGACATGGGGCTCAACAGGAACAGAACCTGAGCTGCTCTGAGGGTTGGAGGGGAGATGAGATCCTGAAGACAGGGGTTGAGTAATGTTATAATAGTATGTTTCTAATTGGAGAAATGTGTTCTCAGTGGAGAACTAAGGTTAAAAAAACTTTCTAGCATTTCCATGTAAAAGCAAAACTACATCTTACAGGCATTCAGAGAAGTTATACATGGTTTATATGTAACAGAGCTGGCAGTCAAAATTATATGGAACCCATTGGAATGAAGGAATACTTTATTAGCTATCTAGCTAATAAAATTGTAAGTAATGTGATCTTCAAACAAAAAAGAATAAGATTGGATTTTGGGGATTGAATGTTAGGAGGAGACCAACTATTCGTCCCAGTCTATCAGAAAAGAAGGTGAAGGTAAAGCTATCTGTAGATCATGCAAGGAGAAATAAATTATTTGTCCACAAAAATACTACTACTTTTCCTATCTAGGGGAAGATTTTCTTATTTTGTTTGTTTTATTTTATTTTATTTCTTACGGAAAAGATTCAGAATTTTCACTGGAGTTTCACATATGATGTTTGTGGTTTGCTGTATTTTTTAGCATAAGTCTAGTAAAATTGTAGGTAATTCTCCAAATGAACTTTGTTATTCTTAAATAACTCTTCTATGTTTTTGTAAAAGACTGTATAAATTAATTGGTCAAGACAAATAAACATTATTAAGCATTTCTTGGCTATTACATGTAGGGAAAATTCGGTTTTATACATCTACTAAAGGAAAACAAAAACCTTTATAATATATACAAGAAATTATAAAATCTTAGAATAAATTTAGAAAAGATTTCTGACCTCAAAGGTTCAGGAGCATCATTGATTTTAAAATGGTAAAGTATAAACAGTGAATCTATAATTCTTAAGAACAGGTAGCTGAAATTGCTGAACCTGCCCACATGGTAGATGTAATCAAGGACATAACATGCATGAAACTTGAATATTCATCAATTTGATATCACTGCAAAACTCAGAGAAAACTCTCGTCTTAAAATTGATGAGTTTTGCTTTTGGCAATTAAAAAAAAGCAGAAAGTAGAAAAGTGAGGACTCATTTTTGTCTAGGTTCATGTGTAGTCACAGGAAAAAAGAGCAATACAATCAAAGTATATGATCATTTGTACACAGCAAACAAACATTAGAGCACTGTTGCAATTTTGCATGGGAAGGAAGAAAAACATTTTTGATGCAAATTAGAACAAATTTTAACTTTAGCATTATTGTAGTAGGGAAACATACTGTACAAAATTGTTTTCATTTAATTCTTAAATGTTTTAAAACTGCATTTCTACCACTACATATGCATATTTTAGTGACTGTTTTTCTCCAATACAGATAAAATCTGTTAGTCTGCTTTGTATTATGTTAAATAATGATTAGTTTTATATATTGATGAGAAAAAGATTGTTAAATTTTTTAATTCTTCTTAGGTGATTATTATTTCCTAGTTTAGATTGAAAATGAAAGTCTCCATTAAGATTCTAATTCAAAAGATTCATTGTATTTCTCTGACAGTAATATAGGAAACAGATGCTTATAATTATAATGCACTCTATGTAGAATCCAAAAACATAATAACTCTGCAATACAAAAATGTGCTGAGACTAAGATAAATTAATAATTGCTTTTAACAAATCAAATATATTTATTTATAAATTATTATTTCCATAATTAATATCTATTCCCTGAGGGCTTTAATTTTTAAAAATAATTTGAAAATATATTATTTAGCTTATATGCATATAATATAGAAATATAGACATATAAGTAAAAACACATGCATACATTCATACCTATAATTTCAGATCCTACTAATTCCTACCTACCTTTCTTTTAGTTCTAGAGACAGCTTGAAACTTGGTTGTTCAGAAAAAACAACAATGATATACCATATTTAAATTAGTAATAAATAGTTCGATTATATTCAAATCAGATATTTTTTGTCTCTTTAAACTTACCAATTTGGATTAAAAATTGTTTAGTTATCAACCTATCCTACTTTCAGCATGTCTTTTCAGTGCAGAGCAACATTAGTGTTTAAAATTTATATATGATGGATCATTTAAAAATGTATCCACTTGACATTGATATGAATACTAAACTTAACATGAGTATTGTTTGGCCAGTCTTACAAATGGAATAAAGTCTTCTAAGTGGAATTAATTGAAAGAATAAA
>NW_012101263.1:105443-112086 GCF_000951045.1 Mandrillus leucophaeus | reverse complement strand
ATCTCCACTATTATTATAGCATTTTCTACTTCTTTTCCTGTTTGGCCCCACTTCTGCCATTCTTCATGTACAGCCAGAGGAATCTACAGCCAGATATAAATTGCATACTATTACTCCCTGTGGAAAAACCTTTAATGATCGCCAAATTACATCATAATAATGTGTCGCAAATATTTTTTCAGTGTATTGTCCAACAATGTAACATAGAGAAATTTAAAAAACGAACCATAAATACCTAATATAATAGACAATTAGAAAAAAAGCAACCACCTGATCGCTCTCTAAGTCAAGATCATAAAATTGCCACAATCTAAGAAGCTCCTGGATTGTTTTTTGTTTTAAAAAATAAAACCCTTTCCAATAATATTGGAATAATACTTACTTGTTTTCTTTTACAATATTATCTATGTATACAACTCTAAATAATAAAATCTAATGTTACCTGATTACAAACTTAGATTCTTTAACAACCATGGTAGAAATTTTTCATAATATCATTTTGCTTCCTTAGTCCTTACTGTCCTCCTTGAAACAAAGAAGTTGGAAAAAACTAGTGTCTAGTAGTATAATTATTATTATTTTTTTCCTACAAGAAGCCAGTGGTTCCTCGAGCTAAGCTGCTTTTTATCAATACTGCCCAGTGTATATTCCTAATCAGTGACTTTTTCATTCATACCATCCTCAAAACAATTTTTTTTTTTTGACAGTGAGGTGTTTCTAGGGAAGGCTAGCTGCTTTCTTAAAAATTTTCTCCCGTAGTATTAACTTTCCCTGAAGTGCTTACTATTCTCACATTAAATTGTCAGACAGAGATTAGTTTTCTCTGAAATCTCTCGCTTCTAGAGTTCAACTGACTCTGAATGAAAAGAGACCAAGCAAGCGGTGAGGCTATTTGCTGAATAAATGAAGATGTCTCCTCACAAAGTAAAATTCTTAGTCTTTTTGTAGTGATTTTCCCTCAGTCACAGGAATGGTCATAGCTTTGACTTCTTGCACCAATCTCATCTTCCATTCTATCCCCCTTTCGTGTTCAGTTGTGAACATTTGTTTACCAAGGGACTGCTCCATAAATAATCTGGTCCTAAATAGGCATACTGGTTGTCCCCCAACTATTTGCTTTTATAGAGCATGTAGGAGATTTGTTCCCAAACTCAGGTTTTTGAAACAATGTAATTTTAAGTAAAATGTGTTCCTAACAAATATGTTCTACATGCATCTAAAACATGGAAAGGCGGTCTGCCATTAGACCTTATACAAATAAAAGGGATGTTAAATTTCAACTCTCTCTATTACATTAGATTCACACCACATGTGGGTTTCAGACATCTAATATGTATTGATTATTCATTTAAGTTGTAACCAAATATGTGGCTATGATTCAGAATCTATTAATCAGATGATTACTAATAATGCTTTCTTGTTATGTTCTAAAGTAATTATTATTTAAAACATTTTTATCTTTGGTGTATTTGTAACTTTATCATGTTTGAGCATAATTTTCTCCCTGAAGTTCACTTCTTTCATGAGTTCTTTGACATAAAATTTCCTTAAATTTTATGTTTAGTTAATAATTTTTGTGTTTCTGAGACAGCCAAGTATAAAAGGGGAAGGTGTCTGGAGAATCTCCAACTGGTCTGTTCACTGGGAGAATGAAGTGGAACCACAGAAGTTCCTTCATGCCATTTTCAAGGGGAAGAAGTCTGGCCTCTCCTATTCCTGCCTGGTAACTGGGGATTCAGTCTGTGAGATGAGAAGCCTGCTAGCAGGACTCTCTCGCTTTGCTAGGAGTCCTTGTTTCCCTCCCCCGCCCCTCCCCGCAATAAACCCTGCCATTCTCACCCGTCAAAGTGTCTGTGAGCCTCATCTTTCTTGGTTGTGTGACAAGAACCCGGATTTTCCTACAACATTTCTTCTTATTTGTCCTCCATTATAAGAATTTCATCATTAAAAGGATGTAATATATGAATTCTATAATGAGTTTTGTCAAATCACTTATTCTTCCTCATTGACATATAAGAATCATATATAAATTAAAAAGATGTAGCTGTTAAAGTTTTTCTTTTTTTTTAGACAGAGTCTCACTCTGCAGCCCAGGCTGGAGTGCAGTGGCGCGATCTCGGCTCACTGCTACCTCCGCCTCCCAGGTCCCTGTTCAAGCAATTTTCTGAGTAGCTGGGATTACAGGCACGCACCACTATGCGCAGCTAATTTTTGCATTTTTAGTAGAGATGGGGTTTCACCATGTTGGCCAGGCGAATCTTGAACTCCTGACCTCGTTATCTGTCGGCTTCGGTCTCCCAAAGTGTTGGGATTACAGGTGTGAGCCACCGCACCTGGCCCTGTTAAGGTTCTTAATTACAAACCATAGTAACGATCTCTTAGTAACTTAAGAAAAAAAAAAAAAAAAAAGGATTTACGGAATGTTATGTATTGCAAAAATCTCATGGCAAAAAATCAGAAACAAAGGGGTTCCAGGAAGTCAGAATCACAGCCAATGCCCTACCTCAGGGGCTGCTTGATCATAGGTACTGTAGCTACTGCCTCTGGATACTGGACAGCGATTTTGTCTTTGAAGTAATTAACACATTGTGCTCTTCTTTTGAGAAGTAAAGGTTCATGTCCTTTGCCCACTTTTTAATGAAGTTACTTGTTCTTTACTAATTCAATTATTTAAGTTCCTTATAGATTCTGGATATTAGATCTTTATCAGATGCATAGTTTATGAATATTTTCTCCCAGTCTGTGGGGTGTCTGTTCACTCTTTTGATAGTTTCTTTTTCTGTGCAGAAGCTCTTTAATTAGGTCCCACTTCTAAATTTTCTTTTCATTGCAGTTGGTTTTGGGGACTTAGACAGAAATTTCCAAGATTGATATCCGGAATGGTGTTTCCTAGATTTTCTTCTAGGATTTTCATAGTTTTAGGTCTTACATTTAAATCTTTATCTTGATTAATTTTTGTATGTGGTGAAAGGTTGAAATACAATTTCATTCTTTGGCATATGCCTAGGCAGATATACCTCTACCATTATTTATAGAATAAGGAGCTCTTTCCATATTGCTTACTTTTGTTGACTTTGTGGAAGATCAAATAATTCTCTATTTTATTCCATTGGTTGATATGCCTGTTTTTGCACCAGTGCTATGCTGTTTTGGTTACTGTAACATTATAGAATAGTTTGAAGTCAGATAATGTTATGTCTCTGGCTTTATTCTTTTTGCTTAGGATTGTTTTAGCTATTCAGTCTCCTTTTTGATTCTATGTTAATTTTAGAATAGTTTTTTTCTAATTCTGCAAAAAAATGAAACTGGTAGTTTGATAAAAATAGCACTGACTCTGTAAGTTGCTTTGGGCAGTATGACCATTTTCATGATATTGATTCTTCTGATCTATGTTTTTTCATTTGTTTGTGTCATCTATGATTTCTTTCAGCAGTGTTTTGTAGTTCTCCTTGTAGTGATCTTTTATCTTCTTGGTAAGCCATATTCCTAGGTATTTTTATGACTCTCATAAATGGGTCTGCATTCCTGATGTGCCTCTCAGCTTGAATGTTATTGACATAAAGAAATGCTACTGATTTTTGTACATTGGTTTTATATCCCGGAACTTTATTAAAGTTGTCAGTTCTAGGAATCTTTTGGTAGAGTCTTTAGGATTTCCTAGATATAGAAACATCATTTGACAGCGGAGATAATTTGATTTCTTTTCCTATTTTGATGCCTTTGATTTCTTTATCTTGCCTGATTGCTCCAGGTAGGACTTCCACAGCACAATTCACAATAGCAAAGACATAGGATCAATGTAGGTTGTAGGCATCCATTAATTGTGGATTGTATAAAGAAAATGCCATACATATACACTATGGAATCCTATGCAACCATTAAAAGAATAAAATTATCTCCTTTGCAACAACATAAATGGAGCTGGAGGCCATTATCCTAAGCTAATTAATGCAGGAACAGAAAACTAAATGTCATACATTCTCACTTATAGGTACAAACAGAAGTATAGATAGGGAAAATAAACACTGAGGACTACTAGAGGAGACAGAGAGGGAGGAGGGTAAGGACTGAAAAACTCCCTATTGTGTACTATGCTCACTGCCTGGGTGATGGGACTCTTCATATTCTAAACTTCAGCACCAAGCAACAGAACCATGGAATGAACCTGCACATGTACCCTCTGAATCTAAAATAAAAGTTGAAATTATTTTTAAAAAGTTATCTTCTGTGTTACTTGTTCCAAGTTCAAAGCTTCAGGTATAAGCATCCATTTGACTGAGCTACAGTTGTTTGCCCAAGAGTAAACTAAAGGATTACAGGAAGAGCAACCAACTGTACTTTTAACATTTATATTGTGAGTTAGGACTCTCTAAATACACATGGCTTCGTTCCTTACTTCATTCAGGCCTCTATATAAGATTGGTTTATCAGAGGGATATTCCCTGTTTACTTGTCTTAAAATAGCATCTAGCTGCCTCCTACCTGCCCATTAGTCACTATTATTTTATTTATTTTCATACATTTTCAATTACTCTTTACCATCTGATGTTTTACATATTTATATAATTAGTTCTGTCAATATGTATAGTTTCTCTTCCACCATCACTAATATAAACCTTCTCTTCACCATCCCCCCACTTTATTTCTAAAAGTTACAAAAATGTTTGGCATGAAGTAAGCACACAATATTTTCTGAATTAATGAATACTATCATAGTCCCTATACTTACAAAGAAAGGTTGACATAGTTTGAATATTTGTACTCACCCAAATCTCATGTTGAAATGTAATCATTGTTGGCAGTGGTGGCTGATGGGAGGTGTTTGGATCATGGTGGCAGATCCCTGATGAATGGTGTGGACCATCCCCTTGGTGATAAGTGAGCTCTTGCTCTGAGATTACATGAGATCTGGTCATTTAAAAATATGTAACACCTACCCCGTGCTCCCACTCTCTCTCTTGCTCCTACTCCTATTATGTGAGACACCTGCTCCCATTATGCTTTCCACCATGATTGTAAGCCTCTTGGCACCTTCCCGGAAGCATATATTGCTATATTTCCTTTACAGTGTGCAGAATCCTAAACCAATTAAACCTCTTATAAATTACCCAGCCACTGGCATTTCTTTGTAGCAACACAAGAATGGCCTAACACAATAGCTGAAAAAAAATATCCAGTACAGATGCCTACTCCCTCTACACTTTGGCTTCTCAGGATATACATACAACTTGTCTCCCTATTTATGTTTTCAGATTGTCAGCATATAATTTGTCTTATCCTTACATATTTGAAAAACTGTCAGCCAAAATGACTTTGTTTATTATAACACAACTGCCCTTCTAACTGTGTATTAATCAGGTTCTGCTAACTGTCATAAGTAATCTCCTAATCCAAGTGACTAAATACAAGAGGAGCTTATTTGTCCATTAAATTACAGATCTTTGTGTGTTGACTGGAAGATAGCATCACTCAGGCATTCAGAAATCCATGCTCCTTTCATTTAAAAGCTTTTCCTTCAGCTAGAAGCTCAAAGTCTTTCACTGAATCAACAGACAAAGCAAGTTGAAGTGTTGGAGAATCTCATAAAAGGGTATTTTAATTTGTTTTTGTTTTCATTTTAATTCAGTGTTGGCCATGGCTTAAGTCACTAAGGCCAATATTCCATTCTGAAATTTGTGTTAGTAAATGGAGTAAAAATATTGGAGTTGTTTTCACTTTAATAGTGAAAGCCAATTTTGAATAAGTAAACTTTTCATTGACTTGAAATGTCATTATCATATGTCACTATCATATATTTTATATGTTAAAGGCTCCACTTCCTAATTTGATTTTTCTTTGTTCATTGTTCTTTCAAGTATTTATTTTCAACTATTCAAGTGTCACAATACTGTTTTTGATTATTTGTGTTTTTGAGACAGGGTCTCGCTTTGTTGCCTAGGTTGGCGTGCAGTGGCATGCTCATGGCTCACCACAGCCTCAATCTCCCAGGATCAAGTGATTCTCCTACCTCAGCTTCCCAAGTACCTGGGACTACAGGTATGTGCCACCACACATGGCTAATTTTTGTATTTTTTGAAGAGACAGGTTTTCACCATGTTACCGAGGCTGGTCTCAAACTCCTGGACTCAAGCAGTCCTACATCAGCATCCCAAAGTGCTGGGATTACAGGCATGAGACCTGTACCCAGCTCCATAATTAAGTTTTATGATACACTGTAATAATGAATGAGTAATATATTCAGTGGGTCCTCTCTTGATCAAAACAATAATTTAATTGTTGACAATTATTTTTAAAAAATTAAATTCTCTGGAAATTATCCAAGGGACATATGGTAAATGGAGAATCCTTCATTTAAGAAAATATACTTCATATTGCTAACAATAGCTAGATTCTGTGGTATTTGAGTCACAATCTGATACTTTACTTATGTTAAATAACTTCTGACTACAAGTTAGGCTGAGACACTTAAACAAGAAACACTTATATCTCAAATTTCTGAAGCCTGGGAAGTGGAATGTCAAGGTTTCAGCATATCCGATGTCTGGTTTGCAGATGACTGTCTTGTATTCCTCCATGGCAGAGAGCAAAAGCAAAATCCTGTCTTTCTTGCTTCCTTCCTTCCTCCCTCCCTCCCTCCCGCGCG
>NW_012101263.1:77437-105313 GCF_000951045.1 Mandrillus leucophaeus | reverse complement strand
TTCTTTCTTTCTTTCTTTCTTGTATACACACACACACACACACACACACACACACAGAAGTAGGCCAGGCGCAGTGGCTCATGCTTGTAATCTCAGGACTTTGGGAGGCCGAGGTGGGTGGATTGCCTGAGGTCAGGAGTTCAAGACTAGCCTGACCAACATGGTGAAACCCCGTCTCTATTAAAAATACAAAATTAGCTGGGTGTGGGATCTTGCGACTGTAGTCCTGGCTACAGGGACTCAGGAGGCTGAGGCAGGAGAATCGCTTGAACCCAGGGGGCAGAGGTGGCGATGAGCCAAGATCGTGCCATTGCACTCCAGCCCTCCAGCCTGGGCAACAAGAGTGAAACTCCATCTCTCAAAAAAAAAAAAAAAAAAAAAAAAAAAAAAGGAGTTTATTAAGTACTAACTTACATGATCACAAAGCCCCACAATAGGTCATCTGCAAGTTGAGAAGCAAGGAGAGCCAGTCCAGGTGCAACAGGATAAACATTCTAGGGCCCTAAGAGCTCATAATTGAATTTGCTCTCAAATTTTAAGTAATTGATGTAATTACAAAATAGAGTGTTTTCCAAGTTTAACAACTTTTTTTACTTAAAATCTTGTTTTCCTCAGAAGATGCATTTTCATCTTAATGGTTACTCTAAATATATAAGGCTTGTATTTTATTTTTTCCTTTTGTATCATTTCTAATTGATTATATATTTTTCTTTGAAGAAACTTATTGACTGTTGTACTGATATTTGAGACTATCTCCCTGCATTTTATTTTCTTCATCTTTCTAGTGTTTACTTTTACTTTGTTGTTATTACTTCTAGTCTCATAAAATGAAAGCTTGGAGCATTCATTTACATTGGTTTTTAATAGTATGTATATTAAAATGGGTAAATTTTTCTTTAAATTATTGCTTAAGTATCAATGCACCAGTTTTGAAAGTCACAGTTTCGTTAACTTTCAAAACAAAACTTTTCTAATTTTTCTTGTGACCCTTTATAGTTGACATAGGGTCATTTAAAAGTGTATTGTTTAATTACTAAACACTTGTTTTTAAAAAAGTTAATACTTTTGCCACTTCTATAACTATGTGAGAATCTTTAGATATTTAATGTCATTCCCTACTCCCTCCTTCTGTGCTGTTGTTTTCATGTTTAACTTCTACATGTATATTGAACCTAATAGGATAATATCATTATAATCATCATTTAATATTTAAATTATAAATATTTATTTATAAATGATTATATTATTTATCTTATCTGATACTCTTCATTCTTTTCTTCTTCCTCAGGCATACTTGCTGTTATTTTCCCCCTTTTAGTGAAAATCTGCTGCTTCTGAACTTCCTCGGCTTAATAAAAAATTTTTAGTGTGTGTTGTTCCCCGCCACGTGTTCATATGTTCTCATCGTTTAGCTCCCACTTTTAAGTGAGAACATGTGGTATTTGGTTTTCTGTTCCTGTGTTAGTTTGTTGAGTATAATGACGTCTAGCTCCATCTATGTCCCTGCAAAGGACATGATCTCCTTCCTTTTTATGGTTGCAAAGTATTCCATGGTGTATTTGTACCCTGTTGGAGGGAGGGGGATGGGAGAAGGGAGGGCATCAGAAAAAATATAGCTAACGGATGTAGCAAACCAACATGGTACACATTTACCTATGTAACAAACCTGCACATCCTGCACATGTGCCCCTGAACTTAAAATAAAAGTTGGGAAAAAAATCTTTATTTCACTTGTATTTTTGAAGAATATTTTATCTGTTGATAGTATTCTGGATTGGCATTTTTTTTTTCTTTAAAAATTAAAAAAACAATTCCATTGTCTTTGGTTTCCACAATTTCTTGAAAAATAGTGTATATCTTATAGTTTTTCTTTGAATGTGCCTATGCTTACCCATATTGTTGCTAGTTCAATGATAATGCATTTTCCTTATCCAGCTGCCTTTATTAACCTTTTTTTGTCTTTTCTTTTCAAAATTTTACTATAATGTGCGTAGTTGTGGCTTTCTGTATACTAATTTTCCTTGCATTTTGTAGAGCCTGTTATGTAAAAAAAAATCCTAGAGTTCAATATATTTTATAAATTTTGAAAAAAATTAGCCAGTATTTCTTCTAGTATTTTTTCTAACTTATCTTTTTTTTTTTATCTTAAACTCTAATTACAAGTATATTAGACTTTTGCACCATGTTAACATGTCCTTCATTGTCATTTCTGTATTTCTTACTATCGGGAGAACCCACTCCCGATGTTCAACAGGGGTTCTTTTCTATTTCCCAAGTGTCTCGGCTGGGTTGAGAAATAAAGGGAAAGAGCACAAGAGAGAGAAATTTAAAGCTGGGTGTCCGGGGAGACATCACATGCCGGCAGGATCCCTGATGTTCCCCCAGCCGTAAAACCAGCAAGTTTTTATTAGCGATTTTCAAAAGGGGAGGGAGTGCACGAATAGGGTGTGGGTCACAGAGATCACATATTTCACAAGGTAATACAATATCACAAAGCTAATGGAGGCAGGGTAAGATCACAGGACCACCAGATGAGGAAATTAAAATTGCTAATGAAGTTTTGGGCATTGTCATTGATAACATCTTATCAAGAAACAGGGTTTGAGAGCAGATAACCTGTCTGACCACAATTTATTAGGTGGGAATTTTCCCATCCTAGTAAGCATGGGAGCACTGTAGGAGACCAGGGCTTATTTCATCCCGTAGGCTTGGACCATAAAGGACGGGACGCCTTAAAAGGGGCTGTCTATAGGCCTACCTTCAGGGCGTATTCTCTTTTTCAGGGATCTTCCTTGCTGAGAAAAAGAATTCAGCGATATTTCTCCTATGTGCTTGTGAAAGAGGAGGAATATAGCTCTGTTCCCTCCGGCTCACTGGTGGCCAGTTCAAAGTTATCTCTCTTGTTCCCCGAACATCGCTGTTATCCTGTTCTTTTTTTAAGATGACCAGATTTCATATTGTTCAAACACACATGCTCTACAATTTGTGTAGTTGACACAATCACAGGGTCCTGAGACGACATTCATCCTCCTCAGCTTACGAAGAAGATGAGGGAATTAAGACATTAAAGACAGGCATAGGAAAACACAGGGATATTCATTGGGGAAGTGATAAGCGTTCATGAAATCTTCACAATTTATGTTCAGAGTTTACAGTAAAGACAGGTGTAAGAAATTATAAAAGTATTAATTTGGGGAACTAATAAATGTCCATGAAATCTTCACAATTTTTGTTCTTCTGCCGCGGCTTCAGTTGGTCCCTCTGTTCGGGGTCCCTGACTTCCCGCAACACTTACATTCTCTATTTTTCTTCAATGCTTCACCTGCTTTCTAGTTTATTATTTTTTGCTCTTCTTGCTTAATAATTCATTAGATTATTAATTTCAATTATAGCATTTTCTATTTTAGAATTTTTATTATATACCTCTGTTAGTCTGTTCTCATGCTGCTAATAAAGACCTACCTGAGACTGGGGGATTTATAAAGGAAAGATGTTTAATTGACTCTCAGTTCCACATGGCTGGGGAGACCTCATAATCCTGGTAGAAGGTGAATGAGAAGCAAAGTCATATTTTACATGGTGCAGTCAAGACAGCTTGTCCGGGGAACTCCAATTTATAAACCCATGAGATCTCCTGAGACTTATTTACTACTACCAGAACAGTATGAGGGAAACTGCCCCCATGATTTAATTATCTCCACCGGGCCCTGCCTCTGACACGTGGGGATTATTACAATTCAAGGTGAGATTTGGGTGGGGTCACAGCCAAACCATATCAATACTTTTAGAAAGACTCAAATTTTCTCTTAGTTTAGTTCATATTTTGCTTAATTTGCTTGAACAAAATTAGCTTATCTATTTTAAAACTTTCAATCTGACAATATCTAAATTCAAATCATTTCTGTGCCTCTTTTCCATAGTATATTTTTATTTCTTTGTTTTTAATCATATGGTTTTGGTTTTTAGATGTGTTTTGAAGTTTTTCCTTGTTGTTTTTTTGTTTTGTTTTATTTTGTTTTTTGTTTGTTTAAATTGGCTATCAGCATCACAGTTGCAATTTGTAGAAACACTAGACTATGTCTTCTTTTTCCTGTGAGAGTTAAGTTTTCTTCTGTCACGACTATAAAACAGAAGCAGGGTATTTTAATCCTGTAAAATATTAGTTTTTATTCTTTGTCAGTATATACTGTGTTTCAGTTTCCCTTCTATTTTGTGAGTTCTATAGTCTCAACTGAAATCCTAGGATATTTACCTCATCACTCCACATTGGCATTAAATACCAACCTCTTCTCAGCAGAGTACCTTTGGAAATCTTATCTCAGCTCTTTGGCCTTTTTCCTTCTATAGTTCACTGCGTTATTAGAGTCATATTCTACTAATGATAAAATTAGTAGCAGATAATTGCCTGATGGAGATGGAGACTGCATGTAGCTTTTAAGTGGTCATTCCCATGATTTTCTCTTTTCTTCACATGCTCTCCCTTTTCCAGCCACTTTGACTAATCCAGTCTTCAGCTTTTGTTTCCTTCTGGACAGTGTGACTGAAACATTCTGCCAAGATCTATTGATAAATAATCTCAAGAAAAATGTTGTGGTAAAGATGACGTGCACCTGCTTGTGATTCCATTCAGTGATCACTAACACTCCCTCAAATGTTTCCGCTGTTGGTTTCTCATGAATTCCTTTAAACAACTATTTCTACATATTATATTGATTTCACAGCTGTTTTCAGTAAGATAGATTCGCTGTCATGGGCAAACTAAACATTTCTGGGCATCTTCATTTGCTTGTCTGTCATGGCCAAACTAACTATTTTGGGGAATCTTCATTAGCTAACCACTAGATATAATTAGCTAGCCACTAGATCTATAATTTCTGCTGTTTTTTAATATGCCATATTTACTTAAAGTAAGAAAAGTTATAGCCTAATATTTTCTGTCATTCATTTGCTTTTAAATTGTACAATGACTTTATTTTTCTTTGTAATTGTTCTTGTACTTTTTTTGGTTCAATTCAAGTCATTTTAAAATTCTAGCCCATACATTTTATACATTGTTTTATTTAGTTTCCTTGTGTGATGTTCAATGATATCAAGAGTTTTACCCTTCTAAAATTTTATCTAAATTTATATTTTAAAAATATAACCCTCTTATGTTTACATAGGACTGTGGATGTTGTGATTATTTGAAATATTTTCTGGGTTATAAGGAATTGATTTTACTTTACTTGGTCAATCTGTGTCTTTCATATACTAAAAAACACTGCTGGTGAAAAAATTTCCCTGTTTTGTAGGAAACAGGTGTTCTCTAGAAAATTGTAGGAAACTTTTTCTGTTAATTTATTTGATTCTATGAGAACAGATATAGATGAACAACCATGGTTATCTAATTTTAAGAATGTTTTCCATACTTTATAAATTCATTTGAATTTTTGCCCCATTAATGGCCCATTAGATTATAAATATATGATCTTCTCTATTAGAAGGTAAACTTATATATGAAACTGTACAATTTTTCTAGGTAAATTTATTCTGTTCTTGATGGCTAAATTGATACCTAGGCTATTTGCATATAATTCAGTGAGTTTTTTCTCTATCTTCACTTCAGAGTCTCAATACTTTCCAGATGCCTGTTTTTCCAATGCATATGCCAAATTAAAGAAAATACATTTTGTATTTACACATACATATATATGCACACAAAATATATATAGGTATATAGTCACCCTATAATTATATTATGTATAAATATATACAATATATAATGTATACATTTTCCATAAAGTTATATTTATATGTATTTGTATTTATGTGTAAATAATTTTTAAATGCATCACATGCACTTATACATGCTTCATCTTTTTTAAGCTACATCAACCATTGCAATTTCTAAAAATTGATATTCCTGATGAGTAAAATGGGTTTAGAGTTTTCTTATTCTATATTCTTATCGCATTCTGACTGCATGCCTGCACTCCTCCAAAATGAATGAGTTTTGATCCTTTGAAATTGCCTTCATTCCTTCTTCACCACACCTCACTGTAAACACAGAAGATAAGCCTGGTGTGAACTTCTTCCATTTCCTTCTCACAATATCTTCCAAACTGTACTGCATTTAGCCCTTATCTTCTGATACTTATCGGATTCAATGGATCTTTTCCTAGTTTCAGCACATAAAATAATTTGTTTTGATTCGTTTTGTGACATAAAGAATTACAGAATAATTTTAAAATATTGTCATGTATCCACAACTTTTTAAAATCCCATAAATACTTTAAATTAAGCTTTTATTTGATGTTAGGTAATATGCCATGCCATATGCTAATAATACAATAGTAAATAAGGTGTAATAATTGTTATTGTACAATCAACAAAATTTATATTTTGTAACAAATAATCATACTAATTTTGGGGTTTTTTTTTTTTTTTTTTTTTTGCTACATTTTACTTTATTTTGCTTGTAAGGAAACCAATTGACTAAGTTTTCCCAGAACTGTTAGTGTTCACTGATCAAAAAGGAAATGAGGTCAGAGGGCAAACTTTTCACTTCCTCTCAAACATATTGAAAGTGCCACAGAAAATTGAAACAACACATGCAGCACAGACTGGTTTTCAACATACAGAGGGCCCAAGCAAGAAGGGTTGAGTACTGAAGATCTACAGAGGTCAGACTGGGAGCACTATTACAGGAAGTTAGAATCTATCCACGCAGCTCTTTCCTCCCACATTCCAGGCTCATCACTTCTTCCTATTTCAAGCTGGCTTATCCAAATAAATGGAAATCCAGGCTGCTCCATATATATTAATACTTTCCCAGATGTTTTTCAGGAGGCATCTCCACAAGCCAAGCCCCTACTCAGATTCTGCACAGGAAGTTCCTGTTGCTATCAAAGAACTCTCTCCCCCTCTGCACTACTTTGCTGCTGGTTACCTGGCTCCCCTGCCTTTAACTCCTCCAGCTCCTGATCACTTGGCAATCCACCATGCCTAGTTCTTCCGGTGCTCTCACAATCACTGGAGTACCTCTACAGCTCTCTCTGATGACCCAGGACTGCAGCAACAGGCACAAAGCTCTCCTCCAGGTCCTGGATTCCTTTATTTCTTCCCTTCCATCTCCTTGGTGTATTTGTCCTGTGAGTGTTTGACTCTCTCACTTTCAAAGTTGTGCTGTAATTCAGGTCTTTGGATGAGGCTTCATGCCCTGGCATAAGCACAGAACCTGATACAGAGTGGCCTACAGGGAGCAGCTTCCAGGTATTTCCAGAGCCCTGGAGCTGCCGAAGCGAGTATGCGAACCCAGTTTTCTTGAGGACTTTTTGATCCGGCTTCACCTTCTTCTCAAATGTGGGTACAAATTTGCCTTTTAAAATTCTTCAGGGCGGGTTGGCTCACGCCTCTAATCCCAGCACTTTGGGAGGCTGAGGTGGGTGGATCACCTGAGGTCAGGAGTTTGAGACCAGCCTGGCCAACATGGTGAAACCCTGTCTCTACTAAAAATACACAAAAAAAGTTAGCCAGGCTTGGTAGCGCGGGCCTGTAATCCCAGCTACTCGGGAGGCTGGAGTAGGAGAATCGCTTGAACCTGCGAGGCGGAGGTTTCAGGTGAGTGGAGATCCGCCATTGCACCCAGCCTGGGTGACAGAGCGGAACTCCGTTAAAAAAAAAAAAAAAAAAAAAAGAAAAACTTCGGATCACATCAGTGCAGACATCAAAGCCTTCCGCCAACCTGGGAACTGACCAGGACCAGGCGCTTCCATTTGCCTCCGAATTTTCTGGAATCGGATTGCTTTTTTTCTGTTGTTGCAGGGTGCTGGGGAGAGAACCAATTGCAGAAGCCATGCACGAAAGTAGGATGCATGTCTGAAGAGCCTCAGGCTAAATCATGGATCTCCTAGCCCACTTCTCTTTGATGGCAAGGGCAACCAGGCCGTGTTGCCGGTTTAGAGCTCTGTACGCTGAGAAAGCTAACATCTAGAACAATAACTGCCCTTAAACATGCCAAACTCTCTAAGCGGGGATGAAATACATCACTAGTGAAGGGACCAGCGGTCCCAGGGGAGCTGAACACCTGACGCTGCGTCCCGGACAACGCCGCTAAGAAGGAACGAGGGCCGCTGCCAGGCAGGGCGCCTGGCACCAAGGGGGCGCAGCCTAGGGCGGTGCGGGGAGCAAGGTCTTGCTTCAAGCTGAGGGCCCAGGGAAAAAATGGTACCTCTCCACCTCCTGCAGCTCCCGTTCCTCCGGCTCCCAGTCAGAATCAGGGTCCGGCTCCCGGCTGATAGGGACTGGGCCCGCCACCCAGTGGGTCGCGAACCTACGGTGAGTGATAGCAGCGTGGACGCGCCCGCCTATCTAGATACTTAGGGTAACCACCATGTCGACGCAAACCAGCCTTCAGCAGCCAAATCGGGTCTATTCTTTGACAGAAGGATTCAAAAAGATTTTACATAATTAATATTTTCTCCCTTTACATGCTGTCTCTTTAAATTGCTCATAAATGTTCAAGATTATTCACCAATTATTATCCAGGTGAAGCTTTGTTAAATCAAATTCAGAAACATGAAGTCATGTTTCTGGTTTTATCCTCACTTTCTAATTTATTTGAGAAAAGAAGTTTTTATTTTTATTTTTTTTCTGTTTTATGGTTAAATTTGTTCCTGTTTTTTCTTTGTACTCCCTCTTTTCATAATCAAGAGTTTGCTCTCTTCTAAAGTTAGTCTTGCCATATTTAAATTATAACATTCACAGGAAAAAAAAAAAAAGAAAAAAAAAAACATTAAAAAGCCAAGGACTTGAACAGACACCTCTCAAAAGAAGATGTTCATGCAGCCAACAAACATACAAAAAAAGCTCAACATTACTGATCATTAGATAAATGCAAATCAAAACCGTGAAGAGATACCATCACATGCTAATCAGAATACCCATTATTAAAATGTCAAGAAACAATAGAGGCTGGCAAGGTCGTGGAGAAAAAGGAACACTTTTACAATGTTGGTGGGAATGTAAATTAGTTCAACCATTGTGGAAGACAGTGTGGTGATTCCTCAAAGATCTAGAAGCAGAAACATCTTTGGACTCAGCTATCCGTTACTGGGGATATACCCAAAGAAATATAAATCATTCTGTTATAAAGATATATCTACATGTATGTTCATTGCAGCACTATTCACAATAGCAAAGACATGGAACCAGCCCAAATACCCATCAGTGATAAACTGGATAAAGAAAATGTGGTATATATACACCACGGCATACTATGCAGTCACAGAAAGGAATAAGATCATCTCTTTTGCAGGAACATGGATGGAGGTGGAAGCTGTTATTCTCAGCAAACTAATGCAGGAACAGAAAATCAAACACCACAGGTGCTCACTTATAAGTGGGAGCTGAACGATAAGAACACATGGATACATCCAGGGGAACAACACACACTAGGGCCTGTTGGGAGGAGTTTGGGGAAGGAAAGCATCTAGAAGAATAGCTAATGGATGCTGGGTCTAATAGCTTGGTGATGGGTTAATCTGTGCAGCAAACTACCCTGGCACACATTTACCTATATAACAAACCTGCACATCCTGCATATGTACACCAGAACTTAAAATAAAAGTTGAAGAAACAAAACAAAAATAAACAATATTATAATTAATTGGAAATTAGCCAATAAATGTGGGTAGAATAGAAAACAAAGCTATAGATTCTTTTTTGTTAAGACAATTTTATTTCTAACAGTTATTCAAATATTATAGCTGTTATGATGAATATAGATTAAAAACTTTGGAAACAAAAATATGGGTTTGAAATAATTTTTATAAAATATAAAATCTCCAGCTTTGGTTTTGTGTAGCTCTGTGTTATTTTCTAATTTAAGGTGCTATAATGCAGCTGAAAACAGGAAACGTGTATTACATCTTTTTAACTAAAATATGAAGGAGAAATAAAACAGTTAATCTGTCTTATTTTGACCCTTTATTTTAGCTAGCACTTTTGCATTTAAACATAGGAATCACGGTTTTGAAATTCCAGGGATTTTCTGCCAAAAGAGAAGTCGACCTACAAACTATTGTGATGCTAGATGCCAGCAAATCCATTTATTTAGTTAGCAAACATCGCAATTCTAGTGTGAACTCAGGTCATGTTTGAGACTTTAATTAAATGGAAATGTGTTGTCTTAGCTGAGAGAAAGAAAACAACTGGTTATTACATTTTCTAAGCTAGAAATGCAGTGTTTATTGGGTGAAATTTTACACACACACACACACACCCTTAAAAACAAGCAACTGTGTTTAGCTCTATTGAATAAATATTGAAATAAATATTACCTGATTTATAAAAACTGGGAAGTAATGCTAATCATTTCTGATCATCAGGATGTAAACGTTTATGAGACAATTCTCTGCTGAGTAGATGCCTTCTTGATTTGCAGTTTACTTTAACAAGAATACTATATTTGAGATCTGAAAATACAAAAACGAAAACATGGATTTCTTGTAAACTCATATTATACCTAGGATTTAAGGATTAAATCGCGATGGATCAGACCTGTAATCCCAGCAGTTTGGGAGGCCATGTCAGGCAGATCATCTGATGTCAGGAGTTCAACATCAGCCTGGCCAACATGGTAAAACACCATCTCTATTAAAAATACAAAAATTAGCCAGGCATCTTGGCAAACGCCCGTAATCCCAGCTACTAGGGAGTTTGAGGCAGGAGAATCACTCGAACTTGGGAGGTGGATGTTGCAGTGAGCCAAGATTGTGCCATGGGCAATACACTCCAGCCTGGGCAATACAGAGAGGCTCTCTCAGGAAAAAAAAAAAAAAAAAAGAGTTAAACTCTAGATTATTTTAATACCATTTAGTAAGTTTAAAAGTTGTGATACATTAAATAGCAAACCTACATCTGAAAACTTCCAATAAAGATCACTCATTGACAAATTTTGCATAATGCTTTGCTATATTTACATATATATAAAACTGTTCCTGCTAAGATTCTCTCACCTAACTAGACTGCTTAGATAACAACTGATGGCTGAAAGCATAACCCATAATTAATTTTCCTTAAACAAACAAACAAACAAACTATTGTGAGAATCTTTATGTGGTTTAATTTGCTAAAGGAATAAATTGGTTTTCTGGCATATGATGATTGCAGTTTTCTTTTCCTTATTCTACCTAAATATTATTCTACTGTTTATTATCATATCCATACAGTATGGTTCAACCTTAAGAAAGTACTTAAAGTCACTTGCTATTTTCCCAGTGCTTTAGATGTGAAGGATATTAAAAATAAGATGGAGTGCTTTATAGTTAATTATAGTTTCATTGTAATTTGAATAAAACAGGCATTCTTGTAAAAATAGGACCAGGACATTATAAATATGAGTGTCTGTGTGTTTTTCCTGAACTTACAGTACAAACGACCTTATAATATTAGGAAAGGAAAGACTTATTGTAAGTTAATGAAATAAGAGATAATTTGAAAAATATTTATTTAATTTTTACTTTGTTTAGGGTCATCCTAGAGGAAAGAAAAATATTTAGATATGGAGAGATGATTGAAGTTCCACATCTAATTATCTTGTTTCTGAGGCTTTACGGGAATATGGCCGAATTTATCACTGACTTTGTAGAAGAGTTCTCAGAAGAAATTTGACATAGGACAGCTGAAGCAATGAGAGAGGTGAAGCATAAATATCCCCAAACAACCTATTTTCCATATTGAAATATATTTCTTCTAAGATTGAAAAGCTTTAATGAAGTTGGAGATGACTGCAAAGTGACTTACCTGACAGATGAAGCAATAAGCCCATTCCCTCTCTGCAGTTAAAAGCTTGAAATTACCCATCTGTCATTTCTCTAGTGGGCGGGGATTATAATGGAAGGCAGCATGCCATCTTAATTACATAACTATCCTAATTCCAATTATATATAATGTAGGGTATAAAATGCATTATCTTTCTATAATAAACTGAACACATAACAATGGCTATATTCCATTTTATCTTTGGCATTTCTATCTTTCCATTACTATTTTTCTAATTTAATGTAGTATTTTAGCACATTTTACCTTGATGTCACTGTTCCCTATTTTTTGATATTGTTATCAAAAATGCAGTGATAATTTGTTGACAGTTAATATGCATGTGAACACATATCGGTATACCACATATGAGATTTTATGAATAGAGAGAAAATAAATATGATTTAAATTTAGACTTCCTTTGTCTTCACTGTTTTTCTTATAAAGGGCCCTTTCACTTTGTACAAGAGTTCTCAAGATATGGGATCCCAGAGGATTCCGCAGGGTATATAGACTTATTCATGTGACTTTGAGCAAAAGATCCTTGTGATTTAATTCAATATTATTCCTTTATATAGCTGGATGAATGCTAGAAGTCCACACGCGATACTTTTTTACTTTCATTTGACTCATTCAATGATAACCTTGAGCTGTTACCTTCACAACTGAGTATGTGACAGGAATGTTGAGCTGGATAGGATTAAGATAACACATAAAAAGGAAACCTTTAAAATTTTTGATATAGAGGGACATCTAGATAGAAACACTCAATATAGACAAAACATCTTTTAAAACCAGACTTTGGAATGTTTTTTTTATATATATATATATATATGTGTATATATGTATAAATATGTATGTATGTATACACACAGACACACGCACAAGAGCGTATACTCTCAGTTCTGTGAGAAACTCAAAACCTTAAATATTTTCATTTTTATTTGGACTTTGTTTGAATATAAAAAAAGTTTCTCAGACATGTATATCAGTTACTTACTTTTGCATAACAAGTTCCACTAAAACTCACAAGCATACAACAGGTATTTATTTAGCTCACATTTACTTTTAATTGATGATCTGGGTGAGGCTTACCTGCTTCCGCTTGTCTCTGCACCAAGTACCTTTCTTCTCCAACCTGGAACCAAGGCTTAATCCAAATATATCACTTTCATGGAAGGCGTAGGAACACAAGACACCAGGGGGAATGTACAAGGCCTCTTAAAGCCCAGACTTCCAACTGGCCCACACTTACTTCAGCCAGATTCTATTGACAAAACAAGTCACATGATAGCATCCAAAGCCAAGGGTTAGGAAAATATACCCTATTCCTTAATGGAAGAAACTGAGAAACCACCCAGGAAAGAATAAAAAGTCATGAAGGGGTAAAGAAGTAGGTTACAATGTGATTAACCACAGTAAGAGTTGTGCTTGGTCCAGTGAGAGATAAGAACTATAAGACAGGATTTAGTATGTCCAAAGAGTTTGCAGTCTACTTTAGTCAATAACAAAGTGCTTTTCAAAAAAAAAAAAATTAAGAAACCATTGTGGCAAAAATGTGACTTTTGTTTTGGTTACTCATCCTGCTTTCGAGGAATTTTCTATAACAATGTATAATGTGGGAGGTAGAATAGGCCTTCCAGTATAGAAGATGAAAATGCTAGACATTCTTTCTCAGCTCCTTAGAACCTAAGACCTTTTTCAATCCCATCACTGGGTATATAACCAAAGGATTATAATCATTCTACTATAAAGACACGTGCACACGTATGTTTATCACAGCACTATTTACAATAGCAAAGAATTGTAACCAACTTAAATGCCCATCAATGATAGACTGGATAAATAAAAAGTGGCAAATATACACCATGGAATACTATGCAGCCATAAAAAGGAATGAGTTCATGTCCGTTCCAGGGACATGGATGAAGCTGGAAACCATCATCCTCAGCAAACTAACACAGGAACAGAAAGCCAAACACCACATATTCTCACTCATAAATGGGAGTTGAACAATGAGAACACATGGGAAAAGGGAGGGGAACATCACCCACTGGGACCGGTAGGCACCTGGGGCACAAGGGGAGGTAGAACATTAGGACAAATACCTAATGCATACGGGGCTTAAAACCTAAATGACGGGTTGATAGGTGCAGCAAATCACCGTGGCACATGTACACCTATGCAAGAAACCTGCATATTGTGGACATATATCCCAGAATGTCAAGAAAAAAAAAAAACAGAAGCTAGAAGAAACAAGTCCAAACCTCAAGATACCCAACAGGGCTTGTGTAACAGAATTTCATAACCCACTTTCATTGAATCCTGCTCTTTCCTTCAGAACTCAGAAATTATTGAGATCACATTTCCCTCACCCAGGAACTTGCCATGCAAACTGTGGTCTGTGATTTATTATAACCACCAAATTAACGATTTGGTTAACAATTGATTAAATATGGGTGTTATTTGTAAAATCTTAGAATAGTAGAGCTAGAGACTATTATTGGCATTGGTGAAATATAGCACCCTTGATATTTGTAATACCTAAGGTACATTTGTTACAACTGAATTGTAGAACAATCCCCAAGAAAATTAAATATATTTATACATATACATACATACATATATATGTATATATGTGTATATATAAAGTCTCTTTATATATTTATATAAATATATATGTATATATACACGTGTATATATACACACATATATATAGTGAGAGATCTGAGTTCAACCAATAATATGAGGTCGAGGTGGGAAGGGATACCAAGAAGGTTTTAAATTTGGAGCTGTGCTTGAACAACTGGTAGAAGGGGAAATGTTTCCAGGGGCACCTGTAGCAGTGTCATCAATCAAAATTTCCTGGCAAAGAGGTGCTGGTAATAGAGGCTGTGACAATGAGTGTCAGTGAGATGTATCTTTCCTGGATGGAAGTTGGCTGCAACTCTTTCCATTCCCTTGTTTTAAATCCCTTTTTTTTATCCTCTTACCTTATCCTGATATGCCAATCTTCTTAGCTATATATTTTTTTAACAAATTTCCTTTTTGTGGTCAAATAAGACAGGGTTGCATTGTGCTACATAAAGTCACAAACCCTGACTGATACTTTAAGTGTTCAAATTGAGAGATAAATTTTATAGCAGTTCAGAAAAGAAAGCACAATATGAGCAGAATCATCACAAAGCCTAAGGAAGATGTGGGATTTAAGTGATTCTTACAAGATGTCTATGGGTAAAGAAAGGAAGAAATGCGTGTTAAATATCCTAAACAAAGAAAAGGATACAGTAATTGAATTTATACAATTAGCAGTAGACCAGTGTAATGGTAACTTGAAAGAGATGTTTAAACAGGGCAACTCTAATTCTCCTTCCTGACTCTGCCACACTTTTTAATGTGATTTCTCCTCTTACCATCCTGTTTTAAGCATTTAGTTCCAAAGGCATGATGATTCGGAGGTTATGAATTTCATGGAAAAATTTCATTTATTGTTACTTAGGTGGCCTCTACTAATTTAGATTTAGTTTACCACTCTCATTTTTGGTTTCTGTGACATGCACCCTCTGGAGTTTTCTCCTATCTTTCTGGCTGCCTCTGTTCCATCTCCTTTTCTGACTCTCTTTCTTCCTCTAACCCACAAAGGCAGGTGTTCTTCATGGCTCTTTCACAAACGTATTTTTGTTCTCGTTGTACACATTCTCCCAGGGTAAAATTATCATTATTTTCAATTACCATTTATGTGTTGCCATTTTCCAGATCTATATTTACATCCCTGATCATGCTCATGTTCCATACATATATAATTAACTTTCTGGGAGAACTCTCCAGTTGAATGCCCAAGAGGCAGCTCCAATTCAACCAGTTCAAACAGAATTCTTTTCTCTCCTGTTTGCCTTGCTAAATGGCTTTGCCAGTGCAGGTATCCTTGACTTTTTCTTCTTTCTTTATCTAGTCCCTGTGACCATCTCCACTCCTACACTGTACTGAATTAATTATTAGGGCTTATTGACTCTTCTTTGATATTTCCAAGTCTGTCTTTTTGTTCCGTCTCATGACATCACTTTTTTCATTCCAATATCATCTCTCACTTGACTTATAGTAAGAGTCTCATAGCTGACACTCTTCCTTCAAGTATAGTTTGTCTTCACTTTTCTTGATAATAGAGGCACAACATCTTTTAAAAGATTATTTAAATATGACCATTACATTTTTGAAATGTGTTTATTGGGCTTGTAATTGTTCTCAAGACAAATATTAATTTGTTGGTGTAATATAACCTCTCTAGATCCTCCTTTTCTCTCTCCCATCTCAGTTTCAGAAACAGTCTATGTTCATCATGAAATGTACCTAAATGTATTTATCTAAATGGGACATTTTCCTCTCATCTCTCTACTTCTTAACAGTTACTTCCTCTATACCCACTCCTGCCTCCACAAAATACATCACAACCTGGGAAATATCTAATCACTATGCAGAAATTAGCTCAGGTCTCACCTATACTCCAAAGCTTTATGTAACTTTTTGAGTCTGAGAAGGGCTATTTCTAGGAGATTTTATAGCATTCTGTATTTACTTACATTGAGGCACTACAGGTGCTGCACTAAAATTTCATGATTTATTTCTGTATCAAACACTAGACACCAAACTTTCTAAGGTCAGTTTTATACTCTTTTTTTCTCATTTGCATATAGTAGATGATTAACAAATATGTGATTATTTGAACTTGCATAGGGACTATGAATCATGGAGAGTAAGCTAGAAGATACATATGGATATTGATTGTCATAGAAGTAGAATCAAAAAGAATTAGTTACCAGTTTTGATAATCCAAGGATAAGGTACAAAGCATTAAAGTTTTATGACCTCTACAAACCTGCCAGCAAATTAATGGCTATTCTTAATTATTGAAAAGTACTCATAGTCTTTTATCTTTGGCCATATTGTTATATTAGCATCACTCTATACCTGCTTTTAAAGATTATTTTATTTATTGCCTTGATTTCTTACCTGCTAAACACTTTATTGATTAGTAAGTAAACTCCTAGATACACTAATGCTGAATACTTTATTCCATATCAAACACTTCATACTTAATCTTCTTAAAATAACAACACATATAATTTGAAGTCTGAACACAAACCAAAAAATATAAAAAAGAGGTAGTTATTTTTATTAAAATAGGAAATAGACTAATAAACATCAAATATATTATGATATTGTTACTGTTATATGTTTAGGTGAATTTTATTTTCTTAACTGTTAACTTCCTATTGTGTTTTAAAATGAATGAATGTGTGATGAGTGGTTACATATTAAATGTTCCCAAGAAATTTTTCAAGATATTTTTGTAAAGTTCAATATACAAAGATGAAATTAAACCTTGTGAACATGTCATTGTATAAGAAATTTCTTACTTATTTTTTCATTCTGTGCATAAGAATCTTTAATATTCAGAAAGAAAACACACATTTTAAATCTAGTCCTTAATTCTTTTAGTTAGTACTTTACAAAGACATGGAAAATTTTACTTAGAAACAAACAAAAATACCATCAATCTAGAATGAGAAAAATTAAAATTTAATTCTACAATTAACTTTAGTATAACTTCACACACAAGAAACCTAAATTGATATCCAATGAAGTTCTTACATATACTCCTAATTCTTGTTTCCGAAGGAATAAAATATAATATCTACAGCTTTGGTTAGATCATGATATCTGTTTTGCATTTTTTTCTGCTTTACTTGACTTTATTCCATTTTACAGTTTTATAATGTTCTTGATTCTCTTCATCTGTTCTGACATTGATTATTTTCTTTGTATTTGGACATTTATTATGAGTTACTAAAAGCTAAACAATTAACATTTTTAGTTTACATGTGCTAATGTAAAATTATTCAATCCTTTTTAAATAATTGTCAAAATGATTCCTCCCAGTTATCTCTATGGCTGGGTCCTCAAAATAATAATGTTATTTAACCAAGCATATATATTTGTTTTCTGTTTTTCCTATTATGTTATTAAAATAACCATAGACGTGTCCAAAAGCAATAAAACAAAAACTACGATTAGAGCATAGGGTTTCATAGCAGATGAGAATTGAATGCATTCCTGAAGAAGGAAAAACAGTGGAAACATTGTAAAATTATCATGTCAAGTTAGTTCAAATTCCAAAGATGTGTGGGAGAGTTATAGCTGAGGAGATGGCTGATCTGACAGATGTAATAATTTTTTTGTTTTTGAGACAGAGTCTCTCTCTGTTGCTCAGGCTAAAGCTCAGTGGTGCGATCATGACCCACTGCAACCTCTGCCTCCTGGGTCAAGTGATTCTCCTGCCTCAGTCTCCCAAGTATCTGGGATTACAGGCAGGTCCCACCATGCCTGGCTAATTTTTGTATTTTTAGTAGAGATGGGGTTTCATCATGTTGGCCAGGCAGGTCTTGAACTCCTGACCTTAAGTGATCCAACTGCCTTGGCCTTCCAATGTGCTGGGATTGCAGGCATGAGCCACCATGTCCAGTGATATGTGTAATCTTTTAGAGGCCCCAGGATCAAGGTCTGCATAAATCAAATCCTTGACTGAAGAGAGATGGCTAAAGTCCAGAGAGAGTGAATTTGGGTTGCCAGGGCAGGGGTGTGGTTGGTGGAAGCTGGTGAGAGAAAAAGGGTGTCTGGTACTAGGAAATAGGGTTCCTTTTCAATTTAACAGTCGGGGCCTCTTAGTCTAGTAGCCACCTTACCTCTTGACTATACGAAACCAAATCTTGCTAGTCAACCCACCTCACCTATGTACATAGAATTTGCGTTCAGATTTCCTTCTCAGGGGAGAGAATGATTTACAAAACACCAACATCCATAGTAGATGGATAAACCTTCAAGAGCTACCAAAGCAAGTCCATGCAGTCCCTTAATATATTAACAAAACATCAAAGGTAGCTAGAAATACGAGAAATAAAAAAAATAAGCTAAGTAAAAAAAGATAAATTTTAAAAATGATGCTTAGGGATATATAATTAATTAAAGGCAGAAAAATCGTAATTTTTTTTAAAAAATAGAAGACCTAGGTAACTTCTAGAATAAAACCAACATAAATAGTACATGCATAAACCAATAATATAACTACATAAAATAGAAAAATCAACCAGAGAGCAAAAATAATTCTTCACAGTTCTTTGTTTAAAGAAATCTGATTTCTTAAATATTCAAGAATGCAATTTATTGAGCACTGTAAGATAAAAGTTAAGAAAAATCTGTAAGTTAAAGCACAATTATTTGAAAAATAGATAAACTAAGAGAAAAAACCTTAAGACATAGAAGATCCAACCAGCCTAGAAATTCATAGAGAGAACTACTAGAAAAACTATTGGAAAATAGTATACTAAAGGGAGAGCCACATTAAACTACTCTAGATCACCTTTTCATGTATTCTGAAAATTACCTAAACACAGAAGTTTTGCTTTCCTTTTTTTATCTCTCTCATGGTCTCTTAAGGCAACCCCTAAATTATTTTTTTCTCTGAATATTGTTTATCCTCCTTTTTGTTGTTGTTCTTTTACTTTTTTCTCAAAAAGCTAGTGATCTTTGATGATTTCAGTATTTTAAGACAAAGAACTGCACTATTTCCCATGATTGCTCTTTACAGTTTCCTTGGCTATTATGGACATTGTCTTTTGCCATTGTCTTTTGTGGGCAGTATTTTTCCCGGTCATCTAGTTCTATGAGGGCAGCAACTACCTGGAAGATCCAGGTACATGGTTGAGGCATTTAAAAAAAACATAATGTGCATTAGGTACCTAGGAGATAAGAAATTTAAAAGGCTGAGGTTCCCTTTTTAAGTATTAACTAAAAGATGTCCCAAGGGAAATAAAATAATACTATTAATACAAAATATACACATTTAGAGACAATTGCTTTCTATTGACTCTGTTGTTTCATTAAGATGTAATTTAGAATAACTTTTATGATGGGTGAGAATCTCAGTTTTTAATGACAGGATTTTCTATGGTGACAAGAGACAAGAAATACTACATATTCTGGCAGATATAATTCTGATGCAAAGTTATTGTTAAAACCTGTTCAAGTATTCAGCAACGTTTATAAAGCAACTATTATATTCCAAGCGCTTTCCTATATGTTTGGATTATATTGGTAAAGAAAATATCTCCATAATGGGAATATAGCAAAAAAGAAAAAAAAATTGACAGAGGTGATAACAGGGACGCATAAAAGTGACAAAATCTGTCTGTTAGGAACTGACACATTTTGTTATCTACTGTGCATATAGAAAATAAAGTCTAAATAAATTCCCTAAGGCCTAAAAGTTCCTTGTTTTTAATTCTGCATTTAATTTTTTTACGTTTCTAAAAACAGGTCTATATCTCTACTTACACGTTCAAAATTCCGTTAATATAACCTCACAAGGATATTCTGCTGCTATTTTATCTTTTGCCCCATGCTTGGAAAGTGTCCTTTCAAGCACCTTTACCATTGTCATGTTTCACAGTTATACTCAGAGATCTACATCAATAGTTCTCTAATTTCCCAACCCAGCATAGACTCAGAATCATAGAATGACTGACATAAAGTCAGGGAAATAAAGACTTGACGTTTAAATATTCACATGCCACCAATACTATATTCTCATTTCCTTAATGAAAATCTAGCCAATTTTTTTTCCTTACATTATACAAAATGTAAGGGATAACTGGACGGACAGCCGCGAAAGGAATGAGGCCAATAGACCCAAGTTCAGGCAAGCTGATTTACTGTCAGTCCTCCAGGCTACCTCTTGACAAAAGCAGAGGAGACAGCCCCACTTACAGGCTATAGCAAGGTTTTATAGGGTATAGAACTGGGTCTGTGTGAAGGAAAAAGAAAAGGGCTAGATGGGGAGGTGGTCCTTTGTACCAGGTGCCTGACCGCTTCCTGGAGATGTTTTTTTTGCCAGTTCTGTGGTGCAAGGTAGACGTCTTAACCTCATTCTGGGACAGCTGGCCTCCGGTCAAACAGCTACAGGCAGGTTTGGGTTAGGGGGTTTTACTTTATGAATTTTGGGGTTTAGGTCTATGGGAGGGGGAAACAGTTCAGTTGGGTGGACCCTAACATCTCAGCCTTTTAATAGATGATAGAGAAGGGGCATTGATTTCATCAGACTGCTTCAAGCTGAGAGGGGGCAGTGGCCAGGGGAAACTCTGGAAGGTGGGGTTGGCTTTGGTTTTGAAATTGTGGATACTCCTGGAGTAACATCATGTTCTGTATGGTTCTGAGGGCAAAGGTTCAGATATGATTCTGTAAAAACTGGGTGAAGAGGAATTTTAAGCAAGTCCTGAAGATTAGTAGAAGAAAAAGGATTATAGCGGGTGCAAGGTGAGGGAGTAGCCAGGGGCCCAGGTGCTGAGAGACCATGAGAGCCAAGAAGGCCAGGAAGAGGAGCTGCTTTCCCTGATCTTTTGGGCTCGATCTTTGACTTTCTTCCTTCCTTCCTTCCTTCCTTCCTTCCTTCCTTCCTTCCTTCTTTCTTTTTTGTTTTTTTTTTTTTTTTTTTTTTTTAACTGCATCTTGAACTAAACCTGACTGGTTAAAATAAAAGTAGCATTCTTTGTCTAGGAAAATGCAGAGTCCTCCTTTGTCAGCGGTCAGTAGTTTGAGACCTCTGCGATTTTGTAAGACGACTGCTGCTTGGGATTCTAGCTGAGCTTGTAAGGTGGATATAGAAGTTGCAAGGTTGTCTATACCATCTGAAAGGTCTTTTGATGTGGTTTTATGGTAATAAGAGGAGGTTGGGATTCCTGTTACTCCTCTGCCTGTGGCCACTGTGATGCCTAGGTCTACGAGTAGTGACATAAGCTGTATGCCCAGTGCCTGCGGTGTGGCATTTGAGTATTTAGGGTTTGGAGGGGTAGGTTTTCTCTGGAGCTATGTCTATTTTAGGGCTGAGGAAGACCACTGTACAGGTGCCTGTGCAGTTGGTGGGTAGACAGAGGTAGGTGGAGGTGCCACATAGAAAGAATATACCTTGGCTAGGGAGGCAGAATTGGAAATGTATGGCAAAAATGGGTTGTAAAATGTTGTTCTCCGTGCACCAGGTGTGGAGGGAGGAGGCTAGAGCCACTCTGGTTAGGGGTTGAAGGGGGTGTGTTGAGGTGAGCTGGCTAGCTCCTACTGTTGAGTTTTCTAGGTGTAGAAAGAAGCGTTTTGTGTCAGTAAGTAGTTTGAGGGTGTGTTAGGCAGTGAGATTTCCATGCATTCGGAAGTGGGGATGGCATTTAGTCAAGTGCTCCACCCTGTGATTTGTATTCAGGGCCTCTCTCCGTTCTTGCAGAATCCTGATGTTTTTCCCATGACTTGGGTCTGAGGGGGGTTGGAGATTTTGAGAATTTGTGTGGAGTTTGTTACTGTTACTGTTTGGATGCCTGTCAGGGGAATGCGTATTAGAGTACAGTGCATAAGTTAGAAGAGAGGGTGTCTAGGGGGACTCTTGAGGAAAGTTCACATTTTATGCATAGGAATACTTGTTGGCTGAGTACTGAGTCTGAGGTAAGTGCTCCTAAGATAATCATGTATTCTGAATTGTGTGTGGTAAGATTGAGTTTGTAACTTTTTAGTGCATTTACTCCTCCAAAACTTTGGTAGAGGCGGTGGAGAGTTATATTGGTGAGAATTCAGTCTTGGAGGGGAACTGGGAAGGTGTCCTTTGGTATGGTTTCTGAGGGGTGTACCAGCAGGCCTTGGCCAGGGAGGGGCTAGTTTGATTGAGTATCGTATGTGACTGTTGAATGGTGTGCTGGAGGCAGAGCGGTAGTGAGAAGGAGGAGGGAAGAAGGAATAAACAGAGAGCAAGTGTAAAGATAAAGAATTCGACTTCATCTGGAGTGAATTCCTGTAAATCCCCTTGAGATGTAAGATCAGTGGTCCAATCAAGGAATGACGTGAAGGTGGAATGTTCTGGGTAGGACCATGATTTTTTTCTGTGATGCAGTGAAGGAAGAGGATGAAACGGCGGATGGGCAAAGACAAGACATTTAGGGGGGCAGCTACCTGTTGGTGGCTATTAAATCTGCTATAAGGAGGATTAGGAGGCTTATGGATATTGAAACTTTTTGTCTGAAATTCCACCCTGGAGGTGAGGTAGCATATAGTTCTATGGCAAAGAGTAGAGCAAGTAGGATGATTCCTGCAAGGGCAGCATAATAGATGATTTTCATTAATATGGGTTTGGATACTTAACGGTAAGGGGTGATAACTTATCTGTGATGGTACATGGGGGAAGAGTGGGGTCTTCTGGGATGGGCTTTAGGCGGAGTCGAATTGGTCCTAGAGAAGTGCTGGAGCATTTGCAGGGAACAGTTGGTTGGTTAGTCAGTGGTGGGTCAGCTGCAGGGGCCTTTTGTAACCTGGAAAAATGGTACCAAGATTTGTGTCCTGAAAGTTTGGTTGCAGTGGAGGTAGTGAGAAGGATTTGGAAAGGGCCTTTCCACTTTGGTTTGAGACTCACTGGAGTAAGGGTTTTTAGGAAGACATATTCTCCTGGGAGGAGTGTCTGGTCGGTGGGGCCTTGGTGGGGTTTTGGGAGGCCCTGGTCAGCTTGCTCATGGAAGGGATGATGGATGATGGAGAATTTTGGGAGGTATCCTAATTGAGAGTCACGAGGGGTTCTGTTTTGTAAGAAGAAAGGGTGTCCATACATTAACTTGAATGGACTCAGGAAAGAGGAGGCCTTTGGACTTACTCTGATACTAGCCAGTGCTGTGGGTAAAAGGGAAGTCCAAGGTTTTTTTACCTCAAGTGTGAGTTTGTTTAACTGAGTTTTGAGAATTCCATTTGTGCTTTCGACTTTTCTGGATGACTGGGGCCGGTGAGGGATATAGAGGCACCACTGAAAGCCAAGGGATTGAGAGATTTGTTCTGTGATTTGAGAGATGAAGATAGGGCCATTATCTGATTGTATGGAATGAGGAAGATCAAATCTAGGGATGATTTCTGTTATGAGAATTTGAGGGACTTTGCAGCTTTTTCTGAAGGGGTAGGAAATGCTTCTACCCAACCTGAAAAAGTGTCTATGAGGGTAAGAAGATAATTAGTTTTTTTGACAGGAGGCATGTGGGTGAAGTGTACTTGCCAGTCCTCCCCTGGGAGTGTTCCTCTGAGATGATGTGTAAGGATGAGGAGAGGGTGGAGGGCCCCTTGGGAGGAAGTAACAGAGCATAAATGACAGTTTGAGTTTATGTCCTTTAGTGAAGTGAATAGATGGAGGGAAGAGAAATAAGGGTGAAGGAGTAGATACACGGGGCATGCACCGATATGGAAGGATTGGTGAAAGATGTTAGAATTTCCTTGGTTTGCTCTTGGGGAAGAAAGAGCTTTTGATTTTTGATTATCCAGTCTCCTTGAAGGGAGGCTCTTTGCTGTAGTAGTGAAGGCTTTCCGGTGGGAGGGTATGTGGATCAGACTGCTGGGGTGACAAGAAGGATGGGGGCAGGGATAGAAGAAAGGGATGCTTGTTTTGCTGCCTCATCAGCCTTTATATTTCCTCTTGAGATTTTATCTGATCCTGTTTGATGTCTTCCACAGTGTATGACTCCTGCTTCAGTTGGGAGGTGTGTGGCCTGAATGGGTTGGTAAATAAGGGGGCCGTTAGTAATAGAGGTTCCCTTGGCAGTAAGGAATCCTCTCTCTTGCCAGATGGCAGCATGGGAACGAAGAAGGTGATAGGAATTCTTGGAGTCTGTGTATATGTTGATCCGTTTGTTTTTGGAGAGCTCTGGTGAGAGCTATGAGTTCTGCCATCTGGGAGGAGGTTCCTGGGGGTAGGGGTTTAACCTCAATTACATGGTTTAAGGTAACTACTGCATACCCAGCAATTTTGGGAGACCCCGGGGCTCCAGAAGAGGAGCCATCTATGAATAGTTGGTCATCTTGGTTACTGAGAGGCTCAGAGGAGATGTTAGGGAAGTGTGGCTGAAGGTAATCCAGAACGTCAGTGCAAGAATGAGTAGAAGGGGAAGAGGATATGGGGAGTAGGGATGCCGGGTTGAGGGGAGCACTTTTGGCAAGGCTGAATTCAGGATTTTCTATAAAGAGGGGTGACGGAATTTTGGAAGGAGTGAGCTTAGCACCCAGGAAGAGAGGAGATTCTTTAAGTTGTGAGGGCTGTGGACGGTGGTGGTTTGGCCAAATGTTAGTTTTTTGCTTTCCAGAGCTAAAACAGCTACTGCTGCTAATGCTCTAAGACAGGTCACGGTTTAACAGTGTTGTCTAATTGTTTAGAGAGGTATGCCACATTGGCAAAGGAAGGAAAGTTTCCTTTTTGTTACCCTAAGACCTTGAGAGCTATTTCTTGATTTTTCGGCAGTATAGAGAACGAAGGGTTGGTAGATGTCAGCTAAGGACAGGGCACGTTCATTGATGAGAGTGGTTTGGAGTTTATGGAAACTGGGAAGTATGTTATGTGTGGGGTTTAGGGGTTCATTGAGGGGACCTTTGGCTGCTTCATAGAGGGCCCGACCCAGGAGGACAAAGTTGGGATTCCATATTCTAAAGAAACTTACCAGTCCTAAGAAAGAGAGAATTTCATTTTTTTAAGGAAGGAGGAAGCAAGCTGTTTATTAAGGTCACTTGTGCTGAGGTCATGGCTTGGGTCTCAAGGGAGAGTTGGACTCCTAAGTATGTTACTGTTGGGGCAGACAGTTGAGCTTTGGAGGGGGAGACTCTATATCCTTTGCTAGCAAGAAAGTTTAGAAGGGTGTGGGTGTCAGTTTGGGAGTCCTCTAGGGAGGGGCTGCAAAGAAGGAGATCATAAGTGTATTGGAGGAGGCAGCTGGGGGAAAGGTTTAAGAGTGAGGTCTTGGGCTAGAGCTTGTCCAAAGAAGTGAGGGCTATCTCTGAAACCTTGAGGGAGGACAGTCCATATGAGTTATTGTGACCGAAGAGTGTCAGGCTCAGTCCAGGTGAAGGCTAAGAGGTCTTGGGAATTAGTGTGAAAGGGAATGGTAAAGAAAGCATCCTTTAGGTGCATTGCTGTATAGTGGGTGGTGTTGGAGGGGATGAGGGAGAGAAATGTATAGAGGTTAGGGACCACAGGGTGAATAGGGAGGGCAGTATGACTGATAGCTTGGAGGTCCCGAATGAGTCAGTATGAGCCGTCAGATTTTCTAACAGGGAGGATGAGGGTGTTATATGAAGAATGTGTTGATCTAAGAAGGCCGCATGAGTACAGCTTGTTTATAATAGGTTGGAGGCCCTTTTGGTGGGTTAGGGAGATGGGGTACTGGGGAAAGTTAGGAGATTTGGAGGGGTCCATTAACTGGATTTTGATGGGGTTATGGTGTGCAACTACGGAAGGGGTGGTGGTATCCCACACCACTGGGTTAACGAGAGAAGAGGGAAGCAGGTACTGGGGAGAAGGGTCAGGGGCTAGACTAGCAGAGAGGAGCAGAAGGGACTCTGGTTGAGAGAGGCAGGAAAAAGTGATGGAAGCTTTGAATTTAACTAAAAGGTCTCGGCCTAGAATGAGAGTGGGACAACGAGGCATGATAAGGAAGGAGTGTGAAAAAAATAGTACTAAACAAGGAACAAGTAAGGGACTCAGTGGCAAGCGGATGTGAGATGAATCAATCAACCCCCACAACAGAGACCTGGGAGGGATGAGTTGGTCCTGAAAATTCAGGCAAAGCTGAGTAGGTGGCTTCAGTATCAATCAAAAAAAAGAAAGAAAAAAAAAAAGATCGGCTTACCTGTTACTAGCTGAGTTCCCTGGGCTCTGATGTACTGATGGCAGATAAGGCTGGGAGCCCTGGGCTCTGTCAGCCTTCAGCGGCCAGGCTAAGGAGCTGTAGGAGGGTTAGCAACCTTCCACTCTCTGCCTTGCCAGGGCTTTGAGGAGTTGGTCTGTTAGCCTGGTTGTTAAGAGGACAATTAGACTTTCAGTGGCTGGTCTGTTGGCAGGCTGGGCAAGGAGTTTTTGGTGTCCTTGGGTTAGGACATGCCCATGCCCAGTGACCTTATTTTCTGAACTTAAAACAAGGCCAGGGGTGGGGGGCTTCTGCAATTGGTTGTTTGTGACCTTGGGTACTATGGCTAGGCTGACAGATAGCTGATCTCAGAAGCTGGTATTTAGTATGATCTCTTTGGTCCTTGTCTAATTTAATCTGCTCATCCCTATTATTGAAGACTTTGAAAACCAGGTTAAGGAGGTCTTGTAGTGGGGTTTGAGGGACATCTTCAGCCTTTTTAAGTTTGCACCATATCTTAGGAGCAGACTGAGACATGAAATGGGTATTAAGAACAATAGTTCCTTCCCGGGAGATGGGGTCAATGTGGGTATATTTTTGGAGGGTTTCTGTAAAGTGGGAAAGAAATTTGGCAGGGTTTTCATTGGCTCTTTGGGAGATTTCTTTGAGCTTTTCAAAATTTATGACCTTATGGGCTGCTTTGTTAAGACCTGCAATGAGGCAAGTAATCATATGGTTACGAGATGCCTGGCCAATATCTGTGGGTTAGTACTCCCAGGGGCGTTCCTCCTGGGGAACTGCAGCAGCCCCTATAGGCTTAGTAGGGTCTTGCCTATGAAGATCGTCGGCATGTGCCTGTGCTGCAAGCCACACTCTTGCCTTTTCTTCTGGAAGGAGGGTAGAAGAGAGGATAATGTAGAGATCATGACAAGTGAGTTCATAAGATTGGGTTAGGTATTTAAATTCTTTGATTTAAGTGTTGGGATCAGAGGAAAAGGGCCTAAGACATTTTTCAATTTGGGAGAGGTCAGAGTGGGAGGAGGGAACGTGGAGGCGAATGATGCCTTCGGCTCTGGCCACCTCTTGGAGGGAAAGTTTGGTGGCTGGTTGTTGGGGATGCTGAGTTAGAGAAAGTGTACGAGGTGGAGATGGGGATGAATCAGAGTCAGAAGCTGGGTGGTTGGGCGGGGGCAGGGAAGAGGGAGGGCAGGAGCAGAAGCATTGGGCAGAGGGTCATGATGATCAGGCAGAGGATTATTATGTTGACAGGGTGGAGGGAAGTCAGCAGGGTCAAAGGAGAAGGAATAGTTAGAAGGAAGGGGAGCTGAGAATGAGTCGGGCTTGGAGC
>NW_012101263.1:51149-77387 GCF_000951045.1 Mandrillus leucophaeus | reverse complement strand
AAAGAAGATACTGAGGGCCTGGAGTCTGGGAGGAAGAAACCCTTGGCCCAGTGCTGGGTCTTTCAGTAGGGAAGGAGTGGACAAGGGTTCTGGACCTGTCTCTTATACACATCTAGATGTGTATAAGAGACAGGAGTCCAAGAGTGGATGTGAGGTGGAGATGGGGATGAATCAGAGTCAGAAGCTGGGTGGTTGGGCGGGGGCAGGGAAGAGGGAGGGCAGGAGCAGAAGCATTGGGCAGAGGGTCATGATGATCAGGCAGAGGATTATTATGTTGACAGGGTGGAGGGAAGTCAGCAGGGTCAAAGGAGAAGGAATAGTTAGAAGGAAGGGGAGCTGAGAATGAGTCGGGCTTGGAGCCAGCAAAGAGGATTTGGAAAGCAGAACAGGACTGACAAAGGGAGGGGCAGCTACAGAGGGCAAAGAAAGCCTGAACATAAGGGATTTCAGACCATTTTTCATTGTGATGGCAAAAGTTGTCTAGGTCCCTGAGGATGTTAAAATTGAATGTGCCATTTTTAGGCCATTGGGTGTCATTGTCCAATTTATACTGAGGCTAGGCTGTGTTACAATAAAAGATGAGCCTTTTTGGCAGAATTTTGGAATGGAGGCCAAGGGCATTAAGGTTGCAGAGGAGACATCCGAGAGGGGATGTCTTTGAGGGAGTGGACTGAGAGGCTCCCATGGTAGAATGAGTGAGGGAGGGGTGGTGATGGGAGACTTGACCAGAGACTAGAACGATGGGAGAAGGCATTCCCTGTCCCACAGTTCAAGTCGGAGAGGCGCGATAATCCCCAGTTCAGGCATCCCTTCAAAGAAGATACTGAGGGCCTGGAGTCTGGGAGGAAGAAACCCTTGGCCCAGTGCTGGGTCTTTCAGTAGGGAAGGAGTGGACAAGGGTTCTGGACAGATGACAGAATTCTCCTTTACTCACCCCTGAGGTGGCCCTGGTGTTGGATGTGTCTGCCAGCAATGGAAAGGAATAGAAAATCCTCTGCCTCTCCTGATGGTTCTGGAAGGGGGAGTTCAGCTGGGGGAAGTGGGGAGGGAAGGAGAGAGGGAGAAAGGGAGGTCAAATTCTACCACCTTCCCGGGTTTCGGCACCAAGATGTGAGGGATTATTAGAAGGACAGCCGAGAAAGGAATGAGGCCAATAGACCCAAGTTCAGGCAAGCTGATTTATTATCAGTCCTCCAGGCTACCTCTTGACAAAAGCAGAGGAGGTAGCCCTGCTTACAGGCTATAGCAACGTTTTATAGGACTTGGAACTGGGTCAGGGTGAAGGAAAAAGAAGAGGTGGGGGAGTCCTTTGTGCCAGGTGTCTGACTGCTTCCTGGAGATATTTTTCTTGCCAGTTCTGTGGTGCAAGGTAGATGTCTTAACCGCATCCTGGGACAGCTGGCATCCGGTGAAACAGTTATAGGCAAGCTTGGGGTAGGGGGTTTTACTTTTTGGCCTTTGGGATTAGGTTTATGGGATGAGGAAACAGTCCAGTTGGGTGGACCCTAACACAGAGTAAACCACACCTGGTTCAATTTATTTCTTAAGAAAGCAAATCCCCTTCCTTGGTCCCTCTTCATATTATTCATATGGAAGAGAGTTCCCAAACTATTCCTTGCTAAATATTGTGATTATGTCACTCTCATCTGGCTTTCCTTTATTCATCAATAAAATCAAAATAATTATTTCTCGTGTCCAGTGACAATTATGACTCTACTCTGAATTTGATTTTATTTATAAATATCTTTTCCCTAATATTTCTACTTTTCCTTCTAAAATATTATTCATTTCCTTTGTAACATTAGAAAGTAAGTAATGCAACTAAATATATACTGTTAAAACTGAGACTGACTCAAGTGCCAGACAAAATAATTATCTTTCTAAGATGTGGGAGAGAAAAAGTAATACTTTTTCCTCACTCATTGCAAGGGTGGTTGTTGGCACTCCTATAACAAAAGAAGTAATAACAAAGGAAAGACATAACACATTTATTTAAACAAAGATTTACATGACATAGAAGATTTTTAAAACAAAAACTAAAAGACCAGGGAAAGTTGGGTTTTTATGCTAAGCCTGAAAAAAGAAGTGGATAGTTGTGGAGAGAAACATGATTGAACACAAAAAGTATAACCTAATAGTAATGAAATGGGAGGAAATTAACAAGGCTTGTTTATTCATATTCTTCTTGGCCTCCAGGCATTGGGCAGTACTTTTTGGAATGAGGGTCTTCTGATCTACTTTCATGTGACGGAGGCGAAATAATTTTTTTGTAGCCATGCTTCAGACTAGAAGAAAGGTGGAAGAAGGTCACAGTGATCTTTTTGCCTCTGCATTTTTCTCAGTTGCCAACATGCCCTAATTTTAGGTAGCAAAAAAGGCATGACACTGAAGAACTAACTACGTTTTGAAACAAATCCAGAAAAAGGTAAATAAAATTATTGAAACTGATAGAATGTAGCATTTTTGTTCTAAACTAAGGAAAGATGAGATTAAATATAATCGACATGTTTTTGGAACTTAACAGAAGTATTTCTATGTTTGCAACTGATGAAAAAGATCTTTTTTTCAATAATTAGGAAGTTTACATGGCAAAAAAATAATGAAATGTAGTATTAAATGTAGTAGAGTCAGTGTATGTGTGTGTATCTGTGCATGTGTTTATATATTTATCCACACATATATTTTAAAGAATATATTGCATAAATATCACATTAAGAAAAAAATATGTCTTTAATATATTTAATTAGATATAAAGGGAGTTAGATACAATATGCTCAGTCAGTTCATTTTTTGTCATTTTGTTGTTCTCATGATATGTGACTTTCAGAAATAAGAACTAGTAAATATTCTAGAATGAAAATTTGCTTTTTTGAAAGAAATAATATGGTCTTAGATATTTGGCTTATGATACAAGTTACAAACTTTGATTATTTAAACACAGAGTGTTCTGAAATAAATTTGTTGATTTATATTATCTAGTAATGACATTTTAATACACATGATCAATTTTATCATTTTCATAATTAACCCCCAACTAGGCACATGCAAAACATAATTCAAATTGTTAATTATAAAGGTCAACTTACTTTATAAATTTTATTTCAAATTTTCTTAAAAAAATAAAAATTATAAACACTTGCATCCACCAGGCATGCACCTTGGACTATATAGAACATTTAAGATATAATTATTTACAAAATAGTATAGTTTTCTATTACTAGATTGAGAGACATATCAGAAATTTGGATTAAAAAGTAAAATACAGCACTCCTTTACTTAAACCTGACCACAGATACCAGAATGTTAAAAACAAAACAAAACAAAACAAAACAAAACAAAACAAGCAAACAAAAAAACTGTAGATGGGAGAGTAAGATATAAATATAATTAGCTATCTAGGCTGTCTCTATAATTATTTAATTTCATGCAACTTAATTTTCTTCACAATTCTAACATTATTAAAACTTGCCTTGGTCTATTTACATCAGTTATTTAATGTACTTTTTAAAACAGCGTTTACTGAATCTCTGTTTCTTAAAATTAAGATACCAAACAAATAAACTCCCAAACAGTTCAACTGTTGGACTGTTTTATGAAGATAGCCACAATTACTACACTTTTAATGATAATAAGATGGCATTGTCAGTCACTGGACTTCTTAGGTTTGGCAATAAAAGGCTGTACGGGCCAAGGGCAAACTTTATCCTTCACCCTCTCAAGTTTCACTGAAAAGTAAGCGACAAAAGATAGATTCACACAATAAAGGGATACAAATTTATTGATGTGTACAAGAGAATCACAAAGTGATTACCACACCACACAATAGGGAACAGATGGCTATATACCCTTCTCTTAGGGAAAGGGAAATATAAAGTGTGGATGATTTTAGGGGATAGTAAATAATTTTTAGAGGGAGTCAATGGGCATGAAGAACATACAGTCACCTGGGACAAAGTCTGCTGGGTTGGCAGAACACTGGTTTGTCAGTAAAGTCTCTTCAGGTGTGTTGATAGACTTCAGTCTTCCTGCAATATGAATTCAGCACAGAGAAGGGACCAGAGATACTTATTTTCTTTTTTGTTCTATCCAGACTTTAGCAGATAAGGTAACTTCCAAGAACAACTTCATCCTGTTCTTTGGAAGAGGCAGGATTGAGAGACAGGAAGCGTAGGCTCAGATCAGAGAGATGTTGAGGCTTCTTCAGTTTAGCACATCAAAGTGTCATATTTTGGGGTATTGGTTTCTGAGCTCCAACGAGGCCATGAAGACAGAAACATGATTCATACAATATTCCTGATTTTTAGATCACAAAGACTAGTGAGAAAGATTTATATGCTCCCAAATATTTCAAGTTAAAGTGTAAATAGAAATGTATAAAATACACTATTAACACACACAACTTCAACTAATTATGAATTCAAGAAACAGAGAAGAATGGTAGAGTCAAGATAAATTTCATTGAGCACATAATATTAGAGCTTAATTTAAAAAAACAAATCCTTTTGTGGATTAGGGAAGTAGAGAAAGGGGGTCCATGAAAAGAATTAATGTGAATACAAATGCACATTGTTTGTTTTCTGATAAACTTATTTATTTCTTTTTTTTATTATTGTTTGAGGTATAATGCCATGAAAAGAAATGCTGAGCACTCTAGGATTCTACTTTAAGTTGGAAACCATAAATATATACGCCTCCAATTTTCTTGGCAATATGATTTTTTCGAGCAACACAAAGCTGCCAAGTGCAGAGTCTAGAATGGGAAAATTTAAGTTCAATGAACATTATTTTCAGGCATGAACAACATTTGGGCAGGTACAATTTTTAGTAACTTAAAATTAAGACACCAAACAAATAAACTCCCAAACAGTTCAACTGTTGGACTCTTTTATGAAGATAGCCACAATTACTAGACTTTTAATGATAATAAGATGCATATTTCAAATCACCTCTCCATGCGAACTGTTCTTACACTGCAGAAAACATAATTATGAAATTTAAAAAAATACATGTTTTTTTTTTTTCCTCTGAAACTGAAACAAATACAATTCTGATATGGTAACAAGAAAAATGTAGTTCAGACAATGATTACTCACTACTGTTGTTATATTGAAGTTCTTTCCACACCGTGGAGACAGGCAGCTTCTTCATGCACTCAGATAATTTGCTTTTATCTTCCTTTGCTACCTCAGGTCAATAGTCCATTAATATTTTATAGTCTCTCTTCTACCACAGTACTTCCACTTATGGTGTGATAGCATTCTTTAAAGGAGCTCCAGTATCTTTTTCATCAGTTCATATCATTTCCATGCTTCTGTGGAATAATTGGTGAGAGGTTTGAATATTCAAATTTTCATTAACAGCTTTTCATAATGTATAAGCTACATAGGCATTTCCTAATTGGTCCATTCTTAACCATTGAAAACAAATGTTCTATTCTGAAGCATTGCAAACATAACAATCACCTGTGATATTTTCACTAAAAAAAAAAAAAAATGGTATTTTTCCCCTCCCCTCAAAAGTGTCATCAAGTAATTTGTGGCAGGATCAGATATGTATATTTTATCAAGCACTGTAGGTGATCCTGATTCAGGTAGTATAGGGATAACAATTTGAGAAACATTATCAAAAGATATATTGTGCTGAATATTATTTTGCCATTTAGATGGTCTTTTAGAAATATTCATTGTTTAATCTTTCTTCACAGTGCAAAGCTCTGTGGCATGTTAAATAATTTCCTAGCAGCAGTTTCAGGAACTTTACTGGTAGTAATGAAGACTAACATTTAATTTGTACTTACTTCCTGGCTTATAGATAGAAAAAGAAGTTTACTTATAAGTTTAGAAAGGTGTCTCTCTCTCCTTTCTTCCTTCCCTCTATCGTTTCACAGGGGTTCTGCCCCACGCTAGGAGGAAGGAATGCCACATAGAGAAGCCAAGAAGAATCTGAACAAACAAGTCTGGCTAGATCTCATTCTCAGTCCACTACCATTAGATCATACCCTTTTGTCCAATCACATTTCTACTCAGCTGTCAATTTTTCATCGAATCTAAGCATAAAAATGGATAATTTCCCCTGAGTCTTTGGGTCTTTATTTCTGAAGTCTCCCACATCATGTACAAATTTGATTTAATCAAATTGTTATGCTTTTCTCTTGTTAACCGTTTTGTTGTTGTTGTTATGACAGCATCGGTTGTGAGCCTTATGATGGGTATGGAAAGGTGTCACAACTTTCAGCACCTACAATTGAAAGAAATGATCAAATATTTACATGTCTAATACAGTCTATATACCTTTTCTCCATCCCTATTCTTCCCAATGGGGTGTGATGTGCCCCACAAAAGTAAGTTGAAATAACCACAGAACCTTAGACAAATACTTAACATTTGCAGTCTGAGCTTCCAATTTCAGCCCTACATCAAATGAATTCTATCTGCCTCAGAGCTTCTGTATTTTTTTTTCCATACCATATCTAAAGTTCTATTTTAAAATCTACCTGACCTTGCTTTGTGCATATCTCTTACATTGTGTTTCACTAATTTTCAACATAAGCCCTGTGTTGATTAACATGATAGATCTGTGCTCTTCTATTTGATATTACTCTTTATCATCAAAGATTCTTCCCCAACTGTGTGCCTTTTGCTTGGAATATCCCTTATCCACCTCATTATTTTTCCAATTTTAGTCACTTTAGTCATACATTAAAACGAATAAAAATTTCATAAACATGTCCCTAATTTCAAACTTGTATTCCAAGCTTCAGGAAATTGGAAATCGGGGAACTAAAACTATGAGTCCAGAATGAGGTGTTCCGTGACAGTTGATGTGACTTTGCTCATGATCAGCAAAATTATATGTTTAAAATAAACTAACGTGCAGAATAAAATGTTTAAATGTTTTTGCAGAAAAAAGATATATATATTAGCTAGAAATTACTAACTTAATATTCACCATCCTGAAAATCTATCTTAAAACTGTAATATATTTTCCAAATTTAGACTTAATTTTCTATGGTCCTTGAGATGGAATGAGCAAGAGCTTAGGATCCACATTAAAGATTTCTTTTAGAATCTACCTTGTTTTAAAATAAAAATTTCACAAAAATTTAACAGAGATTAACTGACTAAAGAACAATTCCTGACTCAGGCAACCCCCAGAATCACAGCAGATTCATAGAATCTACAGTGCTACTGCAGGGTTGAAGATTATGGTCAGGAAAAGGAAAGTGAAGTATAAAAACAGAAGTGAGGGCTGGGTGTGGTGGCTCAGCCTGTAATCCCAGAACTTTGGGAGGCTGAGGTAGGAAGATCACCTGAGGTCAGGAGTTCAAAACCAGTCTAGCCTACATGGTGAAACCCCATCTCTATTAAAAATAATAATAAAAAAAGAAATTAGCTGAGCCTGGTGGTGGGTGCCTGTGATACCAGCTTTTGGGGAGACTGAGGCAAAAGAATCACTTGAATCCAGGAGGGATAGGTTGCAGTGAGCTGAGATGGAGATCATGCCATTGTACTCTAGCTTGGGTAACAAGCGCAAGACCCCATCTCAATTAAAAAAAATAAAAAAATAAAAATAAATAAATAAATAAATAAATAAATAAAGAGGTACAGACAGCTGGATTGGTTATGGTTACAGCTCACAGTAGCTTAGTGTTTGCCTTATTTGAACATGGTTTGAACAGTTGGGCACTTTTTGACAAAACTCAGTGATTGTCACAAAAGTAGGTTACAGTCTATTTACACATTCACTGTATATGGGGAAAAAAAAAAAACTTTAAGCAGAACTTAAAATATATAAGGAGGCAGATTCAGGTAAAACTTAATTTAACACTTGTTTACATTCTAATTAACAAAACTAGAGATACCTTTATTTTCATTTTTTATGAGTTTATAAAAGTTGTACCTATTTTAGGGGTACAAGGGATATTTTAATACTGTATGCAATGTGTAATGATCAAGTAAGAGTAATTCAGTTTTCCATTAACTCAAATCCATCCTTTCTCTGTGTTGAGAGCATTAAAATTATTCTTTTCTATTTTAAAATATATGATAAATTATTAACTATAATTTTCCTATTATACTAACAAATACTAGAGCTTAATCTTTATATCTAACTATATTTTTGTATCTATTAGCCAAGTTACAAAAGCACTGCTACAACTTTCAAAAACTCAATATGTTGAAGATAATGTATATTTCTGTCTTAGAGCTAAGATTTAATTTAGCAATTACAACAATACATTAAAAGAAGAATCATTGCAAAGTAAAAAATTATGTGGAGGAAGGAATGAACTTCAGCAGAAGCCATCAACTGGTCATGTCCTTCCTTATTTTTCTGTTCCTTTTCTTTGTCAAATTGTGCTTAGATAGTGTTAGCAGAAATTCTTCCCTTTACAGGCATTAGAAAGTTGTCTGGCTGCAATTATATAGGTTAACTACCGGGACTAGGAGGATGAAAGAAGTAGCTGAGAATAGTTGTTTGCAGTTGTACAATCACTCCAACCTATTCAACACGAAAATTTAAAATATATTTTAAAAATATCCAAATGCATGGCCTAAGAATATAGGACAACTTTTACACAGTTTGTATTAGATATAATGTGTCAGTAAATTAAATACAAATTTGGTGATTCATTAGAATCTCTAATGTTCAAGAGTTCTAAATTAATATTTGTATATATATAATGTTTTCAATCTGGGTTCGAAGATGTTCTGCTCTACCAGTTCAGTGGTGGAGTAATAAGAAGAAAGTACTAGCCAAGTAAAAAATCTATGTACTACTGTTTAATTTAAAGGTTTTTCACAACCTAAAATAGATTTGGAAATCATGGATGAATACTATAATTAATAAGTAAGAACAAATTCTACTTTTTTTGCTGAATGCATTTTTATTAGCAGAGCACTGAAAGAGTTTAGTAGCATTGTTATTTTAGTACTGTAATTCTATTCTTTTAATGAAGATATATTGAGACTTATATACCTAAGTACCATTTTCTCTAGCCTATTTTCTCTAGAAGTAAAATAAAGGAGCAGTAAATACTCTGTCCTTAAGAAGTTCACCATCAAGGGCAGTAGTTCTCAATTTTGAATTAGCATAAGAATGACCTGGAGTGCTTATTTACAGTTCAGCTACTATCTGCCACCACCTTTTGATTGGGTAGTTTCTAAGGGGGGGGGGTCCCCAAATTAGTAATTTTATCATAATCATATGATTCTAATGCTGGTGCTATAGTGTTATGCTTTTCAGAAAATGTTGTAAATAAATATATAGATGCAAATGTTATCTATATAAAGAGGCTAGAGAGGAGGATAAATAATCTTAGAGATAAGAAATATAGAAAGCTTCAAAGGAGTGACTTTTTAGTTGAATATTTAACAAAGTAAAATTTTTTAATTATAGAAAAAGGATAGTCCATTTCATGAAAAGAAGATAACATTACAAAAAAAATAAAGGCATGGAGGCAAGAGACAATATTGTTGATTTGGAGACTAGTAGGGACATTTATGAAAAGGAGAAATAGGACACAGATTTTTTGTAGCAAATGATAAAAAATACGTAAGAATATTAAGAAACATCAGTATATAAAGACATTGCATGTCATGCTACAATGTCTGCGTGTTATACCATTGGCAAAATTGGGTTTGAAGCAATAGAATAATCTAATTTAGAGTTTTCAAAAATAAAATTTTAATAAATAAATCTGGTAGAAAAGTGAAAAGTACAAGAAAGAAGATATTTTTAGATTGAAAGTCTTCTTTTGTATAATTTGGTATTTGTGAAAAGTTTGGGAAATATCATAACTTTTTCATAAATTTTAGATAACAAAAACAACAATAGATTACCTATGGTTAAACTAATATAATATGGTTTTACTGGTATCTTTCAATGTTCAAAGATGCTGAATGTGGACTTGAGCTTTTAACTACTCAAAACGTTGAATTAGATTATTTACTTTATTAACGGTTTTACCCAGGGTTCTTTAGTACTTTAAGAAAATTGAAATGTAAGTTGATCAATAAATCAAGCAAAAAAAAAAAGAGAGAGAAAAAAAAACTCTAAACAACTTCTAAGAAAATTTGTCCCATAAATCAGACCATCTATAATCCAGTGGAGGAAATAGCACAAGTTAACCCAGAGGCTTTTAAATCCACTCTATAATTAAATACCATCTTTGCTTCCAGAAAGGTCATGATCAAAAGCAGTTGGTCATATATACATATGCTTTAGAGTTTAGGAATGATAAAAACTGAGCAGTAGATTATAATCCTTAATTTAAAATTAATCCCCCTGGAGATGGGGAGAGGCAGATAAGGGCAATAGCTTTCCTATTTGAGAGTACCATATGTGAATCTAGGTGTTTTGTGCTGCTAAGTACTCTGCTTAAATATTCTGAGAAATACACACATCCATACATGCATGTGTCCTAAATTAACCCCATTCAAGTCTCTGTAGAATTTAGGCTTTAAATGGGTAAGAGTTGACACTTGTGCCCAAGAATGAGATGTGGAAATTGTGCCACTTTTTAATTAAATCATTTACTATATTCTATATTAAACATGTTTGTCTTTCCTATTGCTTAAAAAAAAAAAAAAAAAAAAAAAAGTCCTGTGTCCTAAAACAGTACTATAAAGGAGATGAATGAGCAGACTACCTTGTGACTCACATCAGTACTGTATGGCACCAAGAGTTTAACCTGGAGAAGTAGACTTTTGGGAATGCTGCAAAAATGTGCACTGGATAGTATGGAATGGAGTGGGGTGTGGGGAGGGTAAGCCAATATAAGATTCTAGAGAAGTGCACAGATGGGATCAGCAATAATTTCAATTAGAAATTACCAAATTCACTGAAAAAAAAAAAATCAACTGAGAGGAAATGAACTCAAACATCTGGATTAGGTTATAATGAAGACATGAAAAAGCCATGAACTCTGAGCTTGCCCCGCTAAAAAGGTGGGACATTTCTGTCATAAATCATTGAGTTGATGAGGCTTATTTCCCACAGCAGTGTCATATGATTGAACTTGCTTACTTGTGTTCTTCATAAGGTTCCTCTTAGCCAATGGAAAAAAGTTAGGAAGAAAAATGGGAATTGACAGAATTTAAATATATATCAAAAACCAATAACTAAAATTGGATTAAATAATTCTTTTGTCCTAGGCATGAGATGACTTAGATAGGGACCACAAGTTTATGAAAATCTGCAGGAGAGGTCTTGTTACTTCCTCTCCCCCTGCATTAGATGGCTTGGAGTTCAATGAATTTATTTGGAACTAGATTACTTGCTCTAGGTTACTTACTTAATCAATGCAAGTGTCAGTTTCCACATCAGTAAATCTGAATAATGATCCATAGCTTTAAGGATGACTATGAGAAAGAAATTAGCTATGCAAATCTAATCACCCTAATCAATGACAAATTCATAACAAGATCTTAGTATATGTTAGATGTTAGTGATTTATTCATTAAATATATTTCTAAATGCATGGTACACCAGCTAAACATGATTTAGAAATATAAAATTGTGAAACCACAGAATTTTAAAATAAATTCTGCAAACAAAATCAATGGTCTCTTAATGCACTGTTTCTCTAACAGTACACAGAGATTATATAAATATATTTTAAAATTATACTCAGTTTCAGAAAGTTTTGGCAGGTCACGGTGACTCATGCCTGTAATCCCAGCACTTCGGGAGGCAGAGGCAGGTAGATCACTTAAGACCAGGAGTTTGAGACCAGCCTGGCCAACGTGGCGAAACCTCATCTCTACTGAAAACAACAACAACAATAGAAAATTAGCCAGACGTGAGGCCTAGACACAAGAATCGCTTAAACCTGGGAGGTGGAGGTTGCAGTGAGCCAAGTTCATGTCACCACATTCCAACCTGGGAGACAGAGTGAGACTGCATCTCAAAAAAATAAAAAGAAAAAAGAAAAAAAATTATGATAATCATTTATTGAGATGTAATCTCTGTACAAATAAATATACTTTTTCAAAACAGCTGGCAAAGCATTCTATATAAAAAATTTTCATTGAACAAAATTCTTAAAATAGATAATAAAAATTCATTCCAGATACATAAAATATATCAGTTCTGTCAGTATTTTATTTCATTAGTTAGAACATACTAAAATAAATATATTTTCAAAAGGTTAAATTTTACTCTCATAACCTAAATTATTGTATGTAACACTTTTATATAGAATCTACTGACATTGTCATTGAATTTTTTTTAATGAGTACATTCACATTTCCTGTTTTAGTTATTCAAAATTGTCCTACATGCACATACTTTGATTTCCATTGCCTGTCTACTAATTTTTAAATCTTCTCCTGCCAAAAACATGTTTAAATAGGAAAACAGTAAAGAAACTTATTATTACAACTTGATTATTTTTTGATGCATAAGCATTTCACAAAAAGCAAAATTCAGCTCTACCTATGCTAATATTTGGCTGACTAAATCACATTTCTTGGTGTAGGAAGATCTCATGTTTTTCTACAGTCACAGAAAAATTCTGCATTGTAAGAGCAAAAGCTGTTCACTCTACTATTCATTGAGGAGTTTATATTAGAAACATGGAGTATTTTTATGACTGATAAAGCCATAATTAAGTAAATAGCTAATTCTACAGTTGAGGCAAATATGAAGTACTTTTGTAATGTTCTTGACATTTCAGTTTCTATTAAGCTTTATGTTGTGCCAAAGGAATATGAAATAACAATTCTCCTTAAAGAAATTGATGACCAACTTCAAGCAAAAACAGCCATTAAAAGGAAAAATTGTGTTTTATGTTCAGGACAAATATTCTTTCAAAATGTGATAAAATCATACTCAACAGTATAAAACTTAATGGACACCACAGACTGCCAGGTATCATAAATGATTCTCTCATAGAAAAAGCTATTATGTTTAAAATATTTTCTTTTAAACAATGGCAATGGCCACCTTGGGGATTAACTTGATGTATAGAGTAGGTACCCTGTGAATGTTCTTGAATGCTTTTTGGTTTTTAAGAGTAAGTTGGTTACTTAGATTGTTTGAAATGTTGCAAGGCACATTATATCTCTGTGCTAAGATGCCATCTATTTTATCATGTAACATCAATATTTTATTAGATTGGGGATAGGAGATATGAGACACTTAACTATACATCAGTTTTCTTTACCTTTCTGAGAATAGCATAAAAGTTCATTTCAATATAACAACCAAAATTTGAGAATATCAAGCAAATAACAATGAGTAGCCCGCAGCCCTCACACAAGGCTGGTTGGACTAAATTTTATGAGGGAAAAAAATCACAGACAGTACAGAAATGAGTGCAGTGTTCCATCATCTCAGTGCACAAAAGTCTAGCAGGCCCAGCCATAAGAATCCATTAAAGGTATCCTGACCCTTCAATTGCAGGGCATTTAAACTGCATTGACTCCTCTGCTGAAAAGATCAACAGCAGTTAACAGGCAGTCTGTGGTCTCTGGCCATGCTTTTCTGCTAACTCAGAACTCATAGTTGGGCAATACCAGCTATCCTTCCCTGCTATGATTAAACAGTTTGGGTTGAAGCCTTTACCACAGCATGAAATGTGGTGAAAGAGACTGATTCGCAGCCATAACAAGCCCAAGACGTGACCTCTTTGAAATTTAAGTAAGCAATCTATTCTACTTGAGTCAGTAAGAGCTTGGTGTCTAGGCAGTGCAGTGCTGTTGAGAACACTAGAAGACAGAAAAGTTAATAAAGGAAAGAAGGACAAAAGATATTTTGAAGACTGTCACTAAACTATGGGCACAGGGAACACAGACCTGTTCAAATAAATCATTCTCAAAATATAGATTGAAGCTTTTGAGCTTATTAAATAAAGGGATCACCAGTGTTGATCAGTAATTTGTGGGACTATATAAATTGTCTGAAACTCAATCATACCTCATCACCTTTGCCCTTGTTAAAACTTCCCTTCTCTGCATGGTTGTTTGTGATATAGCCAACTTATCCCTCATCTGACTAACCCAAATCCCAACATATCCCCATGACTTAGAGTTGATCAAAACAATGTAAGTAAGTTCCTCTCTTAACATGTGATTTCATTAAACTAGCCAATTGACAGCTTCAGACAGAAAGCCTAAGGGATAATGCCCATGGACACTAATAAAGATGCAGTCCGACTAGTTCTCTTCCTTTTACCTTTCTTTCTCTCTCTCTTTCTCTCTCTCTCTTTCCCTCTTTATTACATACAAACACACACACACACACACTACCTGCTGGTTGAGCTTCTTGCTGCCTTCAAACGTCCCTTCAGCCTCCTCTAACCCCCTATTCTATCTCGGACACGTAAGTAATATATTTCTTCCATTTCATTTTCATTTATTGTGGTTTTATTTTTCTATTGTCTCATACCTGACCGCACACAATCCTAGCTTTCTCAATCAGGGCTCTCATAGAAAATGGCTTTCTTGGCTTATGGCCACTCTCATGAAAGATACACCTGAAGAAAAAAATTAAAAAGAAATTGTAACAATAGAAATTACAAAAATAAAAGTGAGAATGTGAATTAAGGGAATTTTCAGGTAAAAAAAAGACAGAGAAATATTGTCAGTGGAATTACTTCAAAAGCACTAAAATAACTGCTTCAGGTTAATGGCTGTTTACTGAAACTATCAACTGTTCCAATAAACACCTTATTTTAGGTTTAGAACATTATCTTATAATCCTAGGAAATATTGAATGATTAAACTAAAATAAGATAGATGTCAAAAATGTGCACTCTCACATACTCTTTTAGGCATTTACTGCAGCTCATAGCCAGTGCCATAAAACAAGAAAATAAATAAAAGGCATAAAGATTTGAAAGGGAAATGTAATATTCTCATTATTAAAAGATTATGATTATTTACATTAAAAAGTCTAAGGAATCTACAAGATGACTACTATAACTAGTCGTATTAGGAGATCAGGAATACTTCAGGTTATAGGATCAGAATGTGTTATCAATTGTGATTTTATATATTATAACCCAATAATTAGATAATAAAATTTAAAAATAACATTTATTGTAGCATAAAAATTCTAGTTCTTGGGAATAAATTCAACAAAAAAGTTTAAGACTTCTACATAATAAAGTACAAAACAATGATAAAATAAATAAGAATATCTAACAAATACAGTACAGTCATAGATTCAAAGACTCAATATTAAGATGCTAGTTTTTCCCAAATTGATCTTCATATTCAAAACAATTCCATTCATAATCTTAACAGACTATTTTTGTAGAAATGCATTAGTTGAGTCAGTATTACAGAAGTCCAAACTATATACAAAATCTTAAAACAATCTTGAAAAAAAAGAAAAAAAAATGGAGTACTGATGTTATTGATTTTCTGTCTTTCCATAATGTTTTATTAATAAAGATTGAATGGTTTTGCCCTATGGAAAAACAATAAGATCAATGGAACAAGTTAGAAAGCTGAGAACTAAACCTGTATTTATTTGGTCAATTGAATTTCAACAAGCTGTCCTGGTAACATAATTCAGAAAGGAAAGTCTTACGACAAATTTAGTAAATATGTGAGGAAAGAAAATAATGTTAACGCCTCCCTCAAACCACCTGCAAAAGGTAATTCACAATTGGCCAAAGACTTAATTGCAAAAGCTTAAATTTTAAATAAAAAGTACAACTTATGGAAAAAAAGAACATGCTTTCTGGCATTGATGAGGGTTTTGAATGCAAGGATATGTTCATCTGTCAAATTTATTCAAATTGTATTTAAGATCTGTATATTGCACTATATATGCAATTTTTTAAATTTATTAAGAGATAGATACTCATTGTATTGCCCAGGTTGGTCTCTTGAAGGTCACTTGAACTATAGTTTCAAGATTCACCTCAGCCTCCCAAGTAGGTTGGACTACAAACACATGCCATTACTGCAGGCTTATGTTCTATTTGAAGTTTATTGCAAATGTAATTTGCTGAGTCAAGGCACAGATATGGTCATGTCCATAATGTGGTAAGCAACTGACAATTATATCTGGAATAAAATGCAGTCTAGACTTCCTGACTACTTGAGAATGCGAGTATAAGAGCAGAAAAGAGAGAGAATCGTATGGACCTTGTTCTCTACAATGTAGCTTTGTAACTCTTGATATCTTTCCCACCTCCTGATTCTTGGGTACCTAAAAGATAACTAAAACCTAAATGAGATTCCCACTACATGGTGATATTAATGACACATAACATTAATAGAGTATTGCAGAGTGTCCTACAGTAAATAGCAGTGTGTTGGATGTACTGCTACAATCTATACCTGGGTGTTCTGTTCTAGCAATATTTTGTGTTTGAACTCCACAGATTAATGGCTTAGGGATGGTCACTGATCTTGTTCCAAGTTGTCTGGGATAGAGTTCTGAGACCATAAACGATGTTTCATTGGTTGAATCTGTAGTGTCTGGATATTTTAGTAATTATTCACAAAGGGTTGTAGGAAAGCTTTCTGAAGGAGATGAAACCTCAATTGATAGGAGCTTTAAATATATCTATGACTTAGCAGTGCAAAGGAATTAGGGAAGAGGATAAAGAAGAGGACCTTTTAGCTATCTATATTATTTTCAAATATGTGAAATAATCTCGTTCTCCCAAAGGAGACATATATTTTTAAAATAATATTTTATCTATTCTTTACAAATAAAATCATTCCCTGTATATCTGTATGAAATTATAGAAGATAGATAACCTATGTAAACCTAGCATAAATTTCTAAATCTGTATGTTCAAAATATTTATTCCTTATTTGTTTGTGTCACCAAAGCACTTTGTTGTTTTTATTTTATTATATCAATTACTATTTGCAATTTTCATTAAGCACAAGTTTATTTTCATAGGAATTGCAGCATGTTTACTTACAGTGCACAAGAAAAAACGAATGCAATGTGTAAAAATCAGTAAACATATAAAATGTTCTCCTTCTTTACCTTTCTGTTTTATTAGTCTTATCTGGTTGATACTTCCTTAAACATAAAATAATAGTAAATTTAGTTCACTCCGATTATTTATATTTTACTTTTTCTATATGGAAACTCATATCACAGATAAACCAGTTGAATAGCCTAGATTATAATAACTCAAATTTAAGATGATTTTTACATGGTTAATAGTTTGTGATTCACGTCTGAAGCAACCCAGAAACGTATGCTAACTTGACATCTGACATTTAATAAAGTACAAAGATATAATGGTGAATGAGCCCATTTCATTTCTCAAATAAGGATAAATAATTAAATGCACTCCACTTTAATAATTTACTTTTTAAAAAAGTAATGAGCTGTAGTTTTGACTTTCTGAAGCATTTTTGTTTGGAGTAGAGTGTTGTATTCTATGGCTGCTGTAACAAATTACCACAAATTTACTGATTTAATACACATCTGGAGTTCAGAAATATAAAATGTGTCTTATTCTGCTAAAATAAATATATCAATTACTACTTGCAATTTTAATTAGCACAAGTTTAATGAAAGCAGGGCTGCATTCCTTTCTGGAAGTTCTAGGAGACAATCTACTTATTTGCACTTTTTAGCATGTAGAGGCTGGCAGGATTTTATTTATTATTTATTTATTTTTTGGCTCAAGGATAATTTCCCTGTCTTAAGGTTAATCAATCAGTAACCTTAATTCCATATGCGAACTTAATCCCCCTTGGTCATGTAATTTAGCATATATCACAGATTCTGGGGAGTAGGATTTGAAGACAATATTTTGCCTACCACAGTCTGCCCTCGGCCTCTAAAGATTCATATCTTTCCCATATACTAAATATATCCGCCCTGTTCCAACATCCCCAAAGATCACATTCCATTATAGCATCAACTCAAAATCCAAAATAACATGTCATAACTAACATTAGTTCAAAAATCCCAAATTTCATAATCTAAGCAAAGTATGGTTGAGATTATGGGTCTATACCATGTTGGGTCAAAGTTTCTCTCCATCTATTAATTATGAATTTCAAAAAAAAGATATCTACCTTTAAAGCACAATGATTTGAAAAACATAGACCAATTATAAGTATTTTTATTTTAAAAGGTAGAAAAATGAAAGAAAAAATGAGTCACCAGTTTAAAATAATTGTTAATTCCAGCCGTGGAAACTCCGTTTGGTTTCAAGGCCAGTGACTAATTCTTAGGTAGGTATCAGGTAAATAAAGACTGAAAAATAATAATAAAATATAAGTTGTCTTCCATTTCCTCAAATAATTTATTTACTAGTTTAATAATATAAATTAACTCAGAGGCAGAATTTTGTCTAACAGAACTCTCTACTAAGAAAAAGAAGTCTTTTATTTTCATTATTATTTTTTTTTTTAGACAAGTCTCACTGTTGCCCAAGTTGGAGTGCAGTGGTGCGATCTCGGCTTACTGCAACCTCCACCTCCTGGGTTCAAGCGATTCTCCTGCCTCAGCCTCCTGAGTAGCTGGGACTATGGGGCATGCACCACTATGCCCAGCTAATTTTTGAATTTTTAGTAGAGACAAGGTTTCACTATGTTGACCAGGCTGGTCTTGAACTCCTGACCTCATGGTTTGCCCACCTTGGCCTCCCAAAGTGCTGGGATTACAGGTGTAAACAACCACGCCTGGCCAAAAAAGAAGTATTTTATTCAAATAAATAGGAATATATATTAATTTACTTTTGACTCTAAAACCTCCAAGCAGATTTGAATAGGTATTTATAAAAGCAATGATAAACTGAAAAAGTATTTATTGATTCAGTCTACAGAATTTTTGAGTCTTAACTCAAGGGATGTCTTCTAGCACATTTGATATAGTCATTTTTAGATTTAGAAAATATTGTTAAATATTTAACAATTGCTTCAGTTACTTCCTCTTACATTGGAGAAAGAACATTGACCTAACCTGAATGAGATAGTACCTAAAGCAATTATTTCATTTCTTAACTATTACTTAAGTTTATCATTGCTCTTGTAAATACCTACTCTAATCTGCTTAAAGGTTTTACAGTCAAAGGCTTCAGAGTGAAAAGAAAATAAATATATATTCTAATTTATTTGAATAAAATACTTCTTTTTCTTAGTAGAAAACACTGTTAGTCAAAAATTTGCCTCCAGATTAATTTATATTATTAAACGAATAAATTGTCTTAGGGAATAGAAGCCAACTTATATTTTATTATTATTTTTCAGTCTTTATTTTCCTGCTACTTACCCAAGTTATAATTGGTTATGTTTATCAAATATAATAAAGCCCCATCAGGTGCTAGGGATAAAATATATATGGACGTTTATTTTACGTTTTTTTAAAAATTGGAAATTCATTTCTGGCAGAATAAAAATAGCCATTTTTTAAATACACATGCGTACTTGGCTCACTGCAACCTCCGCCTCCTGGGCTCAAGCAATTCTCCTGCCTCAGCCTTCCAAGTATCTGGGATTACAGGTGCACGCCACCACACCTGGCTAGTTTTTGTATTTTTATTAGAGATGCGATTTCATCATTTTGGGCAGGCTGATCTTGAACTGCTGACCTCAAGTGATCCACCTGCTTAGGCCTCTGAAAGTGCTGGGATTACAGGAGTGAGCAACCGTGCCTGGCCTTAGATGGATTTATTTGCTGTATATTACTTCAGATTACATTTCTTATGTAGAGTGCAGAAAGCAGAATTTTGACAGTAACTCTTATGTTAGAGAAAAATGTACTAATCTTTAATAATTATGTGATACATATATTAAATATTTAAAAAATAATTATCTTTAAGAGAACTGATATGATGTTGAAGGTTTGCTTTTTTATGCATCAGTTTTTATCTGGTAATGAAAGGAACATTTTTAATTCAACAGTTAAGGATTAAAATGTAAATTGTATGATGTGTTACCCCAAGTGACTGATCACTATTAGTACTATTACTAAGTTCATAATTATTGTTTTTATTTAAATTTAAATTTAAAGTGTTACCTTTTGATTTACTTATTAATCTCAATAATGTTGTTTTTACTATCTCACCTAAAACATTATTTTCTTCTGGATTATAATTTCATAATTGTGTGATATGCAACTTCTTTACCAAAGCGGTATGTCACAATAACAAGTTTGTAAATTTTGGAATTTGACCAACTTGTTCCATATTCTTACTCTGTCATTTACTACTTTTTAGTATTATTAATCTCAAACAGATGACTTTATTTTGCTAAACTTTGATTTTAATGTCTGTTATAAACTCTGTCAAATTTCTTACTTAATAAACAGTATATAGCATTAATTATTACTATATATATAATTAACAAGTTTTGGAGAACATTTTATGTGAGTCTAAATTTATTGATGTTGGTGTACTTGCACAACGTCTTGAATTCATTGTACAAATCCCATAAATAGCCTGACTTTGGTTTTGATGTTTGACTGCTGACAGCTTTCAATACCTACAATTCCCAATTTCTCTTTTGCCTGTATCTCTAAAAATTGCTAAGGATAGCTTGGTTTTCCTTCCTTTGGCACTAACAGGAAATTCAAACCATGCAAATCCTAGCCATTTGAGGCAAGCCTCAACACAACCCCATTTCCCAATCACATAAAACCCCAAGCCACTTGCCACTGTGCTCGCTTAACTCGTTTTTAGACCTGCTTTGGTGCTTGCTGTGCTCTATGCAGAAATCCTCATTTTCCAAGAATTTTAGCCTCATTTTAGCTTTTTGGTGATTATGTGCAACCATTAATCTTGACATTCAAACCAATTATAGGTGAATGGGGATGGAAGGGTGCCTTCTGTTTTTAAAAGTTACTAAAACAACTATATTAGGCAATTTGATGTTTTATGATTTATTTTTGCCCAATTGTTACATAAATCATGAACTAGTGACATGATAATATAATCTCTATGATTTAATTTTGTTGATTTATTTGTATACTCAAAACTCTGTTATAGGTGTTGTACAGTCATGCATCACTTAATGATGGGATACATTCTGAGAAATGCATCATTATGCAGTTTCACTGCTGTGCAAACCTCATAGAGTAGGCCTGCACAAATCTAGATGATGTAGCCTACTACATACCTAGGCTGTATGGTATAGCCTATTGCTGCTAGTCTACAAACCTTTTCAGCATGTTACTGTACTGAATACTGTAGGCAATTATAATGCAATAGTAATGGCTCATATGTCTAAAAATATGTAAGCATAGAAAATGTCTAGTAAAAATATGGTATGAAAAGTGAAAAAAAAAAAAAAAAAAAAAAAAAGAGGCACACCCACTTAGGGCACTCACCATGACTGGAACTTGCAAGACTAAAAGTTTCTCTGGGTGAGTCAGTGAGAGGTTGGTGAACCTGAACACCTAGGACACTACTCTATGCTACTATAGGCTTTATAAACACTGCAGAATTAGGATACACTAAAGTCATTAAAAATTTTTTTCAACGATAAGTTAACTAGCTTACTGTAACATTTTTACTTTATAATTGTAAAAAACTTTTTTGATTTATAATACTTAGCTTAAAACCTATGTATAGCTGTACAGAAATATTTTCTTTCTCGATATCCTTATTCTGTAAGCTTTTTGCTATCTTTGAATTATTTTATTTTCTGCTTTCTACCTTCTTTAGTTAAAAACTAAGAAACAAACATACAAATTAGCCTAGGCTTACACAGGGTCAGGACTGTTAGTATCACTGTCTTCCAACTTCACATGTTGTCCCACTGGAAGGTCTTCAGTGGCAATAACATTCATGGAATTCTTATGTCCTATAATAACAATGCTTTCTTCTAGAATATGTTCTGAAGGACCTGCCTGAGGATGTTCTACAGTTAACTTATATACAGTTATATAACAAATACACTTTAAAATAGAAGTATACTCTAAAATAATAATTTTAAAGTATAGTATATTAAATACATAAACCAGTAACATAAATAAAAAGGAATAATATAGTAACGGTGTGCTTTGGAATGTCAGGGTATGCCCTCTAGAGGTCATGATATCACAAAGAAGTTTGTGAGCAGAGGGTTCAACTTCCTTTTGTTCCTATTTTATCAGTATTATCACTTTCCTAAAGAAGTTTCTTATGACCAATTTCTTTCCAGAGAAAAATGTTAACCCTTAATAAGAGAGGGCTTTGCAAGATACACTGGTACCAATAGAAAGTGAACTGCTATGGCACCCTTTAGGGACTTTTCCCTGAAGAACCGTAGAGATGGGAAATCTTGTCAGCAGCTACAATTTGAAAGGAACTATTCTTTGTCCAGGAGAATGAATCCTGTAATAGTTTGGTGCTTTCCGCACACTTTATCTGTTGTCTTACAATTTTTCAATCTCCTGTGGTTAGAGATAAATGATGATGTAATGTAATGACATCTGACCAAAGGCTATGAAACAGAGTAAGGAATGCTAACATTGCCCTTCAGCTTTTCTTTCTCCTGCTGCAGCAATTGAGCATGACTCATGTTTCAAATGGTACAGCTACAAGACAGTAAAGCCTTGTGTGTTTCCAAGTGATTTCTGTAGCAGAACCCCTGCTTGTATACTCACCATAGTATGCTCTGTATCTGTAACAGGAATAAAAAGGAAACCTTTGGCTGGGCATGGTGGCTCACACCTATAATCACAGCACTTTGGAAGGCTGAGAGGCTGAGATGGGCAAATAATTTGAGATCGGGGGTTCGAGTCCGGCCTGGCCAACATGGTTAAACCCCATCTCTACTAAAAATTCAAAAAAATTAGCTGAGCATGGTGGTGGGCACCTGTAATCCTAGTACTGGGAGTCTGAGGCAGGAGAATTGCTTGAACCCTGAAGGCAGAGGTTGCAGGAGCAGGGATTATGTCACTGTGCTCCAGCCTGGGTGACTGAGCAAGACTCCATCTAAAAACAAAACAAAGCAAAATAAAACCGAAAGGAAATCTTTGTACTGTTAAGTAATTAAGATAGTAAGATTTTTTTTTTCTTAGCATATTCTGGTATATTCTGACCAATACTAATGGTCAATGGTAATTCATGAATAACAAGGGATTTGACAGGATTTCAGGTATGTGGAAAGAACAAGACCAGAGAATTTTCTATCAAAGATATTTAAACTTAGCTTAAGCAACATTGACTAAATTCACTGCTGAAAATCAAAGTGAATGGGGGAGAATATATGTATTATTATTTCATCAAAATCTTCAACATGCAAAAAAAAAAAGGAAAAAAAAAAAAGGCTGCCTGTCCCTATATTTGGTGTCTTTGTGAGTTTAGAAGTTTTAAACTGAAGGGCAAAATGCTTTCACCAGAAAACATCAGAGAGATTCCTTTGAACTGAAAGTTGCAACTGCTACTTGGCCTTTTGGGACTCATCCTATTGGGTGAGCAATTTATAAAACTTGATGAGAAATGAAAACAAATTCTGCTCTGCAAGTTGAAAATAGTTATTTCTAAATATTCTAGATGTCATTGTTTACGGTGCATGAAAAAGTCATGTACTCCAATTCATTCAGATGTATTGTTCCGAATTTTGAATTTGATTTTAGTAACAAGATTTACTAGAGAACAATAGAAAAACTTTCGTGGAGGTGCTACTATTGGGAAAAAGCACTAATATAATTATAGTCTATAATGACAGAAATGCTATTAGTATTATGTAGTGTACAATACAAGCTCTGTTTATAGTATAAGTCAATTCATCTGGTATTCATCAGTCCTGGCAAAGAAGTCTTCCTGGAGCATGTTTCTGGCTAATGTTGTTTGGGGCCATGACCACATAACCTGTGAAAATTGATTCTCCATCTCCAGTGCTGATTTTGGGAGCCATCTACAGATAATTTAATAAATCCTTTTTTTAGACCATATGCCATTAATATCTACTATTGCAAATGGAAATCCTTGACTATGGTAGCAATTTCTTATGAATTCACGTTTTTTATCAAAAGAAGTAAATTCAAGAAGAACTTTAATCAACCAAGTTCAAATGGAAAAGCAAAGTAGTTGAGAACATGAGATTCAAGAGCACAGGTTACTAGAACTAGGGTTATCATAGAATTGGAAAATAAGTGAGGCCCTAGTCTTAAAGTTAATATTTATGATATGGAACACACTTGAATTATGAGAAATGAATGTTCAGGGACATGGCTAAAGTAGATGGCAAAAAAAGGACAATTGAGTTGATGAAATATGACTTAGATTGTTTGATATGTCATCCATATGATCATTAGAATTGCCATTATATTTATAGTTACAGGAAAATGTATCCATACTGAATGTGAATTTATAATTTAGAGGACAGTAAAAGTCAATGATAAATGGAAGTAGAAATTATTTAGCAATATTCTTACTATGAACTTAATGCTTGTGACCCCTCATCCCCAATTCATATGTTGAAACTTAATTCGCAAAGTGATTATATTAGGTGCTATGGATCTGTGGCAATGATTAAGCCACCTGAGTGGAGACTTCATCAATGGGATTAGTGCCTTACAAAGGCTGAATAGACCAGTGTTATCTCCTTCCACCATGCGAGGACATGATAAAAACATGCCATCTATGAGGACACAGGGCCACATCAAACACTGAGCCTTCTAGCAGCTAGATCTTGGACTTCCCAGCATCTAAAACTGTGAAAAATAAATTTCTTTTGTTTTAAAGCCTTCCAGTTTATGGTATTTTTGTTATAATAGCTTGAAAAAACTAAGAAAATTATAGAAGTAGGGTGCTGCTATAACAAATAACTAATGTGGAAGAGCTTTTGGAAGTGGGTAATAGGGCTGGAAGAGTTTTGAGGCACATGCTAGAAAAGTTTACATTGCTGTGAATGGGCCATTGAGGTGAGGGTGGGGTGAGGGTCCAGAAAGAAAACAGCTGCAGAAACAATCTTAATTTTCTTAGAGAACACCTATGTGGTTGTCAATAGAATGTTGGTAGAAATATGGATGGTAAAGACTACTCTGCTGAGGTCCAGACAGAAATGAAGAATATGTTATTGGAAACTGAAGCAAAGGTGATGCTTATTATAAACTAGTAAAGGACTTGACTGAATTGTGTTTCTGTATTAGTAATTTGCATCGTCTGAACTAAGACAATATTATAGGGTTCAGTAGCAAAGCACTATGCAAACAGAATAACTCTTATCAAAAAGTGGAAACAATAAGAGCGAAGATTAGAGTGTGACAGTGCTCTGTGGCATATGCAGGTTTATATTTAAAAATGTATTATTTGTAGAGGGGCCTATTAAGTGAGTAGCAATCTTGATGTAGAGTGTGACTTCAGTTAAGATGTGAAAACAAAAGACTGAAAATAGAACTGAAAAGAGTTTACTGCTAAAAAGGGAGAAATTTATCAGCAAACATTAGAAAAGGTTAGAGTATCATTTAGTTATAATTCAAAAAGTTATTAAACAATTCATTTATTCAACAAATAATATTTTTTCTACTGGGTAGCAAGCACCAAGGGAAGTGCTTGAAATAAAAGATGTCTAAATTATTGTCTCTACCTTCAAGGGATCTTGTAATCTAGGGAAAGTGGCAAAGACATCAAGGATCAATTAACATACTACATGATAAATGCCTCAGTGGGCATATTTAATGAGAGCTAAAGGAAGACCTATGTTAACTAAGCATGTTTTGAGTTAGGAAAAATGAGAAGAGTTAGAAAGAAAGTTAGAGAAATTTACCAAGAAAACAGCCTCTAAGTCTGATCTGGAAATACAAGATTGGGAATTGTCCATAGAGGAGAGAATCTGGATGATGTTGGTTAAAATAACTTCAAAAAGAAGAACTAGCATTTGAAAACATGTCATATTGAAAAACCTACGTGTAGCTCAGCACATAAGTAGAGAACAGTGTGTGTGGTGTGTTTACATGAGCAGGAGAGACAGTGAGAATAAGTAAGAGATAATCCTGAAAAGACATACGGGAACCAGATCTTTAAGGTGTATGAAAGATTTGCATTTATTTTGAATATTTTATAAAACAGGTAATTACATCTGTATTTTTAGCAATACTGGTGGATGAAGAAAGAGGATACTGAAAGATGAGACAGTTGTTAGAAGCCAATCAGGAATTGTGATAGAGTCCCTTCCTATCCATATCCAGTTAAAGCTGTCAGTCTTCAGTGTCACCCAGTTTATGGGCAGTATTAATGATACTAATTGTTGAATGTGATGCCTCCAGAATGCAAAGAGAATTGGATTACCATTTACTCTGAGTCTTATTTTGTGGTAGGGGTTTCAAAATGCATTAATTTGTCTTTTATGTTGAAGAAAATATCCTGTCCTAGCC
>NW_012101263.1:46195-48159 GCF_000951045.1 Mandrillus leucophaeus | reverse complement strand
ATGTCTTCTCTTGAGAAGTGTCTGTATCATTCCTATATACCAATAATAGACAAACAGAGAGCCAAATCATGAGTGAACTCCCATTCATAATTGCTACAAAGAGAATAAAATACCTAGGAACGCAACTTACAAGGGATGTGAAGGACTTCTTCAAGGAGAACTACAAACCACTGCTGAAGGAAATAAGAGAGGACACAAACAAATGGAAAAACATTCCATGCTCAGGGATGGGAAGAATCAATATCGTGAAAATGATCATACTGCCCAAAGTAATTTATAGATTCAATACTATCCCCATCAAGCTACCATTGACTTTCTTCACAGAATTGGAAAAAACTATTTAAATTTCATACGAAACCCAAAAAGAAGCCACATAGCCAAGACAATCCTAAGCTAAAAGAACAAAGCTGGAGGCATCACACGACCTGAATTCAAACTATACTACAAGGCTACAGTAACCAAAACAGCATGGTGCAGGTACCAAAACACCATGGTGCAGGTACCAAAACAGATATATAGACCAATGGAACAGAACATAGGCCTCAGAAAAAATGCCACACATCTACAACCATCTGACTTTTGACAAATCTGACAAAAACAAACAATGAGGAAAGGATTCCCTATTTAATAAATGGTGTTGGCAAAACTGGCTTTCCATATTCAGAAACCTGAAACTGGACCCCATTCTTACACCTTACACAAAAATTAAATCAAGATGGAATTAAAGACTTAAACATAAGACTTAAAACCATAAAAACCCTAGAAGAAAACCTAAGCAATAACATTAGGGACATAGGCATAGTCAAATAATTCATGACTAAAACACCAAAAGCAATGGCAACAAAAGCCAAAATTGGCAAATGAGATCTGATTAAACTAAAGAGCTTCTGCACAGCAAAATAAACTATCATCAGAGTGAACAGGCAAACTACAAAATGGGAGAAAATTGTTGCAATCTATCCATCTGACAAAGGACAAATATCCAGAATCTACAAATAACTTAAACAAATTTACAAGAAACAACCAAACAATCCCATCAAAAAGTGGGCAAAGGATTTCTTAATTTCTGTAGATTCTTTAGTAATGTCCCCACTTTCATTTGTGATTTAATAATTTGAGACTTTTGGTTTTTTTCTTTGTCCATCTAGCTAAACTTTTGCCAATTTTTTTATCTTCTTGAAGAATCAACTTTTGGTTGAACTAATCTTCTCTAGAATTTTTATTTTATTTCTGCCCTAATCTTTACTATTTCCTTCTACTGACAGATTGGTGTATAGATTGTGCTTCTTTTTCCAGTTTTGTAAGTTGTAAACTTAGGTTGATGATTTCAGATTTTTCTTATTTTTAATGTAAGCATTTGTAGCTATAAATGTTCTTTTTAGCACTACTTTTACTATCTTCTATAAGTTTTGGTATGTGTGTTTTTGTTTTCATTACTCTCTATGTAATTTATAAATTCCATGTGTGTTATTTTATTTGATCTAGTGGTTGTATATCTTGGGATATGTTCCATCAATACCTAGTTTATTGAGAGTTTTTAGCATGAAGGGCTGTTGAATTTTGTCAAAGGTCTTTTTTGCATCTATTGATATAATCATGTAGTTTTTGTCATTGGTTCAATTTATGTGATGGATTACATTTACTCATTTGTGTATGTTGAACCAGCCTTGCATCCCAGGGATGAAGTCAACTTGATCATGGTGGATACGCTTTTTGATGTGCTGCTGGATTCAGTTTGCCAGTATTTTATTGAGGATTTTTGCATTGATGTTCATCAGGGATACTGGCCCAAAATTTTATTTTGTTGTTGTATCTCTGCCAGATTTTGGTATCAGGTGGTGGTTGTATAACTTATTTAATTTTCACAAATTAGTGAGCTTACTAGTTTTTCTTCTTTTATTGATTTCTAACTTTAACTAATTTTTTGAGAAGATATTTTGTGTGACATCAATCTTTTTAAATAT
>NW_012101263.1:39926-41465 GCF_000951045.1 Mandrillus leucophaeus | reverse complement strand
AATGTGAATGTTACTATAACTTTCAAGCACATTAATTTCAATTATACATCATGGATTAGAGAAATAACCTCTATGGGGATTTATGAATTCAGTAAACCCACTGTGAACTGACCTTTAACCAAGACTTCATTGTTTATCTGGCTCCTATTATTATTTAGCAGGGGAACATAATAACGTTTTGCTCATTGCTCTCGAGGTGCCAACATCAAATCAAATATGGTGTCCTATAGTCTGGCTACTCTCATTCTACAGGTAAGTGACTATAGGTCACTTTGGGGATGGACTGAAGGAATTATCATGGTATATACTTATTAAGGTATTGTAGGGTCCTTCCTTCACAAAGCCCAAAAACAACTTTAGTCAACAAACCTGGAAATAAAAATTGACTCGAGTCTGGAAACTAAGTAAAGGATGATGACTTTTTATTGGGACAAACACCCTCAATATTCTGCTTTTGAATTCTTGCTTTTTTGAGGTTTCAGATATTAAGCACTATTCAATTTGACCACTCTTCACTCTCTCTTTATTTTATTGTGGTAAAATGTATATTATGTGACATTTATCATTTTAATCATTTTTAAGTATATTTTCAGTGGTGTTAAGTACATTCTATTGTTGTGCATCTTCTCATTATCCCTCTCCAGAACTCTTTATGGTGAAAAACTAAACCTCTATATCCACTAAATCATAATGATGAATGGCAACCACAATTCTATTTTCTGTCTCTATGATTTTGATGAGTCTAGGTACCTCATATAAGTAGACTAATAGAGTATTTGTGTTTTTATAACTGGCTTTTTCACTCAGACTAATGTACTTAAGGTTCATACATGTTGTAGTATATGCCAGAATTTTCTTCATTTTAAAAGCATAATAATATTTCATATTTGTATACAATATTTTCCTTATTCATTTATCTGCTGATATAAATGGTCACTGTTTTTTCAATGCTTTCACTGTTGTGACTAATGCTGATATGAACAAGGGGCATGCATATCTTCTTGAGACCCTGATTATAATTCTTTTGAGCATATACCTAGAATTGGAATTGCTGTATTATATGGTAATTCTATTTTTAATTTTTTCAGGAAGTGCTATATTGTATTCCATAGTGGATGCACTATAAAAACACATTCTCACCAACAGTGAACAGTGCATGAAGATTTCAGTTTCTCTTCATCCTCACCAAAACTTATTTTCTGTTTTGTGTGTGTGTGGTGTGTGTTTCAAAGAGTAGCCGTTCTAATGATTGTGAGGTAATATCTCACTGTAGTTTTAATATACATTTCTTTAGTGATTAATGGTGTGTTCAGCATCTTTTCATAAGCTTCTTGGCCATTTGTAGCTCTTTGAAGAAATGTCCATTCCACTTTTGAATCAGAATTTTGCTGTTATTGTTCTTAAGTTTTAGTAATTCTCTGTATATTCTGGGTATTAATTTCTTATCAAATAAATAGTTGATTTTCAGTATTTCACCATTGATTATGATGTTCCCTATGAATGTTTCATATATGGCTTTTATTATATTGGGGTAGTTTC
>NW_012101263.1:32858-36551 GCF_000951045.1 Mandrillus leucophaeus | reverse complement strand
TTCAATTGTGTCAATTTTTAAAATGTATTTTGCTGATCTGTTATTAGTAGAATAAATGTTTATAGTTGTTATATCATCTTTCTGTATTGAAATTTTCATTAATAGATAGTGTTCTTTGTCTCTTATAATCTGTTTTGACTTCAAGTCTCTTTTGTCTAGTATTAATGTATTCACCCCTCCTTTCTTTTGGTTACTATTTGCCTGGAATATCTTTTTCCATTCTTTCACTTTCAATCTAGAATATCTTTGAATTTAAAGTGAGTCTCTTGTAGGCAGGATATAACTGCATCCTTTAAAAAATTTACTTATCCTATCTGTGTGTTTCACTTGGAGAGTGATATAGAAGAATTTACTTGCTATTTTGTTATTTTTTTTGCTATATGCCTTGTAGTTTATTTTTTATCTCTTGTTTAATGTATTACTGTCTTTTTTTGTTTTTGGTTGATTTTTTATAGTGACAGTTTGAATCTCTTTTTTATTTCTTTTTAGTGTCTATAGATTTTTTGTGGCTATAATGAGGATCACGCTTAAATTTCTAAAGTTATAATACTTTAATTTTAATTAATTACTATTTTCAGTCATAGATGTCACAAAATTGCATCTTTATACTTTGTGTGTCCAAAAAATAAATGAATACTTGTGTTTTAATCCATTAGTACTTTAATTTATGTAGAAAATTTTAAAAGTACAATTATAAAGCATTGTTACATTAAGACTAGCTCTGATAATTGCCTCTATATTTACCTTTACTGAAACCATTATTTCTTCATATGGCTTCATGTTTCAACTAGCAGGAGTTTCTTTAGAATTTCTCATAGGACATGTCTTCTGGTAATGAATTCCCTCAGCTTTTGATTGAGGATGTCTTGAATTTCCCTTTAGTTTTGCTGCATATAGGATTCTTGTTTGACAGAGGTTTTTTTTTTTTTTTCTTAGTAGTTGCATACATCAGCCTACTGCCTTTAACCCTCCAATGTTTCGATGAGAAATCTGCTGAAAATCTTTTTGCAGAGCCCTTGTATATGACAAGCACTTCTCTCTCACTGTTTTCATAATTCTTTTTTTGTCTTTTGAAAATTTGATTGTAATGTGTCTGTGTTAGTCTATTTAATTTCACCCTACCTGGAGCATGTTAGGCTTCTTCTACATGCATTTCTTCCTATTTGCTGACAGACTCAGAAGGTATAATTTTTGCATATGTAAAAAGGACAGACATTGTGCTTTTTTTTTTTTCTTCTCACTTGACATATGGAATCGCTCAAAGTCACCACCATGCATTCATCATCAGCACTGAACATAGTAACAGGCAGAGGTTGTATCAGACATTCACAAGTATGTCTTTAGTCACTGTGTTCAAAATGCTTGCAACAGCATAGACAGCACCCTTCATGCTAAACTCCTTTTAAAAATCTTCCATATCTGCACCTCTGCTCACTGCTGCTACTGTGCTGCTCATACATAGTGTTCTTTTTACATACTCTTTTCAGATGTTTCAATTAGAGATGTTCAACCATTAAGAGACTATTATGAATAATTATATGCCAAAAAATGGAGTAAGTTACAGGAATAAATGAATTCCTGGACATATACAACCTACCAAAACTGAATAATGAAGAAAAGGGAAGTCTCAACAGAGCAATAATAACTAAGGAGATTCAAACAGCAGTGAAAATATTTTTCATGAAAGAAATGCCAAGAACCTGATGGCTTCACTGCTAAATTCTACCAGACACTTAACAAAACAAAACACGACTAAAACCAATTAAAGAAAAGAAAATTTACAAAACAATCAAAGAGGTAGTAATATTTTCTAACTCTTTTCATGAGACTAACTTATCCTGATGCTAAAGTCAGATGAGGGCATCAAAAGAAAAGTAAACTGTAGGTCAACATTCTCAATGAACACAGATGCAAACATCCTCAACAAAATACTAGCAAGCCAAATTCTATAACACCTTGAAAGGACACACTTTAGAAGCAGTGATAGCTTTACTTATTCTTTTCATGTTTGCATACTTTTAATTTCTTTCTCTTAACTACTCTGACAAGGATTTATAATACTATGCTAAATAGCAGTGGTGACAATGGGCATCTTCTGCTGTTTCAGATCTCAAATAAATTCAAATTTTTCATCAGTGGGTATTATATAAGCTGTTGGTTTGTTTTCTATGGCCTTTATTGTATTGAAGTACATTTCTTCCATACCTAATTTGTTGATTATTTTTATTATAAAACAATCCTGTCAATCAGCATAAAGACTTAAACCTAAAACCTAAAACTGTAAAACTACTAGAGGAAACCATAGGGAATAAAACTACATGAACCTTGTCTGGGCAATAATTTTTCTTTTAGCTTTGACATCAACAGTGTAGGCAACAAAAGCAAAAATATACAAATACGATTATATTAGAATAAAAACATTCTCCATAATAAAGGAAATTATTAACAGAGTGAAGTATATATTAGTCCATTTTTATTTCTATAAAGATATACCTGAGGCTAGGTAATTTATAAAGAAAAAAAGTTTATTTGACTCACAGTTCTGAAGGCTATACAAGAAGTATGTCACCACCATCTGCTTCTGGTGAGGACTTTAGGAAGCTTTCAATCATAGAGAAAGGCAAAGGAGGAGAAAGTGTGTCACACAGTGACAAAACAAGAAAGAGAAAAGAAAAAGAGGGAGGTCCTAGACTTTTAAACAATCAGATCTCATGTGAACTAATTGAGGAAGAACTCACCCATTACTAAGGGGTGGTTACCAAAGCCAGTCCATGAGATATCTGCCTCCACAACCCAAATACTTCCCAGCAGAAGCCACCTCTAACCTGAGATTTGGAGAGGGTAAATATTCAAACTACATCAAGAGATAACATACAGACTGGAAGAAGATATTTCAAAGCCATACATTTGATAAGGAATGAATATCCAAAAGACGTAAGGAACTTAAACAACTCTACAGAAGAAAAAACAAATAATCCAATGAAGAAATGGACAAACTATCTAAATAGATATATATCAAAAGGTATACAAATGATTAACAGATACATTCAGTAATGCTCAACATCACTAATCATTAAAGGGGATCAAATTAAAACCACAGTGATATAGTAGTTGGGTACTATACATTGCAATATTGCTAAGACAACACATATCAAGTGTTACCATCACAAAAAAAAGTCAAATATTTGAGGTGATGGGTAAGTTAGTTTGCTTGATTTAATGATTTAGTATTGCATTAAAGGGTGATAAACTCACTTCTTACCCTATAAATATATCCAACTATAATTTACCAATCAATATATTTTTAAAATGTTAAAATACCCTTTTTTGTAGAGATTGCTGGGGTTCACTTTGGGTGCAGTATTTGTGGGGATCCCAGGTTTATGTCTTCCACTACTGTGATAGAACATATCACTGCTTTTAAACAACAGATTTTTTTTTCTTTTTTCTTTTTTATTATACTTTAAATTCTGGGGTACATGTGCAGAACACACAGTTTTGTTACATAGGTATACACAAAATACCATTTAAAAATAAAATCTAGATTTTTTAAAAATAGGTCCACCATTTGCTGTTTCTTTGAGATAGTTTCTTTTTTTTTTTCCTTTGAATAATCATCCTTTATTTTTTGTTTTAGCCTGCTTTGTAATTTTTGTTGTTGTTGTTAAAATTGGATGATTGAATCTAATAATG
>NW_012101263.1:27852-30327 GCF_000951045.1 Mandrillus leucophaeus | reverse complement strand
TTTTGAGGCACATGCTAGAAAAGTTTACATTGCTGTGAATGGGCCATTGAGGTGAGGGTGGGGTGAGGGTCCAGAAAGAAAACAGCTGCAGAAACAATCTTAATTTTCTTAGAGAACACCTATGTGGTTGTCAATAGAATGTTGGTAGAAATATGGATGGTAAAGACTACTCTGCTGAGGTCCAGACAGAAATGAAGAATATGTTATTGGAAACTGAAGCAAAGGTGATGCTTATTATAAACTAGTAAAGGACTTGACTGAATTGTGTTTCTGTATTAGTAATTTGCATCGTCTGAACTAAGACAATATTATAGGGTTCAGTAGCAAAGCACTATGCAAACAGAATAACTCTTATCAAAAAGTGGAAACAATAAGAGCGAAGATTAGAGTGTGACAGTGCTCTGTGGCATATGCAGGTTTATATTTAAAAATGTATTATTTGTAGAGGGGCCTATTAAGTGAGTAGCAATCTTGATGTAGAGTGTGACTTCAGTTAAGATGTGAAAACAAAAGACTGAAAATAGAACTGAAAAGAGTTTACTGCTAAAAAGGGAGAAATTTATCAGCAAACATTAGAAAAGGTTAGAGTATCATTTAGTTATAATTCAAAAAGTTATTAAACAATTCATTTATTCAACAAATAATATTTTTTCTACTGGGTAGCAAGCACCAAGGGAAGTGCTTGAAATAAAAGATGTCTAAATTATTGTCTCTACCTTCAAGGGATCTTGTAATCTAGGGAAAGTGGCAAAGACATCAAGGATCAATTAACATACTACATGATAAATGCCTCAGTGGGCATATTTAATGAGAGCTAAAGGAAGACCTATGTTAACTAAGCATGTTTTGAGTTAGGAAAAATGAGAAGAGTTAGAAAGAAAGTTAGAGAAATTTACCAAGAAAACAGCCTCTAAGTCTGATCTGGAAATACAAGATTGGGAATTGTCCATAGAGGAGAGAATCTGGATGATGTTGGTTAAAATAACTTCAAAAAGAAGAACTAGCATTTGAAAACATGTCATATTGAAAAACCTACGTGTAGCTCAGCACATAAGTAGAGAACAGTGTGTGTGGTGTGTTTACATGAGCAGGAGAGACAGTGAGAATAAGTAAGAGATAATCCTGAAAAGACATACGGGAACCAGATCTTTAAGGTGTATGAAAGATTTGCATTTATTTTGAATATTTTATAAAACAGGTAATTACATCTGTATTTTTAGCAATACTGGTGGATGAAGAAAGAGGATACTGAAAGATGAGACAGTTGTTAGAAGCCAATCAGGAATTGTGATAGAGTCCCTTCCTATCCATATCCAGTTAAAGCTGTCAGTCTTCAGTGTCACCCAGTTTATGGGCAGTATTAATGATACTAATTGTTGAATGTGATGCCTCCAGAATGCAAAGAGAATTGGATTACCATTTACTCTGAGTCTTATTTTGTGGTAGGGGTTTCAAAATGCATTAATTTGTCTTTTATGTTGAAGAAAATATCCTGTCCTAGCCTTCATCATTGGACCGCTAAAAATTTCACTGATGCAACAGGTGTTTGAATCATCATAAGATTTGTTTTCCATCTTCTAGAGCACACATATCTTACCAAGGCATCCATCCAGTGTCAAACCAGCACTTGCTCATCTTATGTAACCAGTACGAAACTGTAGATGTAAAGAATCAGTGCAATGTAGGCTATCCAGATGATATAGACCTCTGTAAACTATTTTGATAGAGGGCAAGAGAATTAAATAGCCATCAGCAAACATTATAAATAAGTGTTTTCTATTCCATGTGAATTCCCTGTTTCCATTCTTCTTTAATGGAGATTAAATAAAATACATTTTCCAAACCAATCATCATAAAATTGACATCTGTGGTTTTATTAATTTGCTTGATCAATGATACCAGCTGTCAATGGAATTATTACTTAGATGAACCTGCTGTGATCCACAGTCATTCTACAGGATCTTATTTTTGCAAGGGCCAGACTGGCAAATTAAATTCAGATACAACAGGAATCAGCTCTCCTGCATTATTTAGGCCTTTAATAGTAGAAGTCATCTCTCCCAGAAAACAATATTGTTATTGATGATACTATTTGGTTGTATATGTGTATGTACATGTGTGTATGTGCACTTGTGTGTGTGTGTGTGATGGAGTGTGTTTTAGAGACTCCCACATGGTGTTCCCCACTATGATAGCCCTACTTCACAGATAAGGAACCTAATGTGAATGTTACTATAACTTTCAAGCACATTAATTTCAATTATACATCATGGATTAGAGAAATAACCTCTATGGGGATTTATGAATTCAGTAAACCCACTGTGAACTGACCTTTAACCAAGACTTCATTGTTTATCTGGCTCCTATTATTATTTAGCAGGGGAACATAATAACGTTTTGCTCATTGCTCTCGAGGTGCCAACATCAAATCAAATATGGTGTCCTATAGTCTGGCTACTCTCATTCTACAGGTAA
>NW_012101263.1:23648-26422 GCF_000951045.1 Mandrillus leucophaeus | reverse complement strand
TTTTATTCTTGGTTTGTTCAGTCTTCTTATTATAAAGGGTGTTGAATTTTGAAACTTCTATTATATCAATTGAGATGATCATGTAGGTTATTTTCCTTCTTCCTGTTAATGTGGTATGTCATATTGATCAATTTTTTATGTTGAATCAACCTTACATTACAGGAATAAATCCCACTTGATCATGGTGTATAATCCTTTTATTGTCCTGTTGCATTTTGTTTGCTAGTATTTTGTTGAGGATTTTGCATCAATGTTCATCAAGGATATCGTTTTATTTTCTTGTCATGTCTTTACCTGGAATGATGTGTAGGGAAAAACTCTCCTCAAACCACAGTTTTCCTCTACTCTCACACCACAACAATCATGAACACAGAAGAAGACTTCTGTGACCAAATGTTTTAGGGGGAATTCCCCACACACCAAGGAGTGGACACCAGGTGTATGTCCTCCAATTCAATTCCAACACTATTTACCCAGAGATAGTGTCAGATTCCACAGATTGAGGGCTCAGTCCCCAAGACTGTACTTCTACACACACCAGTCACAAGTCTGGGCCTCTGAAAATCTTGACCAACCAGCTTCACATTGGGGTTTCCATGATTCTCTCTTTGGGTTTGATTAATTTATTGTAGTGGCTCATGAAACTCAGGGAAACACATTTACTAGTTTATTATAAAGAATATTGCAAAGGATACAGATGAGGAGATATGTAGAGTGAGGCATGGGGCAAGGGGTGCAGAGTTTCCATGCCCTCCTTGGGCACACAGCTCTCTAGGAACCTTTATGTATTCAGATATCTGGAAGCTCACTGTCCTTGGGTTTTTATGGAAGCTTGATGATATCAGTATTCCTTCTCCCAGCGACTAGGGTGGGACCCTCTCACGTGAGGGTCTTAAGACCCACAATCAGAAAGGCTGGGGAACATTAGAGTAAAATGAGGCTAGGAAAAGGTCAGAAGCCTGTCCTTGAAGCCTGATACACACAACATTATAACAAAAGATTGTAACAAGGGCTATGGGAGTTATGAGGCAGGAGCTATAGATTAAAACCAATATATATAATAACACCACACATCGTACCAAGGCAAGGCTAACTTCACATACTGAATTAGGAAGTGTTTCCTCTTCAATATTTTGGAAAAGTTTAAGCAGGATTGGTATTGGTTCTTTCAATGTTTGTTAACATTTACCAGGGAAGCATTCAGGTCCAGTGTTTTCTTTATTGAAACATGTTTCACTACTAATTTCTTCTTCTTACTGGCTAGAGTTATGTGCAGATTTCTTCATGGTTTATTCTTTGGGGGTATTATGTTTCTAGAGACTTGTCCATTTCATCTCACCTATCCAGTTTGTTGTACAGCTTCTCATAGTACTCTCATACTTCTTTATTATTATTATTATTATACTTTAAGTTCTGGGATACGTGTGTAGAACGTGCAGGTTACATAGATATACATGTGCCATGGCGGTTTGCTGTACCCATCAACCTGTCATCTACATTAGGTATTTCTCCTAATGCTATCCCTCCCTTACTCCCTCATCCCCAAACAAGCCCTGGTGTGTGATGTTCCCCTCCCTGTGTCCATGTGTTCTCACTGTTCAACTCCCACTTATGAGTGAGAACTCACAGTGTTTGTTTTTCTGTTCCTGTGTAGTTTGCTGAGACTGATGGTTTCCAGCTTCATCCATGTCCCTGCAAAGGACATGAACACATATTTTTTATGGCTGCATAGTATTCCATGGTGTATATGTGCCACATTTTCTTTATCCAGTTTATCATTGATAGGCATTTGGGTTGGTTCCAAGTCTTTGCTATTGTGAATAGTGCTGCAATAAGCATATGTGTATGTGTCTTCATAGTAGGATGATTTATAATCCTTTGGGTATATACCCAGTAATGGGATTGCTGGGTCAAATGATGTTTCTGGTTCCAGATCTTTGAGGAAGTTCTACACTGTTTTCCATAATGGTTGAACTAATTTACACTCTCACCAACAGTGTAAAAGCATTTCTGTTTCTCCACATCCTCTCCAGGATCTGTTGTTTCCTGACTTCTTAATGATCGCCATTCTAACTGACATTAATTTGGTATCTCATTGTTGTTTTAATTTGCATTCCTTTAATGACTAGTGATTATGAGCTTTTTTAAAAACATGTTTTTTGGTTGCATACATGTCTTCTCTTGAGAAGTGTCTGTATCATTCCTATATACCAATAATAGACAAACAGAGAGCCAAATCATGAGTGAACTCCCATTCATAATTGCTACAAAGAGAATAAAATACCTAGGAACGCAACTTACAAGGGATGTGAAGGACTTCTTCAAGGAGAACTACAAACCACTGCTGAAGGAAATAAGAGAGGACACAAACAAATGGAAAAACATTCCATGCTCAGGGATGGGAAGAATCAATATCGTGAAAATGATCATACTGCCCAAAGTAATTTATAGATTCAATACTATCCCCATCAAGCTACCATTGACTTTCTTCACAGAATTGGAAAAAACTATTTAAATTTCATACGAAACCCAAAAAGAAGCCACATAGCCAAGACAATCCTAAGCTAAAAGAACAAAGCTGGAGGCATCACACGACCTGAATTCAAACTATACTACAAGGCTACAGTAACCAAAACAGCATGGTGCAGGTACCAAAACACCATGGTGCAGGTACCAAAACAGATATATAGACCAATGGAACAGAACATAGGCCTCAGAAAAAATGCCACACATCTACAACCATCTGACCTTTGACAAATCTGACAAAAACAAAC
>NW_012101263.1:17391-23598 GCF_000951045.1 Mandrillus leucophaeus | reverse complement strand
CTGAGGTGAAAACTGAAGGTCTTCTCAGGTCTTTTTTGAGCCTGCACCTTTCCCTGGGAATACACAGTGACTCTCTAATTTCCTCAAGATACATAATTGATTTTAATGTCCTAGTCAATAATGGCTTAGAACATGGGAAAAGGAGATACATTAAAGGGGAAAGAAAGGCTCCAGCTCTACAATTCCCCTGGAAGTAGGAGGAGGGTGTTCGGTAATGGTTGCTGTCTCAGTTTATGATATGGTTTGGCTGCATCCCCACCAAAATCTCATCTTGAATTGTAGTTCCCATAATCTCCGTGTGTCATGGGGGGATCCCAGTGGGAGGGTAATTTAATCATGGGGCAGTTTACTTCATGCTGTTCTCATGAATGTGAGTTACTACTCATGAGTTCTGATGGTTTTACAAAGGACTTTTCCCCCTTTTGCTTGCTAGTTCTCCTTGCTGCCACCATGTGAAAAAGGATGTGTTTGCTTCCCCTTCTGCCATGAATGTAACTTTCCTGAGGCCTCCCCAGCCATGCTGAACTGTGAGCCAATTAAATCTCTTTCCTTTTAAATTACCCAGTCTTGAATATGTCTTTATTAGCAGCATGAGAATGGGCTAATACAATAAATTGGTACTGGTAGAGTGCTGCTATAAGGATACCTGGAAGTGTGGAAGTGACTTTTGAACTGAGTAACAGGCAGAGGTTGAAATAGATTAGAGGATTCAGAAGAGGAAAGGAAAGTATGGGAAAGTTTAGAACTTCCTAGAGACTTGTTGATTGCCTTTGACCAAAATGCTGACAATGATATGAACAATGAAGTCCAGCTGAGGTGGTCTCAGATGGAGATGAGGAACTTGGGAACTGGAGTAAAGTTCACTCTTGCTATGCAAAGAGACTGACAGCTTTTGGTTCATGCCTTAGAGATCTGAGGAACTTTGAACCTGAGAGAGATTATTTGGGGTCTCCAGCATAAGACATTTCTAAGGGATAAAGTGTTCAAGAAGAAGCAGAGCATAAAAGTTTGAAAAATTTGCAGCCTGGTGATGTGATAAAAAAGAAAAACCCATTTCCTGGGGAAAAATTCAAGCCAGATACAGAAATTTGCATAAGTAACAAGGAGCTGAATGTTAATCATCAAGACAATAAGGAAAATGTCTCCAGGGCATGTCAGAGACCTTCATGACATGCCATCCCATCACAGGCCTGGAGGCTTAGGAGGGAAAAATGGTTTTCTGGGCTGGGTCCAGGGTTCTGCTGTTGTGTGCAGCCTCAAGACAGCATCCAGCTACTCCAGCTACAGCTAAGAGGCGCCAAGGTACAACTCAGGATGTTGATTCAAAAGGTACAAGCTCCCAGTCTTGACATCTTGAATGTTGCATTGGTCCTTTGGGTGGGAAGAATATAAGAATTGAAGTTTGGGAACCTCTGCCGAGATTTTAGACGATGAATGGAAAGGCATGTACATACATAGCAGAGCCCTCATGGAGAATCTCTGCTAAGGCAGTGAAGAAGGGTATTGTGGGGTTGGAGCCCCCACACAGAGTTCCCCATTAAAGCACTGCCTAGTATAACTGTGAGAAGAGGGTCACCATCCTCCAAACCCCCGAATGGGAGATCCACTGACAGCTTGCACCATGTGTCTGGAAAAGTCACAGACAATGTCAACCTATGAAATCAGCCAGGACAGGGGCTGTACCCTGCAAAGCCTCAGAGGCAGAGCTGTCTAAGGTTGTGGGAGCCCACCTCTTGCATCAGCATGACTTGAATATGAGACCTGGAGTCAAAGGAGATTATTTTGGAACTTTAAGATTTAATTACTGCCTATTGGATTTCAGACTTGCATGGGGTCTGTAGTCCCTTTGTTTTGGCCAATTTCTCCCATTTGGAATGGGTGTATTTACCCAATGCTATATCCTCATTGTATCTAGGAAGTAACAAACTTGTTTATACAGACATTGGCAGAAGACACTTGTCTGTCTCAGATGAGACATTGGACTTGGACTTAAGAGTTAATTCTGAAATAAATTAAGTCTTTTGAGTAACTGTTGGAAAGGCATGACTGGGTTTTAAAATATGAGGCTATAATATTTCAGAGGGGCCCGGGGCAGAATGATATGGTTTGGTTGTATCCCCACCAAAATATAATCTTGAATTGTAGTTCCTATAATCACCACATATCATGAGAGGGACCCAGTAGGAAGTAATTTAATCACAGGGGGCAATTACCCTTATGCTGTTCTCATGACAGTGAGTGAGTAGTGAGTTTTCACTAGACCTGATGGTTTTATAAGGGACTTTTTCCCCTTTTGATCAGCATTTTCTCCTTGCTGCCACATGTGAAGGACATGTTTGCTTCCTCTTCTGCCATGATTGTAAGTTTTCTGAGCCCTCACCAGCCATGCTGAACTGTGAGTCAATTAAACCTCTTTTCTTTATAAATTACCTAGTCTCAGGTATATCTTTATAAGCAGTATGAGAATGGACTAATATAGTCTATTTGGACTAGTATAACAAAAATATCACAAATTGGGTGATTTATAAACAATATAACTTAATTTCTCAGAGTTTTGGAAGCTGAGAACACTAACAGCATGGCCCTGGCAGATTTGATGACTGGTGAGGGGCTTCTTCTTTATGTGATGAAAGCAGTGACAGATCTCTCTTGGGCCTCTTTTACAAGACACTTATTCCCTAAGGACAAACTAACCTCCCCAAAGGCCCCACCTCCAAATATTATAACCTTAGAGATTAGGATTTCAACATAAACATTTGGGGCAACACAAATATTCTGTTATAGCATTCCACTGCTGGACTCCCAAATTCTATGCTCTTCATATATGCAAAAGGCATTCATTTCACCACAGTAGGCTGAAAAGTCCTAACTTGTTCGATTATCAACTTAAAAGTTTGAAGTATTATTGAAATATTTTCTAACTCAGATATGGGTGAGACTTAAGGTATCTTTAGTATTGATGCAAATTGATCTTGGGTTGTAAAACTCTGAAATTAAACATGCTTTATAAGATGGGCAAAAAAAAAAAAAAAAAAACCAAAAAAAACCCAGACATCTCCATTCCAAAAGAGAGAAACAAAAAAAGAAAGAAGTGACAGGCTTCACGCAGATCTAAGACACAACATTCAATCTTAAGAATTAATAATAATCTTATTTGACTCTCTTCTTTGGCTTGATGCTCTGCCTTTGGTCCACTAATGGCTGTAGATCCACTTTCAGACCCACTGCAGTGGAGACCCTGGACCTACACCTTCTGTGTAGGACTCATGGTTTTGCTGAGTGAAGGCCACATCACAACTCTCACAGGTTGGAATAAAATGCCTACCATTTTTCCATGCTAGAATCACTTGCTGAGACCTCCACAGATTTGAGGTCCTGAAAGTGGCCCTGCCACCTCAGCTTCACTGGGAACAGCACTTGCTGCACTGTGGCCTGCTGGAGCCACACACCTGGAGCAGTGGAGGAACATGGCAGTAAAGTGTAAGTAGTGAAGCCCAAGATGTGAAGCAGGGCTGGACAGCAGCTTCCTCTCTGTTGTACTTCTTCAGCTCTTGATACCCACTTCCTAGTAGCAATTTTTTAGTCCATTCAGGCTGTTATAACCATATATGCCAAAACTCGGTAGTTTATGGACAATAAGAATTTATTTGCACATTTCTGGAGCAGTCCATCATCATGGCACCACCAGAATGGTGTCTGGTGAGGGACGCTTCCTCATAGACAGTGTTTTCTTGCTTTGTCTTCACATGATGGAAAGGGTGAGAGTTCTGTCTCATGCATTGTTTTATAGGAACACTAATCCCATTCATGAGGATTCCATATTCATGACTTAATCATCACTGAAAGTTTCCACCACTTAGTACTATTACTTTAAGTAATAGGTAGGATTTCAATGTATGAATTTTGGGGAAATACAAACACTCAGATTATAGCTACATATCTATATCATATCCATCTCTATATCTACACCTCTTTAATAAGAGGTAGCAGTCAATGATTAGAACACAGATCCCTGATTTAGAGGGAACAGAGTCCTTATTGCCCATGGTGGCTCCTGCAAGCTGTGACAGCTGCTCTAGGAACATGTGTGCAGTCACTTGCATGGGGTATAGGTGTAGAGGATAATGAGTGCTGTAAACTAAGAGCTGAAATTGACTAAATTAACCACAATTTTCTATCCAAACCTTCCCCTAGAAGTTGCAAAGCATCAATAGACTCCATAGTTCCAAAATAGTTATATCAGACAAACTGCCAGTGCAATTACTTTCTATGTGGTTAAACAGACTCCTTGTACTTCCTACTCTTCCATATTCCCAGGACCTGTTGCTATTTTTTCTCTTTTTTACCTAAGAACATCATGCTCTATTAACCAACTTCCCAAATTACTGTGGATCAAGCTTTTTTGACTGTCCATTTGGTTATAGTAATTATGACATCTTGACTTCTGATGATTAAGCATTACCACTTGACACTCATTAATTTGAAGCTGTGACAACTCCATCAATATTAACGAGCCTAGCTCTTCATTGCTTTACCTACCATCAGCCAGAACCTGCAGAGGAAAACTGCCAATCTTCCTAGCAACACTATCACCCATCTCACCAACACAATTCTGGTGAACTTTCTTAATGGTGTATCTTCTGAGCCCTCTCATGGAACATAAATTTTGTTGCATCACAGTTGACTATCAAATCAGATTACCATTTATTTCTTTGAGAGAGGGAAGGTATAGTTCCTCAAAAAGAAGTTAATTACATTTTGGGATTATTTTTAAAATGCATGACAGGGACTATAGATTTAAATCAAGGGCATTTTTATTTGCATAGCACAACACAACACTATGAAAGAGAAAATTCACTTCAGAATTTTAAAACTTGACCCAGTATATTATGATCAAAGCTTGAGTGCACTGACACATAACCTTATATCAAAGTACATAAGATTTTTAAAAAAGATAACGTAATGGCATAAACGTTTGTTTCATCCTACAATGGCCAACGAAGAAGCTATTTTGTGATTTAATATGACTGGGAAATGAGAACTAGTGTAAGTCCCTGCTGCCTATCGTCCTCTTAGGAAACAAACCAAAGAGGATTAATACAAATCCCTAGATAATTCTGGAAGTGTGAGAGGAGATTTATTTCATATTATTGATTTAAGTTTCTGGCAAGAGGTAATTTCCAGTTACCCATACCAAATATTGTTACCACAATATTGTAATGAAGACAGAGAATTAGATACCCAAACTCATCTTATGCCTTCAAATATTCTTTCTGCTTCTATAGGGTAGTGAGAATATAAAAAAATTAATAAATATCCAAATAAAGCATAAAATACTACCCAGAATTGAGAGTTAGATGCTTGTCAGGGAGTGTTAGTAGCAAAAGGGGAAGAAGCTGTAGACTTGAGAATGTGAAATTGATGGGTAAAGTGGGAGTAATCAATGGTAAGTATGGGACTCAGAGATCAGTAGTGGCAGCAATAGCTGAGGCTGGAAGCTGAGTCAATAGGGATAGATTATTTAACTCTTCAGATTTATCACCATGGATTGTTTATGTTAAAAGGAGAGATATAGTAATCATCACTTACTATACATATCTGCCACAATCCCTGTGGCATATTGTATCATGTCCACAATACATATAAGCCACAATACCTGTCAATGTTGAAAGAACATAAGAACAATGAACTAGAAGATGCTGAATTTAACTAAGCCCCCATCTATTCCTAGATCTGAATCTAATAGTTAAAATACTTGGTTGAGGTGAACTGGCAAGATCAAATTGTTATTAGAAATGGGGTTGATTTTTAGAGTGAAAGTTTATAAAATTTCCTATTTGTGCAATTATATAGTCTACAGAACGTTGCTTCACATGTTTAGCAAAAGATTTATGAAATGGAAACAGCCTGTTTTTGATTTTAAACACTGCCTATACTATTGAAAGAAAGAAAACTAGATTTCCAGAGATACTTTTACTAAAATGCCTTAAAAGCAAATTTAACATTATATTTTTATTAAAATGTATATAACATACAAAGTAAATGCTATATGACTGGCTAGAGTAGAGTAGATTGTGGCAGAACATTATTGCTGGTTAAGAACTAGAAAAGTAAGAAGAGAGAAATAGAGGGAGAGAAGAAAGGAGGGAGGGAAGGAAGGAAGGAATGAAGGAAGGAAGGAAGGAAGGAAGGAAGGAAGGAAGGAAG
>NW_012101263.1:10064-17341 GCF_000951045.1 Mandrillus leucophaeus | reverse complement strand
GAGGGAGGGAGGGAAAAGGAAGGAAAGAAAAGAAGTAAGGCAGTTCGGCCAAGCACTTGTTTTGAGGGCACCTGAGAGCTACTGAGGCAACCGGGACTTGAAAGTCTAGAGCAAAGGAAATTAAGAAATATAAATGTATGAATCAAAATTTTCTGAGTAGCCTTCCCCTCATGGATTGTGCTTAATTTTGAGTAAGGTATATGCCTAGAAACTCAGAGAGAATATTCCGTTTAAAATATGGAGAAGCCAACAAAATTTAGGAAAAGATTATAGTGCTGATGTCAAAAATTGGATTTTAGACATTTTCAGGTAACAGGACTGGAGGCGACATGATCCAGAGAGAAGACAGGAACCTTTCTCAGCAAGTTTTTCCCCTCAAAGCATTAGCTCATTTCTTAATGTGCTAAGAGCCAGACATTAAGAATCTAGCAGAAAGTCAATAAAAAGCACAGCAGAATTTTTGCAGTCTCACATTGCTGAGAAAATAAAAATTGGAGTTCAGCACTTATACACTGTTGGTGGGAATGTAAATTAGTCCAGCCACTGTGAAAAGCAGTCTGGAGATTTCTCAAACACCTTAAAACAGAACTATCATTTGATCTATCAATCCCATACCTGTGTATATAACCAAAAGAAAATAAATTATTCTACCAAAAGACACACGCTCTCCTATGTTCATTGCTGCGCTATTCACAGTGACAAAGTCGTGAAATCAACCCAGGAGCCCATAAAAGGTAGATAGAATAAAGAAATTGTTGTATGTATATACCATGGGTTGCTATACAGTCATAAAAAACAAATGAAATCACATCCTTTCCAGCAACATGGATGAAGCTGGAGGCCATAATTCTAAACAATTTATTTCAGGAACAGAAAACCAAATATTTCATGTTCTCATTTATAAGGGGAAGCTAAACATGGATCATGTATGAACATAAATGTGGAAACAATAGATGCTGTGGACTACCAAATGGTGGAGAGAGAGACTGGGTTAAAGAAATCTCCCATTAGGTGCTATGCTCACTATGTGGATGTGGAATCCATTCTCCAAACCTCAGCATCATGCAATATTCCCATGTAACAAATCTGCACATGCACTTCCTGTGTCTAAAATAAAAGTAGGAAAAAAATAGAGTTCAGGACTTGTCAAAGAGGAAGGCCTCTACTACCTATGCAAAATTCCACTTGGGACCTAGTGAGACTTAATCTTAAGAATATCGAGAAATGTGAAAGGACTAAGATTTTACCTGATAAGGAAGTCTGCTATAGTTTCACAGATGCTGACAGAATACATGAGACTCCTGAATTTGAGACAAAGATTTTATTACTCATAGCACAGCAGACAGTGCATTATCTTTGGTTACTATTTCCCCTTAAGTCACATAGGAGCAATATGAAATCAGGTGTAGAGAGACAAAACAGTGTGTCTGTGCCACAAGTGAGAATTCTTAAGCTTAGAATGCTGCCAGTCTCCTGAGGGACTTAAGAGCAAACTTGCCTAACTTGTACCTTTAAGTGAAATAATGCCAATATTATTCTGAGCAGAAAAAACAACAAAAAAGCAAACAAAAACATCTGCTGATTTTTAGCCTGGCAAGGAAAACTAACTTTATCTTCCAGGACTATTTTCTACACAAACATACTTAAAAATACAGTTTGGAAGAAAACTGTCATTAGACATGCAGAAAAGCCATGGAGTGAAACAAGTAAACTGATCGTTACAAAACTGACAAGCCAAGCTCAAGCCAGGTCAGTCTGGGACTGTATTAAGCTGACATCCCCCAACTCAGGGCACCTATCAAAAAATAAGATGAACTCTCACTCGAGAAGGAAAGCATAATCTGACAACATGCAATTTTTTTATACAAAATGTCTGGTAGTGAAGATTACCAGGCATACAATTAGACCAGGAAAAAAAAAAAAAAAAAAATGGAGCCATAGATACAGATCTAAAAATAACCTAATTTTTGATTTACAGAATGCAAATGAGAAATCACAGTAATTTAGTAGTTGGCAATTATCTTCCTTTGGGTAAATATTTATGTTTGTTATATGTTTATTATGCCTTTTTATATTTATTTAAAACTAAAAAGAAATTAAGGTATGAATGAAATAGTCTATATATGTAAAATACACATTTTGGGAAACTCTTTTTTTTTTTTTTTTGAGATGGAGTCTTGCTCTGTCTCCCAGGCTGGAGTGTAGTGGTGCAATCTCTGCTCACTGCACCCTCCACCTCCTGGGTTAAAGCCATTCTTTGCCTCAGCCTCCCAAGTAGCTCAGATTTCAGGCGCCTGCCACCACACTCAGCTAATTTTTGTATTTTTAGTAGAGATGGAGTTTCACTATGTTGGCCATGCTGGTCTTGAACTCCTGACCTCGTGATCCAAATGGCTCAGCCTCCCAAAGTGCTGGGATTACAGGTATGAGCCACCATGCTCTGCCTTGGGAAACTCCTTTCTAGGCAGACCATATCAGCAATTAAGCTTATTATATATTCTGAAAGTATTAATTTAAAAAATGTAATTTCACCATATAGGAAATATTATATTAAATGTAAATGTTGAAAGCTATCATAAAATAAATACTAAATGCAAAAAACTCTATTTGGTATTTTGAAAGATGAAAAAAAGAATAACTTATGCTTTCCAAGAGATTGTATTATTTTACAAATGTCACAAAATATATGTAAGCAACAAAACATGATGCATGTGTGAAAATACCAATAGGTCAACAAAGGAAGAAGAAAAATCAAAAATATTGAAAAGCATATTTCAAGATGACATGAATTTAAATACTTATTATGACTATAAACATAAAGTGATAAAATTCAATAGTAAAATATTAAAAGCTAAATTGAGCTAAAAAGATTTTTTCTGTCTGTGTGGGCTCTTGTAGGCCTAAATTAAAATTCCTATCTACATCAGAGTTTTAAATATCTTTAGGAACTAAGTTGCCCTGTACCCACCGTGTTCCCAGTACTTGTGTTAGATGTCTCCAATTCTAAACTCTAGGCTCACATTTTGCCAAGGTGAAAGAAGGGCCCACAATTATTTCTTGGCCAAAATTACCATATATATTAATTGTAATTCCAATTTTACCTGCAAGAATATAAATTTGAGGCATGGACATTTCAGTAATGTATAAGTAAACTTGCTAAATTCTATTTGGGACATTTAAAAAACCATATCAGTAATTAAAAATGTATACATGGAATCAATTTATCTACATTCGAAGTGTTTATGTTCCCTTTGAATAGACAATCAGGCAAACAGACATCTAATTAATTATTCCTGATGGATGTTAAGGTAATTATTTATTATTTTCAAAACTCAAATGAAGAAAAAAGCAATAATTTTCATTGCTTTCCTTAACAAAATATGTTAAAGTAGGGCAGGCGTTTCGCGAGGAAACAGGGCATGGTTACTTGCAGATGACTCAAAGCAATACAAATAGGACCAAACACATTATCACACATTATCACAAGGACATGTCCCCTACTAGCAAAGAACTGTTACAACAGGTTATAACAATGAAGACAGATTATAGATATATTGTTTAGGCACAGATAAGAATATCCTAACAAAGAACAAATTGCAAGTGGATAAGTCCACAAATGGTTAAATCCAAGATGGCTGAAAACTTGACTAGCTGCTGACCCTTGACTGCTTTATGCCCCCATTACCATAACATTTCCATGGGGAAACCTCCTACTCCCATCATATACCTGATGCCATGACAGTTTCAGATCAAATATATTTAGTAAAAACAACAAAAAAAGGATGACACTGATTCTGGGAATTGCCCAATCATTTCCTGGAAAAGCCTTCCCTTTATTGTAGAAAATTATCTGCCTTCATTATGCTAAAAGAAGGAATTAACAGAATGTATTAGAAATTGAAAGACAAATTGTAAGCAGAAACCACAGGACATTGCAAAGTTATGTGAAGACAGAAGGGAAGTACCACAAATAGGGGAGAAAAGCAGAGATTTAGTTACAACATTGTTTGTGATATTGTAACAATCCTGTCTGTGAGTTCTGGAAGTCTGAATTCTGAGATCAGATTTTCCTAACTTTCAAGGTAATACTAACAAAGAACTAGTATCATCTGATGTTACTTAATAACATCTCTGTTTCTTACAACCTGAAAAGGTACTCCTTACATACAAACATATACATAAATCCAAGAAAGGGTTATCACATACAAACATACACATAAATCCATAGACTAGGAGTATGCAATATAGTTAGAAAGCTGAAAGCTGAATTAAATTTCTTTACATTGTCGTTCATCAAATGACTGTCATCTAAATAATTTTTGTTTGTTTTAGTCAGATTACTGTATTTCAGTGAGTATATTTTCCTTAATTTGATTTTTTTCTTCTCATAGGTTCATGATATTGCAGTATTAGTGCCATTATGATTAAACTGTCTTTATAAGCTCTAAATATAGTATTAGTTTCTGAAGGAAGAATAGTTTCTTAGAAATATTTAAACATTATTTCATACTTTAAGATTAAATAGTATGTAAGATAGGCAATGGTTAAAAGAAAAAACTTTAGCTGAATTAAATTTAAATAGTTTAATTGAACAAGAAACAATTCACAAATCAGGCAGCCTCCCAAGCCAGAGTAGGCTCAGAAACTTCAGCACAACCACATTGTAGAAAAAGATTTATGAGCAGAAAAAGTAAAGTGATATAATGAAAATGGAAGTAAGGGAAAGACACAGCTGGGTTGGATATTTGAACATAGTTTGAACAGTTGGCCACCTTTGGGCAAAACTCAGTGATTGGCACAAGAGTAGACTACAATCTGTGTATAACTTCATTTAGGTTTTAGTTCACAATGTGCAGAGAAACCTTTAAGCCAAACTTAAAATATTTAAGGAGGCAGCTTTAGGCTAAACTTGATTTCACAATTCACACCTTTTGGTCATCCAATATGGGTCTTCTCAACTCCCCCTTTTCTTCTCAATTTTGAGAGGATGAACCAAATTGTAGTCATTGATGTTACTATTACCATTGTAAATGTGCTTATTTGGTCTTGAAATCCAGTGGGAAATAGCAGAACAGTGGGTTTTATAAGGTGGGAATAAGGACTTCAGGTTATTTTTTTGTAAAGGTGAGAAGAAAGAGTACCTTTTTATGATAGAATGTCCTGTTTACATGAGAAAAAGAGAAAAAGAACATGGTCTCTTCTAGGACCTATGTGTTTCCTTAAAGCCTACTCTTGATTATGTCAAATGCAGAAATTTAGCATGAATGACTCCATTTTGGTTTGATCTGGACTGTTGGAGCCTAGTGCATGAGCTCAGTCCGAAACAATGGCCTCCCATAACTTTATGTAAAAATTCTCTCCATTTGGTCACACTCTCACTTAGAGTGATCAAAACTTAGGACCTTAGCACCACTCTCAGTTACCATCATTTTGGGTTTCTGGCTTCAACACATCATCCATATATTTTGGTGCCCTGATGGTCACACATTTTTTTTTTCTGCTCTTGTCATTTCAGTTTAACATTCTAAAGAGACCATTTAACATTCTAAAAGTGGTTACATGCAAACATTTAAAACATTTGAGAGAACATGGTGCACCAGGGAGACTACTATTATGACTATCAGGAGGACAATATCAAGAGTTTGAATTATGCTCCTTGGCCAGGGTCCCCATAAACCAAATCACCTAAAATTAAATAGATCAAGGAATGAGTTCGATAAAGAGTCTGCTTGCTTTAACTAAGTAGACTGTTTGTTAATCCCCTACAAATGAATCTCTATCATACCTAATGTGATGTTTTTTTCCATGGAAAACTAGTGCCAACAGCTGCACAGATACTTCTCTGTTTAGCTAGTAAGTAATCTAGACCAATTCTATTATTTAGAATAACTTTCACAAGAAAATTTAAAGTCTGTTGTGCAACCATAGCCTTTATAGTAAAATCTGCTATAGAGTCTATCATGAGGCTAAATTTTTAATCATTGTCTCCTTTACTCCAAACTCTCTGAGAAGGAAAAGACCTAAAAAATGGTTCCCTTTTAGAAGAGTAACAACTCCCTGGAAATATTCTCTTTAACCCATGTCTCTTTAACAGACAAATGTCTGTTTCTTACTGATTATGAGACAGTGTATGTACAAATAAAATGTCTCACCTACATTAGGCCTTCATCTTGCATCTATTAAGGCATACAGTTATCCATGTATAAGGCTGGCTGCAAGAATCTTTACAAATAAAATTATATCTTATAAGTCTGTACAATGGAACTCCTTTCATTTCTATTGTTCATAGAGGCATAAGGAAGGGTAAAAATGGAAAGATAAGAGTATTATGATAGTAGATAAATCTTGATTGTATCTTGAGAAAAAGCTGTTCACATTAAGGATGAGTTGTTCTGTGGAAAAACTTTCCTGGTTAGCTTTACCTTAAGGTTTCTAAGGGATGTACCGTTCCAAGAGTGTGGAAAGACCCTTCTGAGTTGTTAGAGTATGAATCCAAGGTTCAATGTCCTGAAGTTTTGCTGCAGTATGGATGGCAAGGGCAGTTTCTCTGATGCTCTCAGAAGATTCAATCTTCAGGTTCTCAGTTGTTAAGGGGGTAGATTGTCCTCAGTCAGTAATACATGAAAAGCTTTCTTTACCTGGTGAAAATACACTGTGTTTTAATGAGCTACTGTTAAAACATCAGCCCTCTTGCATGAAAAAGCTTTTATACAACCAGAAAATATGCATTGAAAATGATGATTGAATGAAAATACTCTACAAATATTTAAATGGTTCATCAGGTAGTGGAATGTACCTGAAGTTTTCATTATCTTCTCAGGAATATGAATTTGAAAAACCAAATATTGGTCATAAAGTACTTTAGCAATTTAGAAGTCACCATTCATATATACATACAAAGCTTTTCATATATGTACATGTGTGTGTATATACATATTTACATTTATATATATTAAATATATTTACACATATTTATATTTATATATATAGCTCAAAGCTTTCAATAACAAAAGCTTTAAGGACTCAGAAAAGACATGGCAGTCATCCTGGTTCTCATGAGTCCATGCTTGACATTGGACTTATGTCTTCTTGAATACCAATTGTTTCTCTAATTAAGTTATGTAACACTAATAACTGATAGGTTATCATAGGTAATTTGACTTAGACCATGGAGTTCATTCAAATTCTATATCTAAACAATTTCAGTATTGGTTGATTTACCATGAAAATCTGGGGAAGTATTTTCTTGTTATTCAATTTTTTTTTTTTTTTTTTTT
>NW_012101263.1:5623-9849 GCF_000951045.1 Mandrillus leucophaeus | reverse complement strand
TCTTGCTCTGTCACCAGGATGGAGTGAAGTGACACGATCTCAGCTCACTGCAACCTCCACATCCTGGGTTCAAGTTATTCTCCTGGCTCAGCTTCCCAAGAGGCTGGGACTATAGGCGCATGCAATCACGCCCAGCTAATTTTTGTATTTTTAGTAGAGATGTGGTTTCACCATGTTGACCAGGATGGTCTCAATCTCTTGACCTCATGATCCGCTCACCTCAACCTTCCAAAATGCTGGGATTACAGGCGTGAGCCATCACACTCGGCCTATTTTAGGATTTTACATGCTTGTCAAAGTTTCAGAAACTGCGTCAGAATTAAGCAATTAACCGTGGGATTGACTTTTAACAGTCAAAGACACAATTGACAAAAAAATTTGGTTATTTTTGTGGTATACAATAACTTAATCACATAATTATGATTGATAACATATAATCAGACATATTAGCATTTTAAAAATCTCATGAAATTTTAGATCATATATTAATAACATTCATTAAAATATAACCTGAAGAAGGTTAAACATTATTTATTATTTGACAGTGCTTCCCATGTAACTTAACATGTCAAATAATCCCGTTTATCTCTCTTTTGGATGATTCAGGGGCCCTCGCAGCATCCCAAATTTAGAAGTCAAAATATAATTAGATTTGAAGCTGAAATTTGATTTTGAAAAGACTGCATCAATTATGTCAAAGATTTAAAACACTTAAACAAAAAAGGATCACAGATCACTGTAAAACAATAGTCATTTATTTAACAAGAGTGATAATGAAAATATTTTTAAAAACAAAAACCTATAATGGACATAGAGTTTTCAAAATAATCAGAAGCCGTAAGATATCATGATGATACAGAATCTCTCTCTTCTTCTTTCCTCTCTTTTGTGGTTTGCTCAAAAGATGAATAAAAATATTTTGCTGTGTCTTATTAATATTACATAAAATTTTTGTTCAAAATAGAAAACCAAATTTTGCTTTGTATTAGTGTATTATGAATACTAAAACTAATTGCAATAAAACCTCATAACTTTATTGAATTTGTCATCTTTAACCACATTAAAATTCCATAAACCTTTCACTTTACATTTTTTCTGCACCTTTCTATATTCATCTTATTTTATCTAATTTTTTACTCCAGTGTGAATCTTTAAACAAATTTAAGCCAGAAAAATACATATTTTATGACTTCATTACTTTCCTCATCAAACATATATTTTACTTTCATTTATATAGTCTGTATACAGAATTGTTTCTCTTATATCTAGTAGTTTTAAACTCTTAGTAACTCTAATTTCTGTTGAGAACACTAGAAAGTAATTTTTAACTATTTTATATTTATGTTTCTAGATAAAACCATTTTATAATTGTTTTAGAAAATAATTGTTCAAATTATTGTTTATTAACAGATCTAAATATATTTAGCTTTTCTTTTCCATATGAATATAAATTTCAAGGTATATAGAGCTAAACTTATATTTAATAATTCATATTTCAATATCTTACTGATGACTCAGACTTAAGTGATTATCTATTACTTAATTTAATATAACATGATTGTAAGATTTTATTTATTTATTTTCATTTTTTGAGATGGAGTCTTTCTCTGTTGCCCAAGTTGGTGTGAAGTGGCATGATCTTGGCTCACTGCAACCTCCGACTCCTGGGTTCAAGCACTTCTCCTGCCTCAGCCTCCCTAGTAGCTGGGATTACAAGTGTGCACCACCGTGCCCAGCTAATTTTTGTATTTTCATTAGAGACAGGATTTCACCATGTTGACTGGCTCGTCTCAGAGTCCTGACCTCAGATAATCAGCCAACCTTGACCTCCCAAAGTGCTGAGATTATAGGTGTGAGCCATTGCACCCAGCCTATGACTTTAAGATCTTAAATTACAGAAAACAATTTTGAAGTCATGACACTGGTAGCTTCCTTAATGTCTCTTCCCAGTAATTCTAGGTCCCAAAATGTCACATGGCACTCAGGACGACTTGAAGGTAAAGGCCTAAATCCATTAGGACCAAAGACAAAGCTGTGAAGACTACACTCGGAATATCAAAAATAGTCAGAAGACAAAACAGGGAAAGCAGAGGGAGAAGGGGTCATTCTGGCTAGCAGCTGCTGATATAGGCACTGACAACATGTGTCCAGACCTCATCATGGCCACCTATCCAGACCCCTGAATCCAGAGACTCTAAATCAAAGACAAAAACTTATAGTCAGATAAAACAAGTATCAAATTATATTTGGCTGATCATTTTGAAACAATTTCTATTTTATCAACATTTTAAAAACTAGCTTTAAAAAGAGTCAAAATAGCCAGTGCAATTCCAAGCAAAAAGAGTAAACTGAAGGCATCATGCTACCCAACTTCAAACTATACTACAGGTGTATAATAACTAAAACAGCATGGCACTGGTTCAAAAACAGACACACAGACCAATAGAACAGATTAGAGAACCAGGAACTAAGACCACATACCTGCTACAACTATCTGATCTTTGACAAACCTGATAACGAGTAACAAGAAAAAGATTCCCTGTTCAATAAATAGTGCTGGGATAACTGGCTAGCCATATGCAAAAGATTGAAATTAGACCCTTTCCTTACACCATATATAAACATTAACTTAAGATGAATTAAAACTTAAATGTAAAACCTAAACCTCTAAAAACCCTGGAAGACAACCTAAACAATACCATTCAAGACATAGGCATAGGCATATATCTCATGACAAAGATGCCAAAAACAATTGCAAGGAAAGGAAAAATTGTCAAGTGGAATCTAATGAAACTAAAGGGTTTCTGCACAGCAAAATAAACTATCAACAGAGTAAACAGACAACCTACAGAAGGGGAGAAAATATTTGAAACTATGCTTCCGACAAAGGTCTAATATCCAGCATTTATAAGGAACTTAAACAGATTTACAAGAAAAAAATTAAAAAGTGGGCAAAGGACATGAACAGACACTTTTCAAAAGAAGACATACATGCAGCCAAGGAGCATATGAAGAAAAGTTCAGCATCACTAATCATTAGAGCAATGCAAACCCAAATCACTATGAGATACCTTATTATATCAGTCAGAATGGCTATTATTAAAAAGTGAAAAAAATAACAGATTCTGGTGAGATTGTGGAGAATAAGGAACTTTTATACACTGTTGGTGGGAGTGTAAATGAGTTCAGCCATTGTGGGAGATAGTGTGGGGATTCCTTAAAGACCTAAAGACAGAAATAGAAGTTGACCTAGCAATCCCATTGCTGGGTACATACCCAAAGGAATATAAATCGATCTATTATAAAGACACTTGCATAAGTATGTTCAACACAGCACTATTCACAACAGCAAAGACATGGAATCAACCTAAATGGTTATCAACAATAGACTGGATAAACAAAATTTGGTCCATATATACTGTGGAATACTATGCAACCATAAAAGAGAACAAGATCATATCCTTTGCAGGCATATGGATAGAGCTGGAGGCCATTATCCTTAGCAAACTAACTGAGGAACAGAAAAGCAAATACTGCATATTCTCACTTATAAATGGAAGCTAAATGATGAGAACACATGGAAACACAGAGGGAAACAATACACATTGGAACTTTCAGATGGTAGAGGGTGGGAGGATGGAGAGGATCAGGAACAATATGTAGTGGATACTAGGCTTAGTTCCTGTGTAATGAAATAATCTGTACAAGAAACCCCCATGATACAAGTTTACCTGCGTAAGATACCTGTGCTTCTACCCCTGAACTTAAAAGTTAAAATAAAATAAAATATCCCTCAATTAAAAAATGAACAATAAAAACTAATTTTATTTACCAAATACCACATACACAAAACACTATAGACATAAAATACACAGAAGCAGACAGTATGACTCTTTTTTATTATTATTATTATGCTTTAAGTTCTAGGGTACATGTACATAACATGCAGGTTTGTTACATATGTATACTTGTGCCACGTCGGCGTGCTGCACCCATCGACTTGTCAGCCCCCATAAACTCATCATTTACATCAGGTATAACTCCCAATGCAATCCCTCCCCCCTACCTCGTCCCCATGATAGGCCCCGGTGTATGATGTTCCCCTTCCTGAGTCCAAGTGATCTCATTTTTCAGTTCCCACCTATGAGTGAGAACATGCGGTGTTTGGTTTTCTGATCTTGCGATAGTTTCCTGAGAATGATGGTTTCCAGCTGCATCCATGTCCC
>NW_012101263.1:0-1183 GCF_000951045.1 Mandrillus leucophaeus | reverse complement strand
CATTGGTCTATATCTCTGTTTTGGTACCAGTACCATGCTATTTTGGTTACTGTAGCCTTGTAGTAGAGTTTGAAGTCAGGTAGTGTGATACCACCAGCTTTGTTCTTTTGACTTAGGATTGTCTTGGCAATGCGGGCTCTTTTTTGGCTCATATGAACTTTAAAGCAGTTTTTTCCAATTCTGTGAAGAAACTCATTGGTAGCTTGATAGGAATGGCATTGAATCTATAAATTACCTTGGGCGGTATGGCCATTTTCACGATATTGATTCTTCCTATCCATGAGCATGGTATGTTCTTCCATTTGCTTGTGTCCTCTTTTATTTCACTGAGCAGTGGTTTGTAGTTCTCCTTGAAGAGGTACTTTACATCCCTTGTAATTTGGATTCCTAGGTGTTTTATTCTCTTTGAAGCTATTATGAATGGGAGTTCATTCATGATTTGGCTCTCTGTCTGTCTGTCACTGGTGTATAAGAATGCTTGTGATTTTTGCACATTGATTTTGTATCCTGAGACTTTGCTGAAGTTGCTTATCAGCTTAAGGAGATTTTGGGCTGAGACAATGGGGTTTTCTAAATATACAATCATGTCATCTGCAAACAGGGACAATTTGACTTCTTCTTTCCCTAACTGAATACCCTTGATTTCTTTCTCTTGCCTGATTGCCCTAGCCAGAATTTCCAACACTATGTTGAATAGGAGTGGTGAGAGAGGGCATCCCTGTCTGGTGCCAGTTTTCAAAAGGAATTTTTCCAGTTTTTGCTCATTCAGTATGATATTTACTGTGGGTTTGTCATAAATAGCTCTTATTATTTTGAGATACGTTTCATCAATACTGAATTTATTGAGCACCTTTAGCATGAAGGGCTGTTGAATTTTGTCAAAGGCCTTTTCTGCATCTATTGAGGTAATCATGTGGTTTTTGTCTTTGGTTCTGTTTTTATGCTGGATTATGTTTATTGATTTGCATATGTTGAACTAGCCTGGCATCCCAGGGATGAAACCTACTTGATCATGGTGGATAAGCTTTTTGATGTGCTGCTGGATCCGGTATGCCAGTATTATATTGAGGATTTTTGCATCAATGTTCATCAGGAATATAGGTCTAAAATTCTCTTTTTGTTGTTGTGTCTCTGCCAGGCTTTGGTATCAGGATGATGTTGGCCTCATAAAATGAGTTAGGGA
>NW_012101262.1:288434-289027 GCF_000951045.1 Mandrillus leucophaeus | reverse complement strand
TTATTTATTTATCCTCTGATCTTAATTATGCCTTTTCTTCTACTAATTTTGGTTTGGTTTCCTCTTGCTTTTCTAGTTCCTTCGGACACATAAGTCGATTGGTTCTTTGAAGTTTTTGTTTGTTTGTTTGTTTGTTTGTTTTGATGTAGGCACTTGTGACTATAAGCCCCTCTTAGTACTATTTTTGTTGTATCTCATAGGTTTTAGTTTGTTGCATTTTCATAATCACTTGTTTCAAGAAACTTTTCAATCTCTTTCTTAATTTCTTCAATGACCCACTGGTCATCCAGAACCATATTGTATAACTTCTATGTATTTGTATAGCTTCCAAAATTATTCTTGTTATTGATTTTCATTGTGGTCAGTGTAGATAATCACTATTATTTAATTTTTTGAATGTTTTATGACTTGCTTTGTGACCTAACGTATGGTCTATCCTTGAGAATGATCCATGTGTTGAGGAAAAGAATGTGTATTCTGCAGCCATTGGATGAAACATTTTGTAAATATCAGGTTTATTTGGTCTATAGTGAAGATTAAATCCAATTTTTTTTGTTGATTTTCTGTTGGAAAGATATGTCCATTGTAGAAAG
>NW_012101262.1:273419-287794 GCF_000951045.1 Mandrillus leucophaeus | reverse complement strand
GTGATCTGCCTGTCTCGGCCTCCCAAAGTGCTGGGATTACAGGCTTGAGCCACCGCGCCCAGCCCGACTTCGTTATTATTATATACTGTATTAGGCTATTCTTGCATTGCTATAGAGAAATACCTGAGACTGGGTAACTTATAAAGAGTGGAGGGTTAGTGGGCTAACCATTTTGCAAGCTGTATAGGAAGCATGATACTGACATCTACTTGGCTTCTGAAAAGGCCTTAAGAAACTTACAATCATAGCAAATGCAAAGAGAAAGCAGGCATGTCACATGGCCAGAGCAGGTGTAAGAGAGCGAGGGGAGACATGCTACACACTTTGAAATCACCAGATCTCATGAGAACACACTCTCTATTGCCAAGACAGTACCAAGATAAATGGTGCTAACCCATTCATGAAAAATCTGCCCCCATGATCCACTCACCTCCTACCAGGCCTTATCTCCAATATTAGGGATTACCTTTCAATATGAGATTTGAGTGGGGACACACATCCAAACTATATCATACAGTGACCTTCTTTTCCTTTTATTTTACTTTTTGTCTTGAAATCCACTTTCTTTGACATAAGTATAACTATTCCTGCTCTTTTATGGTTTACATTAGTATGAAATATCTTTTTTCATCTTATTTTCAGTCTATGTGTTCCTTAGTAGGTGAAGCATATTTATTGTAGGCAACAGATTATTGGGTCTTCTTTTTGCATCCATTGAGTCACACTATGTCTTTTGATTGGTCAGTTTAGTCCATTTACATTTTAGTTATTAAATTATTATTAAATGTATTAATAATAAACTTAATAAGTAAGAACTTTTATTATTGATAAGTAAAAACTTATCCCTGCTATTTTATTGATAAGTAAGAACTTATTCCTGTCATTTTGTTATTCATTTTCTGGTCTTTTCTTCTTCCTTTCTTTTCTTTCTGTCTTTTAGTAAAGTTGATTCTCCCTGGTGATATGATTTAGTTTCTTGCTTTTTATTTTTTTGTGTACCTGCTATATGTTTTTTGGTTAGAGGTCAAAATGAGGATTGCAAATACTATGTTATAACTCATTATTTTAAGCTTATTACAGCTGAAAATATTTTGTATATACTAACAAGCATACAAACAAGCAAGAAGAAAACTAATAGGCTCTACATCTTAATTTTATCCTTCACTTTTTTTTAACTTTTTGTTGTTTCTATTTATATCATATTTTATGGTCTATGTCTTGAAAAATTGTGGTAGCTATTATTTTAGAACTGTTCATCTTTTAGTCTTTCTTCTTAAGATAAGATTAGTTTACACACCACAGTTACAGTGTTATAATATTCTGTATTTTCTGCATACTTACTATTAGCAGTGAGTTTCAGATGATTTATTTATTGCTCATTAATGTCCTTTCCTTTCTGATTGAAGTACTCTCTTGAGAATATCTAGTTGAACAGGTCTGGTGTTGATTAAATCTCTCACTTTTTGTTTTTCTGCGAAAGCCCTTATTCTCCTCCATGTTTGAAGCACATTTTTGCCTGATATATTATTCAAGGGTGAGCTTTTAATTTGTTTTCCTTTAGCACTTTAAATATGTCATGTCATTCTTTCTTGGCCTGTTAGGTTTTCTTCTATGGAAAATCTGCTGTCAGAAGTATTGGAACTCCATTCCCTTGCTGCTTCTTGGATCCCTTTTTAATCTTTTACCTTTGGAAGTTTGATTATCAAATGCCTTGAGGTTGTCTTCTTGGGTTAAATCTGCTTGGTGTTCTATAACCTATTTGTACTTAAACATTGGTATCTTGTTCTAGGTTTGAGGAGTTCTCTCTTATTATCCCATTGAATAAACTTTCTGCCCCTATCTCTCTACCTCCTCTTTAACACCAATAACTTAGATTTGCCCTTTTAAGGCATTGTCTATGCTATAGATGTGCTTCATTTTTAATCTTTTTTTTATTTTGTCTCCTCTGATATTGTATTTTCAAGTAGCCTGTCTTCAAACTCACTAATTCTTTCTTCTGCTTGATCAGTTCTGCTATTAAAAGACTATGATATATTCTTTAGTATCCCAGTTGCACTTTTCAGCCACAGAATATCTGTTTGATTATTTTTAATTATTTCAATTTCTTGTTAAATTTGTCTGATTTAGTTCTAAATTCTTTCTCTGTGTTATTTTGAATTTATTTGAATTTCCTCCAAACAGCTATTTTGAAATCTCTGTATGGAAGGTTACATATCTCAGCTTCTCCCTCTGGTGCCTTATTTAGTCCATTTGATGAAGTCTTGTTTCCTTTGATGGTCTTGATACTTACAGATGTTTGTCTGTTTCTCATCGTTGAAGAGTTAGACATTTATTTTATTTTTCTCAATCTGGGTTTGTTTGTATTGGTCATTCTTGGGAAGGCTTTTCAGATATTCAAATTGACTTGAGATTTGTAAATCTAAGCTATATCTCTTTTAGGGTTTAACCTATGCCTAGTAATACTGTGGTTCTTGCCAATTCATAGAAGTCCTGCCTTGATGGCCTTGAAAAAGATCCAGAAGAATTATATGGATTACCAGGCAAAGACCTTTGCTCTCTTCTCTTACTTTTTCCCAAACAGAGCCTCTCTCTCTCTGTTCTGAGTCACCTGAAACTAGAGCTAGAGTAACACAAGCATCCCTGTGGCCACCTGCAGTAGAATTTCACTTGGTTAGATCTAAAGCCAGCACAGCACTGGGTCTTGTCCAAGGCCTGCTGTAACCACTTTCTGGTTACTGCTTATGTTTATTCAAGGCCCTGGGGCTCTACAATCTTTGCAGGTTGTAAAGCCAGCCAGGCCTGTGTCCTTCCGTTTAGGGCAGTGAGCTCCCCAAGGAACTGAGCAGGTCCAGAGATGCTGTCATGGAGCCAATGAGTATAGTCTATATCCATAGACATATCCTTGATGTTCAATTATACTAAGGGTGAGCTGTCACTAAAACCACAAGACAGAGTCCTTCCCACAGTTTCCTCCCCTTTTGAAAGGCAGAGAAGCCTCACCCCTTAGCCACTGCTGTCACAGACCCACAGAGAGTACTATGAGATTACTGCCAATATTCCTCTAAGGCCCAAAGACTCTTCAGTCAGCTTGTGGTGAATTCCACTTGGCCTGGGACTCACCCTTCAGGGCACTGGGTTCCCTTCAGGCCCACAGGTCTAGAAATAATGTGATGGAAGATTATCTTTGAAATCTGAGGCTGGGCATCGAGTTCTTAAACATGATTCCAAATGCAGCGTGATCCATAAAAAAGGAAACAAATGAGATATTTTGCCCATTTTTTAATTGGTTTTTTTTTTTTTCTGTTCAGTTGTTTGAACTTCTTATATATTCTGATTATTAATCTTTTATAAGATGGATGGTTTGAAAATAAATTCTTCCACCTTGTGAGCTGTCTCTTTGCTTTTTTGTTTTTATTCCTTTGTTATGCAGAAGGTTTTTAGCTTGATATAATTTCATTTGTCCATTTTTCCTTTGCTTGCATGAGCTTTTGAGATCTTACTCAAGAAATCTTTGCAAAGACCAATGTCCTGTAGTGTTTCTACAAAGTTTTCATCTAGTGTTTTCATAATTTCAATCCGTGGATTTAACTCTTTATTTTGCTTTGACCTTTTTATATGGCATGACATAGGATTCTAGTTTCATTCTTCTGCATAAGAATAGCCAGTTTTCCCAGAAAAATTTGTGGAAGAGACTGTCTTCTTGAGAGGTGACAATGTGTTGGCAGCCCTCATTTGCTCTCAGCGCCTCCTCAGCCTTAGGGTCCACTGTGGACATGCTTGAGGAGCCCTTCAGCCTGCCACTGCACTGTGGGAGCCCCTCTCTGGGCTGGCCGAGGCCAAAGCCCACTCCCTCTGCTTGCAGGGAGGCATGGAGGGAGAGGCGCAGGCGGGAACTGGGGCTGCCTGTGGCACTTGCCGGCCAGCGGGAGTTCTGGGTGGGTTCAGGCTCAGCGGACCCCGTGCTTGGAGCTGCTGGCTGGTGCCACTGGCCCCAGGCAGGGAAGGATTTAGCACTGGGTGAAGGGTGCACCGGGTCCCCCAGCACTGCTGGCCTGCCGGCGCTGTGCTCGAATTCTTGCCATGTCTCAGCCGCTTCCCCACAGGGCAGGACTCGGGAACTACAGCCTGCCATGCCTGAGCACTCCCCACCCCAATGGGCTCCCATGCAGCCTAAGCATCTCCCTGCTCTGAGTCGCCTAGTCCCATTGACCACTCAAGGGTTGAGGAGTGCGGGCGAGTGGCGCGGGACTGGCAGGCAGCTCTGCCCACAGCCCCAGTGCAGGATACACTAGGTGAAGCCAGCTGGGCTCCTGAGTCCGGTGGTGACTTGGAGAACTTTTATGTCTAGCTAAAGGATTGTAAATGCACCAATCAGTGCTCTGTGTCTAGCTCAAGGTTTGTAAATGCACCAATCAGCGCTCTGTGTCTACCTCAAGGTTTGTAAATGCACCAGTCAGCACCCTTTCAAAACAGACCTATAAGCTCTCTGTAAAATGGAACACTCAGCTCTCTATAAAATGGACTTAGCAGGAGGATGTGGGTGGGGTCAGATGAGGGAATAAAAGCAGGCTGCCCCAGCCAGCAGTGGCAACCCACTAGGGTCCCTTTCCATGCTGTGGAAGCTTTGTTCTTTCCCTCTTAGCAATAAATCTTGCTGCTCCTCACTCTTTGGGTCCGTGCCACCTTTATAAGCTGTAACACTCACTGCGAAGGTCTGCAGCTTCACTCCTGAAGCCAGCGAGACCATGAACACACTGGGAGGGACAAACGACTCCACACGGGAGGAACGAACAACTCCAGATGTGCGGCCTTAAGAGCTGCAACACTCACTGTTAAGGTATGCAGCTTCACTCTTGAAGCCAGCGAGACCACGAACTCACCAGAAGGAAGAAACTCCAGACACATCTGAATATCTGAGAAAACAAACTCTGGACACACCATCTTTAAAAACTGTAACATTCACTGCGAGGGTCAGTGGCTTCATTCTTGAATTCAGCAAGACCAAGGACCCACCAATTCTGGACACACTTTCCCCAGTGAATTTTCTTGGACTTTTTTTTTTTTGTTTTTTTAAAGAATCTCACTCTGTCACCCAGGCTGGAGTGCAATGGCCCAATCTCGGCTCACTGCAACCTTCACCTCCTGGGTTCAAGCTATTCTTCTGACTCAGACTCCTGTGTAGCTGGGATTATAGGCGTGTACCATCACACCCATCATTTTTATATTTTTTTAGTAGAGACAGAGTTTCACCATGTTCATCAGGCTGGTCTCAAACTCCTAAGCTCATGATCTGCCCATCTTGGCTTTCCAAAGTGCTGATTACAGGTGTGAGACACTGCACCTGGCCTTCTTGGCACTTTTGTCACGAATAAGTTCACTGTAAATGCATAGATTTCAGGGTTCTCTATTCTGTTCATGTGTCTGTTTTTATATTACCATGCTGTTATGATTAGTATAGCTTTGTAGTATAATTTGAAGTAGGTCTGAATAAACATTTACTAAGGGAAGATATACAAGTGACCAACTGGTATATTAAAAAGTCCTCAACGTTACTAATCATCAGAGAAATGCAAATCAAAACTACAATAAGATGTCATCTCACCCCAGTTAAACTGGCTTTTATCTAAGAGACAGGTAATAACAGATGCTAGTGAAGATGTGGAGAACGAGGAACCCTTATATACTGTTGGTAGGAATGTATCTTACTATAGAGAACAGTAAAGACATTCTTCAAAAAGCTAAAAATAGAATTACCTTATAATCCAGCAATTTCACTGCTGGTATATATCCAAAAGAAAGAAAATCAGTATATTAAAGAGACATCATGTAGACCCAATCCCTGTTGCACTGAACAAAGGGGGGCAAATGAGGGAATAAAGATAAAGACTGTTGTGGGAAGTCAGGGACCCCGAATGGAGGGACCGGCTGAAGCCACAGCAGAAGAACATAAATTGTGAAGATTTCATGGACATTTATTAGTTCCCCCAAATTAATACTTTTATAATTTCTTATACCTGTCTTTACTGTAATCTCTGAACATGAATTGTGAAGATTTCATGGACACTTATTACTTCCCCAGTGAATATCCTTGTGATTTCCTATGCCTGTCTTTAATCTCTTAATCCCATCATTTTCTTTGTAAACTGAAGAGGATGAATGTCGCTTCAGGACCCTGTGATTGTATCAACTGCACAAATTATTTGTAGAGCATTTGTGTTTGAACAATATGAAATCTGGGCATCTTAAAAGAAGAACAGAATAACAGTGATGCTCAGGGAACAAGAGAGGTAACTTTGAACTGGCCGCTGGTGAGCCAGATGAACAGAGCTATATTCCTCCTCTTTCATAAGCAAATAGGAGAAATATGGCTGAATTCTTTTTCTCAGCAAATAACATCCCTGAGAAAGAGAATGCACCCTGAAGGTAGGCTTATAGATGGCCCCTTTTTAAGGCGTCCCATCTTTTATGGTCAAAGCCGAAGGGATGAAATAAGTCCTGGTCTCCTATAGGGCTCCCAGGCTTATCAGGTGGACAAAAATTCCCACCTAACAAATTTTGGTCAGACAGGTTATCTGCTCTCAGACGCTGTTTCTTGATAAGATGTTATCAATGACAATGTGTGCCTGAAACTTTATTAGCAATTTTAATTTCACCTCATCCGGTGGTCCTGTGATCTTGCCCTGCCTCCATTTGCTTTGTGACATTGTACTACTTTGTGAAGTACATGATCTCTGTGACCCACACCCTATTCGTGCACTCCCTCCCCTTTTGAAAATCGCTAATAAAAACTTGCTGATTTTATGGCTTGGGGAACATCACGGATCCTGTCGACATGTGATGTCTCCCCCGGAAAGCCAACTTTAAATTTCTCTCTTGTGCTCTTTCCCTTTATTTCTCAACCCAGCCAAGACACTTGGGAAATAGAAAAGAGCCCATGTTAAACATCAGGAGTGGGTTCTCCTGATAAAAGACAAAAGAATATATTTGGAAGAAGAGATCAGGGGGTTCCTTGCTTCTAGTGAACAAGGGCCCTGAGCTTTTACTCCCTTCGTACCTATTGGGTAAAGGAGATAGGGAGAAGGGGATGGTTGTCAGACTGCTGCTTGATTCAGTGCAGGCTTGCATGGCTCATTCTCTGAACAGTAGTCTCCAGATATTCCAGTAGATAACCTGAAGGAGCATGGCTCCAGGGAGTGATTGCACTCAGCATACCTTCTGGCGGCAGGAATAGTCATGAGTTTGCCTACATCCTTCATTAGTGATAAACAGTTTGCTGTTTGATCATATTGCCTCCAGTGGAACGATGAGTTGATCATGATCCACAGGTCTTCAGCTCCTTACATTTCCGCCTTTCTGTTTATGTATTAATTGAATGAATGTAAGGCCAGGCTGGACAGCTCTCATTTTATGATTGGCAGTCCATCTGATTTTACAGACTATGAACAGAAAACAGAGACAGAACAGCATTTTTCCAAGAACTACGTATAAGATGTTAATGTGGTGCTTTATATAGGTCCAAGGATTAAGGCTCTCCAGTCCTTGCTGGAATTCTATCCAGTCTTCTAAAGAAGGCTTAAACTCTTGCGTTTGCTTATTTAAATAAGGAATTCTGTTTTGTAATTTGCTAATATCAAGGATGATGTTGGATGTGAAAGCTCCCTGCAAATGGGCTTTCACAAGGTCCCATAGATACTTACTTTTGTTATATTTTAAGTTGGTTACACAAATTTGAGTGTGATTAAAATGACAGCACAATTGTTGTTGCAATTGTAAGGTTTGTACTTGTTCTCTTAACCATAGAACTGTGGATTTCAACATAGCCACTTCAGTTTGTAACTCAGTGTTAATTTTATTTTGAAGTAGCCACGCTTGGTTGGCTGTAGTGTCCAGTTCTCTATGTACTGAGCCGTTTGAACAGAACTATGCAAAGCTACAAGAGGACATCACAGCAGAAGTTATTAGTGGGACCAAGGAAACAATAGCAAATATTATCATGCCTAAGGCTCTATGGGCATGATGAGAAAGCTGAGTTAGAAGTTGTTTCATGAAGTGCAAAGCAGGGGTGGCAGCCCAAGTCTTGGACAGATTAATTGGAATCCATAGCTCAGGGATGCCACCCAAAATTATCACAGTAGAGATATTATGTGTTTGCAATGTGCCAAGATTAATGCAGAGATATAACTGGCAAGATTTATAGTTCAATTGGATATTGTTTACCTGGAGCTGGTCCTTCTTAGCTGCCAAAAAGACATAAGGATTAAAAACAAAAATCATAAATTGAGTGGTGATACTCTTTACAAATGTAAGGTTAAGACTGTGTTGCTTACTATTGCTATTATTGGATAGTATCCCAACCCAGATGCTGCCATTCATAAATGGGAGTGCTGCCTTCCATTATATCTCTTGAACTGGTCCTTTCCTCCCTAGATAATGCCACTGAGGAAGAAGCAGGCTAAAGCCTTCTCCATGACAAGCAATCTGGGCAGTAGACTGGGATTGGATCCCAATGTAGTATAAAGTTGCATGCATTAAAAGTTTGCCACCAATGCCAGTGAAGTTTGTACCATGATTTCTGATTTTCATTTTTTCCATATAGTTGACCGTTAGGTCCCCAATCCACAATGTCTCCAGTTAACATAGATTGTTTTCTAGGCAGTGGGCCAAGACACTGGTTCCACGGAGCAGGGTAGAAACTATCAAAGGGAATCCATTCCATATAGTCAGCACTATTGGGGCAATTGGACCGGGAATGGTTGGTTAGCATACCAGTTACATTAATACAACCAAGACTTAAAAGGTACATGACTTTTCCATAGTGACTCAACCATTCTTGAGCTTGAATTATAAGACAGCTACGGTTGAGTGACATCTTTGTAGTGATACACAAGGGGAGTCCTTCCAGTGGGGTGGTAAAACTAATGACATTGTTCTGAGAGTCTAATTGTTCTATATCAGGGGGAGATAGGGGTCCTGGAGCCCATGCTCCCTGATCATGATAGATCTCAGGGGGAGTGTCACTCCAAAGTACAGGTTGTACTACTGGGGGATTGGGAACATATGCCCAATATGTTTCCCTCTGCACAGGAAAAACATACTGCACAGGACATTATGGCTAACATGGCCAAGAACATGAAATCAGGGGTTTTTGCCTGGCCTTGATGCTCCAGTAGTTTCTCAGCTTTCTGTGTAGTTTTCTTGAGTTGCCCCCGGGTTATGGTGGTTGATGTCATCATGACTACAATTGGCCTTCTCTCTGTCTTTCACTCAAGCTCAGCTGGCTCATGGCTCATACAAGAGGGACTGGGACCATGGTTGGCCACCTGGGGTTCCTCCAATCTCCCATTCCATGGTCACGTGAACTTTGAGGGCACCCACGTGGTTTTTCCATCTCCTGTAAAAACAGAAGCATACCCTCATTCCCACATTAATAAATCCACTGAACCTTTCCATTGTCCTTCTTCTGGGGATTTCCATAACATTTTTGGATAAACTTTCTTCTTTTCCTCTAACAGTTGCCAGTGTCTTTCTGCTGGAGTCTTACCATCCGTATCAGGAGTCAAAAAAATTAAAATAAATAAGGCTAAATGTAGTTTTGTTTGAGGTGGTAAATGGTCTCCTATTCTTTCTGTTTATTCAACATACGTTGTAATGTTTGATGTCCCCGCTCTATAATGCCTTGTCCTCCAGGACTATAGGGAATTCCTGTTTTATGGGGTATAGTCCAAAGCTGTAAGAAATTTTGGAAAGCATGACTAGTATAAGCAGGTCCTTTGTCAGTTTTTAATTGTTTAGGAATCCCCAAATGATTAAATGATGACAGACAATGTCGCTGTACATGACCAGCTGTCTTACTTGTTTGGCATGTAGCATGCAGCATATGAGAATAAGTGTCCATAGTCACATGAACATAGCTAAGTTTGCCAAAGGCTGTGATATGTGTAATACCAATTTACCAGATTTCATTTGGAGCCAAACCTTGTGGGTTACAGCTTCTACAGGTATGGCTCCAGGGACATGCTGGTGAGTAGGACAGGCTTTCATTATAGCCTTAGCTTGGCTGCAAGACAAGTGAAACATGCAAGTAAGAGCAGAAGTATTTTGGTGCAGTAGTGCATGAGATGCTTGAGCTTGCTGAAACACAGAACCAATCAGTTTATCTGCTCTATCATTACCTGGAGATAGCGGTCCAGAAATTTGTGTGTAAGAGTGAATATGAGAAATACGAAAACGAGCTGTGTGAGAGGAAATAGCTTCCTGAAGTCTTAGAAACAAGCAGTTCTGTTTCTAGGGTACATTTAATTGTAGTAATTCTTATGTGACTGGCTACATTTAAAAAATCAGCTGAATCGCAGACAATGTTGATAGGATCTGAAGTTGTGAGCTCTAAAACCTGAATGACCGCAATTAACTTTGAGTGTTGAGCTGAAACCCCAGAGATCATTATTGTTTGAGGATATTTAGGTTCATAAATAACTGCACGACCTTTGGAAGAGCCATCAGTAAAATAAGTCTGGCCACCTGAAATAGGTTTGTGATGAGTAGTCACAGGAAGAATGACAGAATGGACTTTATAAAACTGCAAAATTTTGTCTGAGAGTTAGTGGTTGTCTATTATTCCCACTAAGTCTACAAAAGCGATTTGCCATGCAATTGACATTTCCCAAGCTGTGGGCTGTTGCTGATTGTCTAAGGGAACAATAATTTTGTCGGGATCCTATCTCATAAACATTTTTGACCTATGCTTATCTATTGTCACAATATGTATAATTAAAGAAAGATAGACTTGCAAGGTTTTGACCTCTTGATTAGGTGGAAAGAGTCATTCTATGACTGTTACAGGTTTGTCTAAGCATTTGCCTAGAAGTCCTGTTGGAGAGTGGGGGGTTGGAAGAACAAACAAAGCAAAGGTTTGTGTGACTGTAGCCATGAGGAATGTCGCTGTTGAAACATCTGTTCTAAAAGCTGTAACTCCACTTCAGCCTCTTTGCTGAATTGCCACAGGAAATTTAATGAACAATCTCCTTGAATGGTTTAACCTGTCTTTCCAGTTATTGATATCAGGTTAGAGTTTCCTTGTAGGAATTTCCCTAAACCTTTTCCACTCTAATATCCCATGTCCTTCAACATTTTAAATTCTGGATTACCAAGTTTTTATTTGTAAGTCTCATATCCCATGCTGTTAGTCAACCTTGATCCCATAAATTGATAGCTATATTTGCAACATAAGGCTGGAAAGTACATGAATATCCATCCAGACCAAGACAAGGTAAAATCTCAGCACTCTGTTGAACACTTTGAACTGCTCCTACTCCCATTAAGGATGTGGAGGTTAGTCTGAGAGGCCATGCTGGGGGCCAGTCCTTACAGGATATTACTGACACATCAGCTCCTGTGTCCATAAGCTCATAAAATTTCTTTCCTTTAATTTGTACTACACAGGTGGGTCTATTAGAGGCTATGGGTTGGGATAGATAGATTTCTCGTGTAGTTGTGCTCCCAAACCCTTTATTTCCTCATTTCTCCTTTCATGGAGATGGGTGTAATTTGCAGGGAATACGCAATAATTGAGCAATATACTCTTCTGGTTCAGAAACCCAAAGATTTTGTGACATTAAAGCTACATGAATTTCTCCTTCATAATCAGAGTCAGCTACTCCTGGGACTACAGTAATGCCTTGCAAGTTAAGGGGGCTTTTGACTAAAATTAGTCCTGCTGGTAAAGGTTCCCAAATGCCAGTGGGAACTTTGGTAGATTTTTCTCCTCCAACTAATGTAATTCTTTCTCTGATTAGAATCCTGCACTTCCTGGTGTTCCTGGGGTGAGGGAATCAATGTTTCTTCTGGGACCCATTCCTGAAACAGGGTTGTGGCCTGGACTGGAAATGCCCTCATTGTTCGTGGGGCCTGAGTCCAGGTCCCCTTCTCATTTCCCGCCAGGGGGGTGCTATTTTGATGAAATTTTGAGTGGCGTTTGTTAGCCCAGTGATTTCCCTTGTTACAGCGAGGACAGATTCCCGGCATTTTTTTCCACTGTGGGGTGGGGGAACAACGTTTTAAGATCCTTTCTGTCCTGAAATCTGGTGGCGTTCCTTTTTAAATGTCCAGTTTTTCTACAATTACAACATTTTCCCATTTTAGGATTTGACTCTTGACTCTTTTTAGATTTGTCAACTGCTAAATTAGCCATTGCTTGCACTAACATTGCAGAGTGATGAAGGTCAGTTCCTACATCCTGACAAGCTCTGAGAAAATTTCCCTAGTTTTTTGTACACCTCACTGGTGCCAGCGCACATTTATATTCTACATTTGCATTCTCAAAAGCTAAAGTTAAGGTTAGTATTTCTGCATCAGTGGTATGAGGAATTTGAAGCTTCGCTGTCTCTTGTAATCTTGCAAGAAAATAAGCATAGGGCTCCTGTGACCCTTGCATGGTATGTACAAAGGATGGTACTGGAACTCCCTCTTCTGGAATGGTGGCCTGGGTACATTTAACAGCCTGTGCACACTGCTGATAAGCAGAATTTGGGAGTGTCGTTTGATGTTCCAGGTCTGAATAAGGATCATTGCCTAACAGCATATCCTCTGTAACATCTTCTTGTCCAGCAGCACGATTCTGTCTTACCTGGTCTGCGCACATCTCTTGCCAATTAAAATTCCATGTCAGATATGCACTAGCAGACAAACAAGTTTCAGTAAATGTTTTACATCAAAGGATAGAAGGCACATAGCACCAAATACAGATTCTAGCAATTCTAAAGTGAATGGACTCTACTCCATTATTAACTATACTAGGTTTTAAGTCCTTCAACAACTTAAACTCTAATGGGTTGTGTTTATAAGTATACCGCTGTGGATTATTTGGATCAGGCCTTATGGAAATAGGAAAACTGCAAGGACCTAAGAGCTCTCCAGCTATGGCAGCAGAGCATAAAATTATTTGTATTGGGGTCTCTATCTCTGCTACTGAAGGAGGCAGTACAGATGTTTCTGCTATTGGAGGGGGCAGTGTGGGCCAATTTTTAGCCTCCCTTTTCTGTTTTATTATTATTTTTTCAATTGGTGCTCTGGGTGGAACAACAGATTCTTTCAGATTTTTATACTCAGAATATGATTCCTGCTGTCCAGCAGAATAAGAAGGAGATAATGGCAGAAGGACAGTACGAACTAAACTCCAAGTGTATAAAACAGAATGATCAACTTTAAGACTTTTTGATGATCCCATTTTAATCCTTCTCCTGCTCTGTCCTAATTTTCCACATCAAGAGTGCCTGTCTCTGGAAACCATGAGTTATGCATAATAACCTGCTGCAGAAGCTTAGTTAATGTCTGTGAATTAACCTGAGTTCCAGACTGTCTCAATAGAACTTTAAGCAACTGCACATAATGTTTTCCTTCAACAGACAAATTATGCCCCACGTTACCATGATTCAGAAAACTTCCCATTCCCAGTACTTCTTTAGAGCACTGACCTTACATCATTCCCAGTACCTCTTTAGAGCACTGAACAATATCTCTTTAGGACACTGACTTTATATCTGCTGCCAGCAGACTCGTCCCAAGGTACCCATTCATCTTGTCAGTTTCACTTCCTCTGCTCCAGCAGAACTGCTTCATTCACATCCTTGAAGTTCTTGTTTGGGTGCCACTTTGATGTGGTCAGTGGGCTCCTGGCTTCCAGTGAACAAGGGCCCTGAGCTTTTAGCTCCCTTTGTATTTACTGAGTAAATGAGATAGGGAGAAGGGGCTGGTTGTCAGTCAGCTGCTTGATTTGGTGCAGACTTGCATGACTGCTTCTCTGAACAGCAGTCTCCAGATGTTCCAGTAGATAACCTCAAGGAACACAGCTCCAGGGAGAGATTGCACTCAGCATACCTTCTGGCGACAGAAGCAGTCATGAGTTTGCCTACATCCTAAATTAATGATAAACAATTTGCTGTTTGATCATATAGCCTCCAGCAGAATGTTGAGTTGGTCATGACCCACAGGCCTTCAGCTCCCTACAGAGATATCTGCACTCCCATGTTTGTTGCTACACTGTTTACAATACCTAAAATACTGAATCAACCTAAAGCCTATTAACAGGTGAATGGATAAATAAATAGTGGTACATATATACAAAATGGAATATTATTTAGCTTTAAAAATAAATAAATCCTGGCATGTCATGTGCTACAACATAGATGGTACTGGAGGACATTATGTTAAGTGGAGTAAGCCAGACATAAAAAACAAATATTGCCTGCTCTTACTCATATATGGAAGCTAAATAAATAAATAAACTCATGGAAATAAGAATGGTGGTGACCAGAGGCTGGGAAGTTTAATGGGGAAGAAGGGATTAAAAGGGGATGTTTAATGGCTACAAAAAAAAAAAA
>NW_012101262.1:269561-271874 GCF_000951045.1 Mandrillus leucophaeus | reverse complement strand
TATAGTATCAAAAGTGTATATGTGTTCAATAAATATGTACAACTCTTATGTAGCCATAATAATTTAACAATTTTTAAAACTAAGAAACAAGTGTATTTTTTAAAAGTTAAAAATCTATGATCTGTGAAAAAACTCATAAAGAGAATGAAAAGACAAGTCATAAAGTGGGAGAAAAAAAGACAAGTCATATATTCAACAAAGACTAGTATAAAGCACTCTCAAAACTCAACAGTGATAAAATGAACAATCCAGTTCAAAAATAGCAAAATACATGAAGAGACATTTCACTGCAGATGTTACTCATGTGAAAATAAGCACTTATACTATGTTCAACACTGTTAGCTATTGGTGAAATGCAAATAAATACCATAATGAGTTATGCTATATACTCATTGAAATGAAAAATAAAATAAAATAACATCACCAAATTCTGGTAAGAAATTATAGTAACTGAATGATTCATACATTGTTGGTGTGAAGGTAAAATTTTGCAGTCACTCTGGAAAACAGTCTGTCAGTTTCTCAAACAAAAAGCAAACATGCAACTACCATAAAATCCAGAAATTGCACACTTTGGTGTTTATTCCAGAATAATTAAGACTTGTTTTCACACAAAAACCTGAAGACTAATGTTTATAGAAGATGTTTTCATAATAGGCAAACACAGCAAGCAACTCAGATGTCCTTCCATAGGTAAATGTTTAAACAAACTATGGTACTTCCGCACCCTGGAATACTATTATGATAAACAAAACAACTGGATAAATATTCAGATAATTATGCTGAGTGAAAAATATCAGTTTCAGAGGTTATATACTCTATGTTTCCATTTATATATCAGCCTTGCAATGACATAATATAGATTGGTGATTGCCAGGAATTAAGTAAAGAATGAGAGTGGGAAGGAATTGTATGTGCTCATGAAAGAGAAACATGACTGACCCTGGTGGTGAGGGAAATGTTATGTATCTAGACTGCTTTAATGTCAATATCCTGCTTGTAATGATGATCTATGTTTTTCCAAACTGATACCATTTGGGAAAACTAGTTAAAGGGTATACAGGCTTTCACTTTATTTTTTCCTACAACTGTGTATGTATCTACATTTCTAGTAAAATAAAAAAAATTAAATTAAAATTTCAAATATTTGATAAAAAACACAATATAGAAAATAAGATACTTATGTATTCCAGAGTTAACACATATTACTATCACTTCATACAACAGAGAAATAAACAACTATAGATACAGAAATATTCATATCCCCCTTCCTATGTCTATTCCTTTCTAAGTTCCTTGTACATATGGGTATACAGTTGTTCACAAGCATAGATAATAACTACAAACTATAAATAATATTGCTTAATCAATTTTTATTAGATACAATATGCAAACAATAAAATTATTCAATGTAAATGTAAAGCTTGATGAGCTTGAGATAAATAAACCTATGTAATCACCACCCGAATCAAGATTTAGAACATGTCTATCATCTCAAACAATTTTTTTGGCCCCTTTCCAATCCATGTTCCTTAACCCTAGCCCCACAAATCCTGTGTAATTTTGTTTTGAGTATCATAAATATTTACATAAATTTACCATACAATATCTTTTTGAAACTCAGCTAACCCCCAGGACTACGTCAGATGTCGCTCAATCTCTCTTTCTCACTTTTTCAATACGCTTGTGTACTTGCGACTTCCTGAAAAACTTCCTGATGTTGGAGGAAACAGGTTTCACTTTTTCTTGAAGGAATTTTAACATAAAGCATTTTAATTAGAAGTGCGGAAAATATTTATCTGTTGAAAAGAGAAAACAGCTCACAAGTTGGGATACTAGGAGAGCACAGTCTTTCTGTAAGATCTTGTTTAAAGGCCTGGAGCTGGAAATCTGGGATGAAACTGTGTTGAGAGAGCATGTTGTCAAATTTATGGTAAAAATATTGAGATAATTAGAGCAAACCAAGGGGCTCCACTTTTGCGTGTCTCAGTCATTGCTGCCCAGGACATTCTGGCAGCAGAATGAAAGTGAAGATAATATAGTAAATATAGTTAGAGTGAGATCTTTGCCAAACCCATAGGAATCCTACAAAGGCAGGAAGAAGCAAGGCTTTATTTGGCTAGGCGCAGTGGCTCACTCCTGTAATCCCAGCACTTTGGGAGGCCAAGGTGGGCTGATCATGAGGTCAGGAAATCGAGACCATCCTGGCTAACATGGTGAAACCCTGTCTCTACTGAAAATACAAAAATTAGCCAGGTGTGGTGGCGGGCGCCTGCAGTCCCAGCTATTCAGGAGGCTGAGGCAGGAGAATGG
>NW_012101262.1:266407-268371 GCF_000951045.1 Mandrillus leucophaeus | reverse complement strand
AGTCAGTCCTCCAGATAAGGATGCAGTCTTCTTATCACCTTACTTGCAGCACATGAGACCCTAAGCAGAGGATCTAGTTAAGCTATGCTTAGACTTCTGAACCACTGGCATTGTGAGGTAGTAAATTTATGTTAATTTAAGCTGTTCAGTTTGTGATAATGAGATAAACCGTATTTCTAGAATGAGTCATTTTAGAAATTCAATTGCTGAGAATTCAGGCTGATATCAGTCTTGATAAAATTAAAGTATTTGCATAAAATGGCATGTTTTAAATCACTTTTCTTTTATAACATAAAATTGATTAGCAATAGATGATTTGTTAAGAAACAGTAGTGATCCATTAGAGTGGAGAAGAAAATATTGGCAGGTCGCTATAATGTGAATAATATCTGAACAATGATTATCAAGCAGTATTCCCTTAATGCTAAAAGAAAATATGGTTACTGGATATAAAAAATACCATTTAATAGAAAAAATGAGTTTTAGTATTTGACAGTACATAGGAAAATTATAGTTAATAATAATTTACTGTACATTTCAAAATAGCTAGAAGAGAAAAATTGTAATATTACCCACACAAAGGGAAGATAAATGTTTGAGGTGATGGATATCCCAACCCTCAGTTCTCTAATTACACATTGTATACATGTATCAAAATGTCACATATATCCAAAAATATGTACAACTATGAAATATCAATTAAAAACCAAAAAAAGTTAAAAGCATTGAAATCAGCTTTTCATTCATATTTTCATCACAAGATCACAACTCCTGAGACTTCTGTATTACTGAGATCTGAACAGACTACCTTCCACATTTTCTAACAAAAAGATGATTTTATGGACTTATAATTGAAACCGGCCATATTTACTATTTGAGAAACTGTATATATGTAAATATTTTTAATAAGATGATGGAGATATGTTGCATAACTAAGAAAATTATAGTATAAAGAATCTTTTACAATGGAATAGGGAAAAACAATTTTGTTAAATGTGGTTGTTTTCTAATAACTAACCTTTTTATGAATGAGCATTTTCTTTTATATATATGGTGATCCTTCCATTACAAAGACGCAAAACTGATGGTTGTCAGCCAACCATATTTCATTTCATTCAAATTTTGACGTTTTGCACCAAATGAAGTGCTTGCAGAATTGTGATGTGTGCTGAATCTGATTGAGTTTTTCTATTAGTTTGTGTAAGGAACAGGACCACATGTAGTGTAAGTCACATAAAGGTTGTTTTATACAAGCTTTTGGAATAAATTTAAAATTATATTATATGACATAATTTTTATTATTCTAAATTTTACCTTTTAACATTTTCTAATACTCTGATGAATTTGGAAAAATTGGCTTGTGAAAAATTGAGTTAATATCTGTAAACATAAGGATATTGTAAAACAGTAAAACTGCTAGTGATACAACAATGAGCAATGGCTCTAAGGAAAAAAATCTTGCAATGTAGAAAAGAGGCGTGAATTAAAATAAAGAGTGTACTTCAAATGGAGGCAGGTAGAGGAGAGTTTTAGACAAAATTTGAAATTTGTTTATTAAGTATTTGAGGACTCTATTACACCAGATGTTTTAATTAGTAGGGAAAAATGATTTTGGTGGGAGGAAGAGTAAGATTTCTTTTCCTTCGTTTTCAAAGTACTAGGATATCATCACATTCTGCAAACTCTGGAGTCAGTTGAAGAACAGATGGGTTAGACTTCAAATATTAAAAAAAAGGCGGGGGGCGGGCAATTGTAAACATCAATATGTTGAGAGTCAAAGTCGCAGTTTAAAAACACATTTTTTTCCAAAACAGAGATATAGACCAATGGAACAGAAGAGAATCCTCAGAAATAATACCACACATCTACAGTCATCTGATCTTTGATACACCTGAGAAAAACAAGAAATGGGGAAAGGATTCCCTATTTAATAAATGGTGCTGGGAAAATTGGCTAGCCATAAG
>NW_012101262.1:263575-265127 GCF_000951045.1 Mandrillus leucophaeus | reverse complement strand
AGAGCCTGATGTCTGATGTGATAAATAGAAATCAAATATAATTCACATTTATTAACAATAATTCGTGTCCTAAAAATTGGATGTCTTTTTTCCAACTGAGATAATATCATTAGAGAAGGAATCGTCTGCTTGAGTTGGAAAAACAGTAGGTGGAGTTCAATACCAGAGAAGCAGCAGAGAAAGGATGGGCAGCAGGATAGCAGCTTATTGAAGGGAAGATCTGAAAATAGCAACAGAAACAAGAACGGCCCACAACACAACATGAGTCTTCACCAAGGGATGTTTCCAAATCCAAAGACCAAAGCTTCAATAGTGTGAGAGGAGGCATTCAGATACTTCTTCACTGCTTTCCCTACATAATTAAATATGGGAGAACACAATGAACACTGTGACATTTATGACATTGCTGAAAACTGGTGAAGGAACCCCTATGGGTCAAGGAGGAATATAAGGTGGATCAGTGCTACAGTTGGAGTACAGGTAAAGACACTGAGCAGGCCAAACTAGTGAGACCTAGGGACACACTGTCTACTTATGACTGAGGCTTAATAAGAACAGCAGAGAATGTCCCTTCTACACTCTGCCACCAGATTAAAAATTAATGAGTATCAGGTAACAGAGCAAAACTCTTAGAAGAGGACCAGCATAAGAACAAAATCCTGGAAAATAAACCTTTCTAGGCCACATAGTAAGGATCTAAAGCTAAGACTGATGCAGAGATGATAAAACTATTCCTTAACATATATGCAAGTTATCACTAGAGGAATTTGATAGCTCTGCTGTGCTGAGGGTAAAGATAGCAACAAAATAATCCTAACCAAGTACAACCCCTGGCCTCACACTAGCAGAAGATCTATCAGAAGGAGAGGCATGGCGATTATTTCTAACTCACCCCCAACAAGTCCCACCAGCAAGTTATTTAGTTCTGTTTCTACTGTCATGTATGAGATGTCGGGCTTCTTTCAGTGAAACATTAAAAGATTCATAAAAAAATCAAGAAATACAGAAAACGCTGATAAGTCTTTGTATCAAGACACAGAAATAATCAACAGAACCAATCAGGTATATGACACTGATGTGGGAAAGCTCTAAGTAGAACGTTAAAATAAGTCTAATAAATATAATAAAGGTCCTAATAGAAAAAGTGGACTCTGCAATTTTAGATGCATAATTTTAGCAGGGAAATGAATATATAAGAAAGACACAAATGAGAATGCTGGAAACAAATAAAAAATAGTGACAAAGATCAGAAATGACTTCAACAGACTCTTTTGTAAACTCAACACAACAATTTAAAGATTCAGTGAACTTCAAGATACATTTTTTAAAAAGTGAGAAAATAGAACAGAGGATCCAAAGGCAGTGGGACAATATCAAATGGTCTAATAAATGTATTCTAGGAATTCCAGAAAATAAAGAGAGAAAGAATGGGGAGAAGAAATATTTAAGAGAATAATGGCCACAAATTTTCCAAAACTAGTGAAAGATATTAGACATACACATAGGTCTATCATATTCAAACTGTTGAAAATAAATGAAAATGAAAAAAAAA
>NW_012101262.1:258379-263230 GCF_000951045.1 Mandrillus leucophaeus | reverse complement strand
AAATATCTATTTTATTTTATTGTGCTTTATGAGATAGGGGATAGCTCTGTTGCCTAGGCTGGAATACAGCGGTGTAAGCAGCTCACTACAGCTTCAAATTCCTGGGTTCAGCCTCCTGAGTAGCTGAGACTATAGGCACACTACAATTCCAGGCTATAAAATAACTCTTTATAAAGCAAAATATTGAGATGTTGTAACATATATTATATAGTATATAAACATAATGTTACATATATATAATATTTTGAGATTAAGTCTCATTCTGTTGCCCAGGCTTGAGTGCAGTGACACGATCTCAGCTCACTGCAACCTCTACCTCCCAGGTTCAAGCAATTCCCCTGCCTCAGCCTCCAGAGTAGCTGGGATTGTAGGCAAATGCCACCACACCTGAGTAATTTTTGTATTTTTAGCAGAGATAGTGTTTTACCATGTTGTCCAGGCTGTTCTTGAACTCCTGACCTCAGGCGATCCGCTCTCCTCAGCCTCACAAACTGCTGGAATTACAGGCTTGAGTCACCATGCCCACCCCACAATGTAATATATATTTAAAGCATCTGTTAAAGGAAAATATATGACCACATTGCCACAAGGATGGAAGGGAATAATTGGTATATTCAGTTCTGAGCCATTTACTCTACAAATCAAGAGTATAATGTTATTTATAAGTAAAGAATGACTTATTAAAGATGTATATTTTAAATCCTAGGACAACCAATAAATTTTTTGAAGTAAGAAATAATAAGTCAGTAGTAGAGACAAAATAGAATTTTTAAAAAACTCAATTAACTGAGGAGAAGGCATTAATTATCTGTTATATGCATTTATTTATTTTGCTTTCTACATTTATTTCAGCTTATAGGAACACAGTTTTGCAATGATTTATTTCCTTATGTTTTCCTAAATGCTTTTCTCCGTAAATTATAAGTTGTATGAGAGCTGGAGCCATATATGTTTTTGCACCTGACTGTATCACAACAGCCTAGACTGTGCAATAGGTTAATTAAATATTTGTTGAAGAAGTGAATAAAATCTAACTGCCTTTGGAAGCAATTTTCTCTCTCTCCAATGCCCTCGGTCCATTTCACTGGCTGGACAAGGGTTCCTAAGCTTTCAAGACACTATTCACTAGCTCCTCTTGTGTCTGCAACTGCCCATTCATACAACACTCTTACTTAGAACTCACTGTGTTAGTTTGCTAGGGTTGTCATAATAAAGTACCACAGACTAGGTGGCTTAAACAACGTAAACTTATTTTCTCATAGTTCTGGAGGCTCAACTCAAGGTCTCAGTATCTGAAATCCGTGTCCACAGGTTTGTTTTCTTCTGAGACCTCTTCCGTTGGCTTGTAGATGGCCACCTTCTCTCTGTGTCTTTCCTCTGTCTGTCCACATCCCTGTCATCTCTCTGTGTACTCAAATTTCTTTTCTTTTTTTTTTTTTTTTAATAAGGACAGCAATTAGATTGGATTTGGGCCCACCTTAATAACCTCATTTTGAATTAATCACCTCTTTGAAGGCCTTATTGTAAAAGACAATCGCATTCTGAGGTGTTAGAGATTAGAGCTTAAACATGTGTATCTTAAAGGGATGCAGTTCATTCCATACCACTTTTTGTCAGTACTGAACAAAACAATGGTAGAAGATGGGGTGGTCTAATTATGAGCAAAAAAAAAAAAAAAAGGTCTCTAACTTAATGGAGTTTGATATAGTTTATTGAGGTGATAATTAGGTAATCTAGTGTAGTCATGAGTAGTTTAACAACGTAAATACTTTTTGAAAAAAAGCATTAATTTCACCATTGTGTATACTTCTACAATCTTAAATGGTATAGACTACTATACACCTAAGCTATATAATATGACTTATTCCTTTAAGCTGCAAACTTGTACAGTATGTTATTTTACTGAATCCTGTAGACAATTGTAAAACAATGGTATTTGTGTATCGAAACACAAAAGTAGAGTAAAAATACAGTATTATAACCTTATGGGACAACTGTCATATATGAAGTCTGTCATTGGCTGAATTGTTATTATATGGCATAAAACTGTATTTGCAATACAATGATAATAGCGCAAACAGAGTTAACATCTTCTGATGACATCCAAGATATGAAGAGATAGAAAACAATTACTTTGAATGACTAGAACCTTCTTTTAAATGTTAGGCAATCACAGTTAGAAATTCTACTTGTTGGAAAGTATATCACTTGATATTTTAATTTCCCTGTTTTGTTTTTTTAGCAGCAGATATTGCCTAGTTTTAGAGAAAAATGATTAACTGGCATTTGCATAATTAAGTACATAATAAGTTTTCAATGTGCTCATTTGGTAGGTTTAGTTTAATTTGTAATTACTGTGTATACAAGTATACTTTGTAGAAGCAGCTGAGATTTGATGTAGTTACACATTAGTTAAAATTATTATGATAAAATTAGCTACAGAAAGAGTTACAGAGGCAAAAGTCTTTTTTGAAATCATATGCTAAAGATTCCAGCATATGTATGGAAAATTGGTGTAATCATGCATTTAAAAAATACTTTATCACTTAATATTTCCTACGTTGGAAAAGAACAACACTGTATACACTGCTGGACTGTTGCAGGGGAGGACTTCTTCCTTTTATCCCTATTCTCAGTTTTTGAGGTACATAAACAATGATATATGAAACGTCTAGATTGCTAGTGCATTCTAGGTTCCAGTTCTACACAGGACTAAAACTACCCTTTAAGTGAAGTCTAAGTCATAAGGGTGACTCTCAGAAAAATACAAAACAAAATAGAAAGAAATAAAGGTGAATCAATAAAAAGGAAGTCAAACTGTCACTGTTTGTTGATGATATGATTATATACCTAGAAAATCCTAAAGACTCCTCCAAAAACCTCCTAGATCTGATAAACAAATTCAACAAAGTTTCCAGATACAAAATTAATGTACACAGATCAGTAGATCTGCTATACACAAACAGCAACCAACCTGACAATCAAATCAAGAATGAAACCCCTTTTACAATAGCTACAATAAATAAATAATAAATAAATAAATAAATAAATAAATAAATAAATAAATAAAATAAAACACTTAGGAATATACCTAACCAAGGAGGTGAAAGACCTCTACAAGGAAAACTACATAACACTTCTGAAAGAAATCACAGATATATTGCCTAGTTTTAGGGAAAAATGATTAACTGGAATTTGCAAAATTAAGTACATAATAAGTTTTTAATGTGCTCATTTGGTAGGTTTAGTTTAATTTTTAATTACTGTGTACACAAATATACTTTGTAGAAGCAGCTGAGATTTGATGCAGTTACACATTAGTTATAATTACTATGGTAAAAGTAGCTACAGAAAGAGTTACAGAGGCATAAGTCTTTCTTGAAATCATATGCTAAGGATTCCAGCATATGTATGGAAAACTGGTATAATCATGCATTTATATAATAATAATAATGTTATTATTATTTGAGAATTATTATCTCTAATAATAATAATAATACAAAACAAACAAAAAATCAACAAAAAACAAGCAAACAAACAAACCAAAACCCCATGAACTGACCCCACCCCCAAAAAAAATAGTTTCCACATCCTGATGATTTCATCCTCCTTGAACTGACCAATCAGCAACAAGAAACCCAATTTTCCAGCTCCTCGCCTTCTAGGAACCTCTTAAAAGCCTCAGCCCAGAACTCCTTGGGGAGATGAATTTGAGGGTCTCCTCCCATCTCCTTGCATGGCCACCCTGGGATGGTTAAACTCCTACTCTGCTTCAAACCCTGTTGATATGGTTTGGCTGTGTCCCACCCAAATCTCATCTTCAATAAACCCTTTTCCTTTATAAATTATCCAGTCTCAGGTAATATGTTTATAGAAGTGTGAGAAAACACTAATAGACCAATACACCCTGCTGTCTCAGTGTTTTGTTCTGTTATTGGACTGTCGGTCTTGCAACAGCAGAGATTTGACAGAATTTTTTTTAAGACAATTAATAGTGTGAAGAGCTCTCTCAAAGAACAAAGAGACAGAGATTTCAATATAGTTAGATATTTGACCTAAATGTTAATGAAATACCACACCAGCAACCTTATTATTTTATTATTTTGATATTTTATGATACTGATTTTGTAGTAAATCTCAACCTATTTTGCACATGCACATTAGCAATATCTACCTAAAATTATATAAATTATGTAAGTTTATGCAACACTGTATTTATGAATAGGAAAACTTACTGAATATATTCATAATTATTAATAGGAGAATTTCTCCTAGTAGCTATCACACCATAATTGTACTATAATATACAGGATAATGTAATTTGGCTCAAGGCATAGACAAAAATACAAACTGAACATAAGAAAGAATGCTGAGACAGACCTGTGCATCTATGAATACTTTATATAAGTCTGAAGAGGCAATGCTAACCACTGGGCAAAGGAAAAACTTTTTACAATAAACAGTTTTGAGGTATATTGGGAATAATATTATCCTCTCTCCCCCTGCATATTAGGAAAGCGATCACAGAGTGAGTGTTCACCTCCTGCGATATGGGGAGTAATATCATCTTCTCCCCTTCTGGATACCAGGAACAGTATCACACAGGGGTGTACACTTTCTGCGATATATCGAGTAATATCAACTTCTCGGCCTTTGAATATTAAGATCAATATCATAGGGTGGATGTACACCCCCTGGCGTATTGCGAGTAATATCAGCCTCTCCCTTCCATGGATATTAGGAACAATATCCCGGGGTGGGTGTGCACCTCCTGCTCTGTGGGGACTAATATCATCCTCTCCCTTCCAGGATATTAATAACAATATCACAGGGTGGGTGAACACAGCCTGC
>NW_012101262.1:254811-256669 GCF_000951045.1 Mandrillus leucophaeus | reverse complement strand
TGTACACCCCCCTGTGACATTATTCCCAGTATCCATTTTGGGAGACGATGACATTACACCCAATATCACAGGGGTTGTACACCCACCCTGGGTTATTGTTCCTTATGTCGAGAGGGGGAGAGGATGATATTACTCCCAATATCGCAGGGGCTGTACAGCCCTCCTGTGATATTGTTCTGAGTATCTTGGGGAAGGGAGGATGATACTACACACACTATCGCAGCAGGTGTACACCCACCCAGTGATACTGTTCTTAAGGTACTCCACCTCCCCCCACCAGGGATATCCTCCCCCCACCAGGGATATTGTTCCTCATATCCAGGGGAAGAGAGGATAACATTACGCCCAATATCGCAGGGGGTGTACACACCCTCTATGATGTTGTTCCTAATATCCAAAGGTAGAGACGATGACATTACTGGCCATATCGCAGTGGGTGTACACCCTGCTGTGATATTCTTTTTGATATTCAGGGGAGGGGAGAGGATAACAGTGATCCCAGTATCGCAGAAGGTGTACAGACCCCTGTGATACAATTCCTAAGGTACAGAGAAAAGAGAATAATATCACTCTCAATATCGCAGGGGGTGTAACCCCCCGCCCCCCATATATTGTTCCTAATAGGCAGCGGGGTAGAGGCTGATATTACCCCCAATATCGCAGAAGGTGCACACACACCTGTGATATAGTTCCTAATATCCAGTGGGAAAGAGGCTGATATTACTCTGGATCTCACAGTGGGTGCACACCCCCAAATCCCCGCGGTATTGTTCCTAATACCCAGGTGCTCAGAGGATGATGATATTGCTGATGATATCGAAGGGGGTGTACAACTCTTCTATGATGTGGTTCCTGATATCCAGGGGGTGAGAGGATGATATTACTCCCAATAACGGAGGAAGTGTACATCACCCTGTGATTTTGTCCTTAATAACTACATGGGGAGAGGTGATATTACTCCCAATATAGCAAGGGGTGTACACCCCGCTTTTGATATGGATCGTAAAATCGAGAAGAAGAGTGAATGGCATTGCTTCCAAAATACACGGGGTGTACACCCGCTCTGTGATATTGTTCCTATCGTCTAAAGGAAGAGATGATGATATTACTCCCAAACGGCAGAAGATATACATCCCCCGTGATATTGCTCCTCACAACTCGTGGGGGAGAGCATGATAGTACTTGAGATATGACAGTGGCGCTACACCCCATCTGTGATATAGCTCCTAATTTCCAGTAGCTAACGTAGGATGTGCCTCCCAACAGAGCAGCGGGTGGACACCCGCCCTGTGATATTTCCCCGAATATTCAGGGAAACCAAGGATGGCATTACCCCAAATCTCGCAAAAAGCGTACACCCATGGTGTGATACGGTTCCTAATCTGCGGAGGTGCAGAGGATGCTATTAGTTTTCATATCTCAGGCTGTGTACACACACCCTGTGAAATTGTCACTGATACCAGAAGAAAAGAGAATGGTGATAATGGACACAGAACGAAGGAGGGTGAGGCATCCCCCGCAATATGGGGCATAAGAGCCACCTCCTCTCCTCCCTCTTACGATCCACATCTCAGGGGGGTGAGGCACCCCCGCGATATGGGTGTAAGAGCCACCCCCTCTCTCCCCCCTCACCCCTCCGCTATTACGATCTTTTGAGGTAATTACAGCAAAATTGCAATCCAGCCACACAAAATCTATTTATTCTTCCTTCTGGCACACAGGTTATATTCTCCAACTTTTCTGCATTTAGGTGTGGCTCTGACCATGTCTCAGCTAAGGAATATGAGCAAAATTAATGCATGTCACTTATGACCTAAATTTTGGAATGTATTGTAGTTTCACCTCATATTCTTTGTTT
>NW_012101262.1:250485-254761 GCF_000951045.1 Mandrillus leucophaeus | reverse complement strand
AGAGGAAGATATTACCCCCAATATCGCAGGGGGTGTACACCTCCTTGTGACATTGTTCCGTATATCCTGGGAGGGAGAGGATGATACCAGTGGCAATATCGCAGGGTGTATACACACCCACTGTGATATTGTTCCGAATATCCAGAAGGGGAGAAAACGATGATACTCCTAATATCGCAGGCGGTGTACATCCTCCTGTGATATTGTTTCTTACATTCAGGGGGAGAGGATGATATTACCCTGAATATCGCAGGGGTTGTACACACCTCCTGCTATGTTGTTCCTAATATCTCGAAGGGGGGAGCATAATATTACTCTCAATATCGCGGGGCGGGAGGACATCCCTTGTAATATTGTTCTTAATATCCACGATGGGAGAGGATGCTATTACTCCCAATATCGCGAGAAGTGTACAGCCGCCTGTGATAGAGTTCCTAATACCTAGATGGGGAGAGGATAATATTACTGCCCATATCGCACAAGCTGTAAAACCCCTTCAATATTTTGCCTACAATCCCAAGGGGAGAGGATGATACTACTCCCAATATCGAAGAAGGTGTACACCCCCCTGTGACATTATTCCCAGTATCCACTTTGGGAGACGATGATATTACGCCCAATATCACACGGGTTGTACACCCACCCTGGGTTATTGTTCCTTATGTCGAGAGGGGGAGAGGATGATATTACTCCCAACATCGCAGGGGCTGTACAGCCCTCCTGTGATATTGTTCTGAGTATTTTGGGGAAGGGAGGATGATACTACACACACTATCGCAGCAGGTGTACACCCACCCAGTGATACTGTTCTTAAGGTACTCCACCTCCCCCCACCAGGGATATCCTCCCCCCACCAGGGATATTGTTCCTCATATCCAGGGGAAGAGAGGATAACATTACACCCAATATCGCAGGGGGTGTACACACCCTCTGTGATGTTGTTCCTAGTATCCAAAGGTAGAGACGATGACATTACTGGCCATATTGCAGGGGGTGTACACCCTGCTGTGATATTCTTTTTGATATTCAGAGGAAGGGAGAGGATAACAGTGATCCCAGTATCGCAGAAGGTGTACAGACCCCTGTGATACAGTTCCTAAGGTACAGAGAAAAGAGAATAATATTACTCTCAATATCGCAGGGGGTGTAACCCCCCGCTCCCCATATATTGTTCCTAATAGGCAGCGGGGTAGAGGCTGATATTACCCTCAATATCGCAGAAGGTGCACACACACCTGTGATATAGTTCCTAATATCCAGCGGGAAAGAGGCTGATATTACTCTGGATCTCACAGTGGGTGCACACCCCCAACCCCCCGTGGTATTGTTCCTAATACCCAGGTGCGCAGAGGATGATGATGTTGCTGATGATATCGAAGGGGGTGTACAACTCTTCTATGATGTGGTTCCTGATATCCAGGGGGTGAGTGGATGATATCACTCCCAATAACGGAGGAAGTGTACATCACCCTGTGATTTTGTCCTTAATAACTACATGGGGAGAGGTGATATTACTCCCAATATAGCAAGGGGTGTACACCTCGCTTTTGATATGGATCGTAAAATCGAGAAGAAGAGTGAATGGCATTGCTTCCAAAATACACGGGGTGTACACCCGCTCTGTGATATTGTTCCTATCGTCTAAAGGAAGAGATGATGATATTACTCCCAAACGGCAGAAGATATACACCCCCCGTGACATTGCTCCTCACAACTCGTGGGGGAGAGCATGATAGTACTTGAGATATGACAGTGGCGCTACACCCCATCTGTGAGATAGCTCCTAATTTCCAGTAGCTAACGTAGGATGTGCCTCCCAACAGAGCAGCGGGTGGACACCCGCCCTGTGATATTTCCCCGAATATTCAGGGAAACCAAGGATGGCATTACCCCAAATCTCGCAAAAAGTGTACACCCATGGTGTGATACGGTTCCTAATCTGCGGAGGTGCAGAGGATCCTATTAGTTTTCATATCTCAGGCTGTGTACACACACCCTGTGAAATTGTCACTAATACCAGAAGAAAAGAGAATGGTGATAATGGACACAGAACGAAGGAGGGTGAGGCATCCCCCGCAATATGGGGCATAAGAGCCACCTCCTCTCCTCCCTCCCGGCTCTTACGATCCACATCTCAGGGGGGTGAGGCACCCCCGCGATATGGGTGTAAGAGCCACCCCCTCTCTCCCCCCTCACCCCTCCGCTATTACGATCTTTTGAGGTAATTACAGCAAAATTGCAATCCAGCCACACAAAATCTATTTATTCTTCCTTCTGGCACACAGGTTATATTCTCCAACTTTTCTGCATTTAGGTGTGGCTCTGACCATGTCTCAGCTAAGGAATATGAGCAAAATTAATGCATGTCACTTATGACCTAAATTTTGGAATGTATTGTAGTTTCACCTCATATTCTTTGTTTTTTTGTAGACCAGGTACATAAAAATGATAACACTCTAGAGGATAACTTAGCCGCTTGAACCTCTTAATCATCAAATGGAGAGAAATCTCATACAGACTTGTATAGGACTGATCATAGGAGAAACATTTTCAGGAAAATGAAATTGAAGCAACAATACCATACAGCAACTTGATTATCTAATAAATTTATAAAATAAAAATTTGAGTGTCTGATCACACCAAGTATTAGCAAAATGTGAAACATTCATACTCCGCTGGTGGTAGTGTAAAATTGGTATAGCTAATTTGAACATTAATATAATAAATTAAAATGCTAGAAAATAATATAAATTAATAAAATGAACAAACAACATCTTCACACATTGTGGATTCACCCAAAACACAAGCTATTTACCGTAGTAAAGAAGATTAAAGGAGGATTCTGAACAAAATTAGTCTGTTTTTACTAAGCCCAAATGATCTTTACTCACGTAATTTTGAATATGGAATATAAAAGAAAGAGATTGAAATAAGAAGCAGAAGCAGAGAGATGAAGAGATTAGTTGCTGAGATTTACCAATATGAAAAAGTGTTGGAATAAAAATGTTGATTGAGAGACATGCCACCTTGTAACTAAAAGAACTGTCAAGTTCCAGGCAAAACCATACTTACATCAATTCATTATTATCATGTAATGAAATCTAAACTATTGGTCTAAGTGTATAATGGGGTGGTTCTAAAACTATCTTTTCCTTTGTTTTTTACTAAACACTTAAAATGATTTATGTATAAACATGACCAAGTATCAGGAGTACATTTTTAATAAGTAGTAGCTATGATATCATGTCTCAAAATCATCTCGATAATTTGAAATCACAGTAATTGTACTTTGAAAGGAACAATAAAATTAATTCAAATAAGCCTTGAAGATCTGATCAAGAAAAAATATAAGAAATAAAATATGAGACACCACTATATGCCCTAAAGATATTAAAAGCATAATTGGTATATAGGCAATTGCGAATAATATGTCAATATTAAAAAAATTAGATTGACAATTTGATTTCATCGAAATTGGCACAAATAAATTGTATATTTGTTAAAGACCAGGGCAGAGTTTAGAGTTCATAGAGGTCAGTTCAAAATGAAAATGCAAGATTCCATGTTCAAAAAGAAGGAAAAAGTGTCATTAAAGGTACTAAAATATCATACCTTTCCTACATGTCATGATGGCTTTTAATTTGCTGTTGAAAGCTGTGCCATCTTTACCATGAGAATACTCCTGGGGCAGGTGCAGACCCTCAGATGCCCCCACATGGACCTGCTCTATAACTGGAAGTACGCACACACACACACACACACACACACACCCAGCCCACTGACTGCTAGCTTTCTCCTCCTGCCAGCCACTAGTTAACACCCTTGGCAATCCCCTTCTCCAAGGTTTCACTGCCCCAACCAGGGTGGTCAGGTGAACCCTAATGGATTGTTTTGTTAAAGCTGGACACATTTAGTAATTTGATGAGAATCAGTTGAGTGTTTTTCCCATGATGAGCCTGGAAATATTCTCCGGTGCTGTACAAGTGTAGGCAAATAGATTAACAGAATAGCATACAGAGTACAGAAACAGATTCACACAAACACAATTACTTGAGTTAGGAAAGAAGTCACTACAATTCAGGGGAAAAAGAACAGTCTTTTTAATATATAGTTCCAGATCAACTGACTACAATATAGTCTACCCTCCATATCTAGAGGTTTTGAATCTGAGGATTCAGCTAACAGCTAATAAAAAATATTTGGGATGAAAGCAATAAAAATAGAAATACAACAATAAAAATACAAATTAAAAAACAATATAGTATAACAACTATTT
>NW_012101262.1:244189-248983 GCF_000951045.1 Mandrillus leucophaeus | reverse complement strand
TGTACAATAATGTTCTTAGCAACAATATAATATTCTCAAACGTGTGGGGAGAGCATATGTTGTAGGATTAATAAATGTATTTGGTACACCCATTATGGAATATTTAAAAACAAGTAAACAACTTATTGCTACCTGCAGAAACATGGATGACTCTCACTCATCTTAAAGATGTCAAACATAAAAGAATGCATATCAGTTGACATAAAGTTCACCACTGGTGATAGAACTAAGCATAGTAATGATTACTTGGTGGGAGGTGGGGGTGAACTGAGAATGGGAAATAGGGAGCTTCCTGGGTGCTACTACTGTTCCATATGTTAATCTGGTTGTGGGTTTCTTGGGTATTTTCATAGGATAATATTACGCAGACTAAAGAAAAGACAATGTTAAATGAGGAGGAAACAATTTTATAAAAGTAATAGATATGTAGAAAAATAATGAGAAGACCTCATATATGTCTAATAAGAAATTGAGGAGAGAAGGATAGAAAAGAAGGCAAAAAGACTATGTTAAGAGAAATAGTGACAAAATTGTGATGAGATTATTATTTTTATTCAAAGAAAAATTGAAATCACATTTTATACATAATATCACTTCTCAACGTACGAAAAACTATGATGAAAAACAAACTTTGAAACATTTAGAAGAAAATATATAAAACCTCTGACTTGGAAATACTTTTTGGCCAAAAATATTTTTGATTAAAGAAGGACTGAAAAACTCAGCAGAAAAAGAAAATGATTATTAAAATCTATGACATTGAAAGTAAAAAAATATCTCTTCAGCAAGGACTTACAGGTGAAAAACAAGTGGTTGGCTGTAGAAAGATATTTTTAACAGATTAAACCAACAAAAGACTGGTATCCTAAACGTGTAAAGAATTTTGCATGCCCATTAGAAATAAAGTAATGAACTATCCAATACAAAAACACATAAGACATGCAGAACACAAAATCATAGAATAGACAACATAAAGAAACCAGAAATATGTGATAAAATGGATCCCTGACAATTTTAAGAAGTCACTTTACGACCTCTGAGCTATTTAACTCTAGATTTGTTTCACTCTTTTGATATAATTGGTTGTTAAATTTTTCTAAATGATGTACCCAATTCTACTCTTAATTGAGAACACTTATAATTGTCTAACAAGAATTTAAATAATTTATGGAGTTTATTAACCTCTATTTATCTCTTTCACTCATTCACTAGAGGATTCAATGGAATCTGTAAGATTCCAGATTTTTAAAAAATAACATAGTAAGTAATACATAATACAAAATTTGACAAAGTGGACACTAAGGGTGGTAGCTTTTTTATTATCTTTTTTATTACCCTACAGCTTTCTGTATTCTTGAAACAGATCATAATAAATTAATAGCAACATTAAAACAGGTTATAATATTGAAAAAAATAAGGGAAGAAGAAAATAAATATGTTGGGGCAATTTTACCCCTGCCAAAACCTGATTACAGGAACCACACAAATTCAAATATGTCAAAAGATGAAATTATAATTAGTATTCCTATCTATTATCCACAACTCTTTAGCAGAGTCTGCCTATTTGAACAGTTGTATTTGTAATGCAGACTGTGCCTTGACAGATACTAACAAAAGTAAATCACCAAAATGATTCTCCTTCTTTTCCAACCTTAGGCTCCGGGCAATCAAAGAAACCATGAACATCTGCCTGGATTCTGATTGCGCTGTTCACTGATTCAGTGCACCCAAATAAGCAACAATTAGTCTGTTCAGCATGTGTCAAAAGACCCGTCAAGTTAATTCAAATTAGGATAGGATAAATTGAATCCAGTTGGCATCTTGCATATTTGTGTGCAAAGTTTAAACAAGCATCAACTATGCTATAGTATCTTTTATTTACAAGCAAAACAAGAATATATTGTTACATAATTCCAGAAATAACTATTTCTCACCATAATTTTGCTTACATCATTTTCTAGATGTATTTTCTTGGGTTGGAACAATTTTTAATGGATTTGAGTAGACTTGGGTATTGAATCTGGTTAAAATAATGTCTGTTTTCTTATATGCATTCATTTTATTTCCAATAACTAGCTCCAAGGTACAAAAATAGGTTTCAAAGATTGAGATATGTATATTTCCATAAATTACGCTTTTAAATATGAGCTCTCTTTGGTCAAAATTTGGCATTTATTTCTTACATTTTTAGAAAATGTTAATGCCTTTAAGTGACCAGGTGATAGATTTCCAACTTATTGATTGAATAGCAATCTGCAGTATCAATTACCTTTGTATCTTTAAACTGAATCAGAGAATCTGAATATTCAGAGAAATAATTAAACTTTTAGGAACCTGACACGCTTACAGCAGAAAACCGAATGATTGCATTGGCATTAATTATCTTTTGTCCCATCTTTTTCATTTAGGAAAATATCTTTCTACAATACCCCATGTTTCATCTCTGTTGATGTTTGGTTGGAATAATGTAGACGGTCACCAAATGTGTTGCACTATTGATTTTCAACAGAAGAGCTCCACAGTGCTATTATCTGTAAGTAATACTGCAGGTGAAACATAACTTTGGGAAAAAAAATAGAAAATTGCTTTGCCAAGCTCTTAAATGTTTACTTTTAATGATTCATATTCTCCCACTTTTGACATTTCACTAGTGAGAGAGGGAGAAGGAGGCTGTGAGAATCTGTGGTTCTGACTAAATTTGGAAACAAGGAGAACTAAGAAAAGATGAGGATGAATTATATCAACATTTAAGAAAATATAAAACAATATGGCCTATGGTTTAGCAGACAAAAAGTTTAAAATAACAACTAATACTCATTTACCAGGATACTCTCAGGTTTGGAGATCAGTGAATGTTTGCCAGAAAGCTTGGGGTCTAGCAGATCTCCACTTCCACAGAATAGAAATACATACTCTGGTCCATATGGGCTAGGGAGTTAGAGAGACTTCTCCTCTTCTTTTCCTCTAATTTGAATATCAAATAAACACTAGGTTGGAAAAAGGCACTGCCTGGTAGGATGAGACTTTGTGTGTGTGTGTGTGTGTGTGTGTATATATTTTTATACACACACATGTATAACACACACATATATGTACACACGTGTGTGTATGTGTGTGTATTAATATGTTTCAGCTGTTAAAATCAACATCGAAGAAAACATATGATAAGAAGAAATACTAACATAATTCCCAAATGGTTAAAATACACTGATAGAGGCTTTTTGCTAAATTCTGATATTAGCAGGAACCTTGGGACTATTTCTAGCAGCTGTAGCCTAGAGCAGAATTTTTTGCCTTTAAAGAGGCCTGGTGCATCAGGTTAGATGTCTGTTTTTAGTGTGATAAGGCAAGGATTTCCTTTGTATGGAATTATCTGATACTAACACTGTGTGTGTGCGTGCGCGTGCGTGCACGTATCATTTTCATCACATCATTGGGTGTGTATGTGAAGAGCCAATTAGAGAAGTATGGAAATTCAGTGACATTGAATTTCATTGAATTTCATTGAATATCCAGTTTCAGCTCAAAAGTTCTGCAGTCATTGCTTATTTTCAAGCCACATAATCTTTTATTTACCTCATCTTTTATGTTAAGAAACTTGTGGAGCGTCATGTTTAGTCTGGACTGTCCCATGAAGATGCTATTACACCTCCTAGATGCAAAATACATAGTCTGACTGTTTTCATTAGAATTATGTGACTTTAAGAAATGTCAGTCTTTAGTTACTAGGATGAGTATACATAATTCTAATCAATATGTTGTCAGATTTATTCAGGCACTATTTTAATGCTAAGCAGTAGAGTCCAGAACCAAAACGTGAGTTTAGAGATGAGTTTCACAAAGACATTTGTTTCTGATTTTAGTTTGAAGGTCACATTCATAGGCGTACTCTTTCACTCTTCTGAGAGATACCTCACTACATCTGATTGGGTTGTGGAGAGGGGTGTTTCTTAATCATCCCAGTGTTCCTGCTGAGAGCTGAATCGGCTCATCAATAATTTCTCAAAACTAATGTCTGGAGGGTACTTACTCTGATGTTTACCTCACATTCACCCTTACTTGCTTCAGAAACATTTGTGGGCCTTGGAGATGCTGGGCTAAGGTAAAGGAATAATATGGGAAGATAAGAAATTATATAAACTTTATTTTGGTATGTTCATCCAAATATATACACCTGCTTTGACAGCCAGTGTGACAGAAGCTCTTAAGTCATCAGTCCATGAAAGGTGAAAAGAAAGTAGACCTACAAGATATGTTTGCCCCTACTGAACTCAGTTGCAAACAGAGCTATTCTGAAACACCCTGTTTCCATGAAGTGGTTAGAAAGGCTAAGGTGAATAAAGTACTCTCTTGTCTGTAAATCAGATGGGCCTTAGTCTTCTCTTGAGCTATTTCAGTCATGCAGGAGAGCATGAATATACATAAGAGAAAAAGAAATGGATTGTATCTTGGGCAGGGATTTTAAAGGAAGCTGTGTGCATATTTAGCCTCTTCAAACCTCTTTTCCTTCTCTCAGTCTCTTTTTATCAGGATACTGTGGGTATCCTTGTTTCTGTATTTATTTAATATTTATTTTGAATTTAAAAACAATAATTATATTTATCTCTGTTATCATAGCCTTTTATATTTTTTGTCCAATAGTTCAATCTTCTAATCCTTTTAAGTTTTTGTCATCAAAGATATTAGCTATCTCAACCAAAACTTTGTCAGCAAGGACTGCGGTAGCCATACCTTTATTCTCGACACAAAAATCACAATAAAAATACTTGAACAGCCCTATGTCAAACTCAGAGT
>NW_012101262.1:238932-243789 GCF_000951045.1 Mandrillus leucophaeus | reverse complement strand
AATTCTGTTCACCCAGATTTGCCAAGGGCACCACTGGTTTAATCACGCATTCTCTAACTCTGCAGACATCAATATTTTTTAATTTCAGGAGTAAGTTGCAAAGACATTTAACACTACATACTTTGGTGTAATTTTCTAAAAAAACCCCAGAACATTGTATTACATAATCTCAGCAAAATTATAAAATTTCAGAAAATTAACAGTAACATATTACTATTATATAACCTACAAGCCTCATTAAAATGCACCAATTATTCTGTGATCCAATTCAGGACTACACATTGCTTTAGTTGTCTTGTCTCTTTAGTCTCATTTAATCTAGAATATTCCCCCTACATTTCTTTGTGACCTTATACTTTTGGAAAGTTCAGGGCAATTATTTTGTAGATTTCTCTAAAGTTCTGATTTGTCTGATTTTCTTTGTAATGAGATTCAGGTTAGGCATATTTGCCAGGAGGACCACAGAATGTTGCAGTGTTCTTTCAACTACAACATGTCAGAAGGCGCACTATGTTGCTCCATCACTGGTAATGTTAAATGTGATGACATCCTTAACTTGGTGTCTGTCTTCTGTCTCCAATGTAAAATTACTAATAAGCATCTTGCAGGAAGATACTTAAAAACTATGCAAATATTCTATTTTTATCATTCTTTTATCAATATATCATTAATAGTAGCATTCATTGAAGATTGTTGTCTGAACAATTACTGCTTTCGTGGCTTCCAAATAATATTTTTATCATGTTTTCTGCAAAACATTCTCCATATCCATTTATCTGTAGATTCAAGTTAATACACACTAATACTATTCTATGGATTATAACATGTCACTATAATTATTATTGTTGCTCATATTCACCAGATTTGAGCAATAAAAATAATTTTGTGGGTGCAATGGAATCCTCTTCAAGCTGGCTTTCCTGTCCTTTTGACATGTTTTCATCATTTTTTGAGCACTTTTAAATTTTTTACCACCACAATATTCTAGGATCATTTTCAACCATTTATCATCTTCTCTTTTATTAGAATGGGATATTTTATAGCTAACCATAAGTTCATATGATCCGTCTAATTTATATCCAACTGGATCATATTAATTCTAACCTGTTTTTTCCTCTCCATGTTTGCAATTCTGTTCTATAATATTGAGAATCCTGGCTCTCATATCCAAAAAGTACTTATTTACTTTCTTATTTTTAGAATATACATAAAATAGCTTCAGAATTTTTAGCCCAAAAAGAAAGAGAGATCAGACTGTTACTGTGTCTATATAGAAAGAAGTAGACATAAGAGACTCCATTTTGTTCGGTATTTAGATGCTGTTAATCTGTGACCCTACCCCCAACCTTGTCTTTGCAAGAGACATGTGCTGTGGTGACTCAAGGTTTAACGGATTTTGGGCTGTGCAGGATGTGCTTTGTTAAACAAGCGCCTGAAGGCAGTACGCTTGTGAAAAGTCATCACCATTCTCTTAATCTCAAGTACCCAGGGACAGGTACACTGCCAAAGGTGGCAGGGACCTCTGCCTAGGAAAGCTAGGTATTGTCCAAGGTTTCTCCCCATGTGATAGTCTGAAATATGGCCTCGTGGGAAGGGAAAGACCTAATTGTCCCCCAGTCTGACACTCGTGAAGGGTCTGTGCTGAAGAGGATTTATATAAGAGGAAAGAAGGCCTCTTGGCAGTTGAGATAGAGAAAAGCATCTGTCTCCTGCACATCCCTGGGCAATGGAACATCTCGGTGTAAAACCCGATTGTATGTTCTATTTACTGAGAAGGGATAAAACCGCCTTAGGGCGAAAGGTGGGACTGGCTAGTGCAATCCTGCTCTGTATGCACTAAATAGGTTTATGGAGATGTTTACATATGCATATCAAGGCATAGCACTTTTCCTTAAACTTATGTCACAGAGATCTTTACTCATATGTCTTACTGCTGACCTTCTCCCTACGATGATCCCATTATCCTGCCACTTCCCTTTTTCAAGATGGTAAACATAATGATCAATAAATACTGAGGGAACTCAGAGACTGGTGCGGCGTGGGTCCTCTGTATGCTGAGCGCAGATCCCCTGGGCCCACTTTTTCTTTCTCTATACTTTGTGTGTGTGTCTCATTTCTTTTCTCAAGTCTCTCGTTCCACCTTAGGAGAAATGCCCATAGGTGTGGAGGGGCAGGCCACCCCTTCGCTCTTTTATTAGAATGGGATATTATATAGCTAACCATAAGTTCATAAGATCCATCTAATTTATATCCAACTGGATCATATTAATTCTAACCTGTTTTTTCCTCTCCACGTTTGCAATTCTGTTCTATAATATTGAGAATCCTGGCTCTCATATCCAAAAAGTACTTATTTACTTTCTTAATTTTAGAATATACATAAAATAGCTTCAGAATTTTTAGCTCATTGACAGATGAACTGTATATAATGCAGGCTAGTCCATTTAACCTACATTTAGAAATTGCACTCTGAAAAATTATTTCAAAACTTTGGGAAAAATTTAGTCCCTCTCACCCTTCACAACAATATCCTTAAGACCTTCTAACTAGACCCTCCCTAATTTTCTTTAAACTTTTTATATACACCTTTGTGTCTTAACAGTATGAGTACATCTTGTTTTTCTACCCGTGGAACAATCTGATTCACCTCCTAAACTTATTCTTCCCTGAGAAACACAATTGACTATTGACTATTTTCTTCACCATTGAAAAAGCCATCGTATTTAGCAAGTAAAATGAGATATACCATAATATGTACCTGTAACCAAGTAATCTTCTGAAATAGACTTTGAAAACATAAGTGGGCAAAATTAATTATTCATATCTTCCTAGAATATAATGACATCTCTCCAAAATCAAGCTTTTAAAAATTATTAGCATTAGATATTATAATAATGTGTAATGTTACATATTTCCAAAACTGGTTAACGTATATTGATCAATTATTCTACCTTTGAGTTGGCAATGTTAGTCACAGCAAACCTCACTACAAAATAAAGCAAAACATCAGTATTTTTAGTGTCGTTATTCTCCTTTTTCTTTAGTGTTGTGCTATATATTAAATCTTTGGAAAGGTGATAATCTCCATAGCAAATTCTTCCCACTACTCTGCCCAGATATCAGCTAAACAGTTGCTAAATGCTCTTAATTTTTTGACCCACAGATTGAAAGGGACACTGCCTAGCTCCTGTATTTTAATGTGGAGCTCTGGAATGAATTTCTGAACACAAAAACAGAACCCCTAACCTAAGCCAAAGTCATGTTATTTTTTTCTTCTGTGCTCTTTAATTAAAGGATTGAATCTTTATTGTTTAAATAGTAAAACTGATGAATATATGATAAACTAAAATTCCATTTGATTTAATGAAGATACTGAAATATCAGATTATACTGAAAATAATTGTGTGAACTATTCATCATCTGACTGGTATGTTCTTATAATAGTTTTGTGAGATTGAATTTGATTCAAAGTACTTATAAACCTAAATTGCAATACACATATTTCCTTTACTGACCACACGGTATGGGAAATAAATTAAACTAAGTTAATATCCAGAGATAAAATTACATTTTACAGGCATGAGTGCCATTTAGAGATATTGGATTCAGCGAATCTTTAAGAATGTTATCTTAACTGAAATGGATAATAATATAGTACTCTAAGCAAACACTAAGATGAGTCAGTCAGTTCTACCTTGGTTGGATTGCAGAGAAATTATCTAAATTTTCTCTCACTTCAATTTGAAGCATTAGGACAGTCTTCCTCTTTACAGAGTATATAGACACTGCATTTTCTTCAGGTAATCTACCTTCATTGAGAGCTGCCCTCAGGTGCCTTTAGCACTTATTGCTGTTAACAAGAATGTGGGCTACCTTAATTCACTGTCAAAAAAGATCAGAGAGAGACAGTACAGAGGACAAAGAGAAGAAGAGGTTATCATTTAAATGAAAATTACAAATAGTGGATACAATTTTGTGTAAATGAACTTACAAATGAAAAACAAATATACCATTTCAAATAGAACATTTCAGGAAGCCAGTCACACAAAACATGTCACGGAAAGATAATAACTTTTTAAAATTTTTCTATTTCCTTATCTAGAATACTGGTTATTGACTAAGAGGTCTGAGTTATTATGCATCAAGAGAGTTGAGCATGCTCTTGGCCTAAATAGATGGGCTCAGGTGAATTAGTATTATCTACTGAGATTGACATTTATGGGATATTAGTTGACAGGTTGGCTTTATTATCAGTTTGTTTTTAAAAACTGAGATACAAAAAATTGGCAAGCATAATACTCTTGGTCACTTCAGAGCTTGTTTTAACACCTCCAGTCTTACTCATTAGTGCTGACTTTGACCTTCAATCTAAAATTCTATGAATCTATGAATCTTTCTCTTCATGATAAAATGTAAAACTGACCCTGTACTTCATCTTCTGTGAAATATGTTACTGCACACTGTGAAATGAAATTATTGTCACCTTATGATCATGATGATGATTTTTCTGATGTTAGTTAAGTTGCAAATTCTGGAGCAGACACATTTGGGGCAGGAGTTTATGAGCAAAGCTATTGATAAGTTTTAAAAGTCAGCAGAATAATTCAGATTAATAAGAAGCATTCTTTTTCACTTCATTTATTCCCTTATACTTCCATCATCCTTTGTTTCTAACCATACCACTATGCTTTACAGTTTGTTTCACAATTTGAGTTGGATTTTTAAGAAAAAAAACTTACAATTTTTCTTCTTTTATTCTATGTATGTATTTCAAAATAAATAACTTATGATTTAAACAAGAAGAATACATTAATTGGAAACAATAAATGTCATGATGAAGGCATTACTCTTTCCACT